>NC_042493.1:14564921-14577649 GCF_005508785.2 Acyrthosiphon pisum
ATCGGTATCGAAAATCGGTATCGAAAATCGGTTTCAAGCCCTGATCCATAATACATTGATCCACTTTTAACCTATTGTGCAGCATAGCAACATCCATCACATACCGGCTTTTTTTTAAAATTTGTTTTGTACACATTATTATTTAATAATTAAAAACTCAACAATTTTATATCGCCCCACGTAATTTGCCCCCCCCCCCCCCACGGCTCTGTTTTCTGATATTTATCTGCGGTCTTGTAAAGAATACTTTTATTTTGTATTCGGAATACATATTCGAATAAATGAGAATTAAAGTATTCGAACACTATCAGAATACTTTTTTTCACAACTAGTTTTTGACAGTTTTTGAATTATTGGTATTTAACATATTTTATTAATTAATAATTAAACATATAACGTAAACATAAGTTATTAATACATTTTGACCACATATGATTTGGCCGATATGGGATACAACACATATTGGTGTTTATAAAAATAATCATATCATGGGCACATTTAGTAATATTACAATATTATCGCATATACCATAGTGATAGTACTATACTATACGGCAATCAGTGTTGGGCTTAATCGATTAATTTACGATTAAATTACGTAATCGATTACGATTTCTTTATTAAATTACATTAATCATTAATCGTTTAATCATCTCTCAAAGTAATCAGTAATCATGATTACATATTTGTAATCGTTAATCATTATCGCAAAATTTATCGCAAAACTGTTTTTTTTATATGATATTACTTAAAATAGTATGAATTTCCAAAATATCAACGATATTAAGGTCTATTAAGTCTAATTAATTTCATATATCTTATCTTATGCATGTTATAAGGTATTTTTCTATAGATATAACTTCATTTGTACCTCATATCTACTTTAATTCGGTAAACGTACAATAAAATATTATGAGTAGGTAACTATTTAGTTGGCTTTATTATTCCGTGTTCATTGCATTTCGTAATTTTTGGTTTAATCTCGTATAATACATATATTACATTGTACTGTACCTAAACTTAATAATATAATGAGTGACAGTGAAGAATATTCTGTGTCTCAGAGCTGTAGCATGTCTTTATCTGTACCAACTCCGTCTCCTCCTCCACCTCCACGGTCAATTGATGGTAATTTTTTTAAGATTTTAAATGAAAAATCATGTTCATCAGAAAATAAAATTGTTGTGCAATGGGTTAAGTGTGAGCCGAAAATTGTAGAGTTGAAGGGTTATGGAAATTTATCTTCTAACTTTGTCACTCATTTAAAACGGCGACATGGCCCAGATGCATTTGAAGAATACAAAACTTATTTAAAATCAACTGAAAGGTCAAATAAAAAATTAAAACTGTTGCTAAACAATTAAAAACTAAAACAACCCAGGAAAACTTCGAAGCTGATATGATAAATATTTTTTTACATTCAATGATTCCTTTGAGGTGTGTAGAAGACCCATATTTTCTAAAAATGTTTGACACTTTAAACATATCTGATTGTGGACTTCATGTTTTAAGTCGGCGGTCTTTTTGTCGAAAAATTGATATTTTGTATGAAAAAAATATACTAGAAATTAAAGAAGAATTTAACGATGTAAAATTTGTTTGCACTACAGTAGATATTTGGTCTGGAAAAAAAAGAAGTTTTGTCGGGGTAACGACTCATTGGATTTCAAAAAATAATTTAAATAGGATTTCAAAAGCGTTAGCATGTCGCCGTTTTAAAGGTAGTCATACTTATGACAAAATTTCTGATTTAATTCATGAAATAAATTCAGAATTTAACCTGGGTTCTACTAAGATTATAGCAACGGTTACTGATAACGGCAGCAATTTCGTTGAGGCGTTTAAAATGTTTGGAGTTAAGAGACAAAACATCAATATGGTCAAAGAGGTAAATTCAGTCGATAACTCAGAGTCTGATTTAGAATCAAATCATAATAATACACAAAATGACGTAGGTCATATACGATTGATATCGAAAATATGTTGCCCATGCATTTTAGATGTTTTGCTCATACTCTAAATTTATGTGCCACTACAGATATAAATAAATTCATAAAAACCTGTGTTGAATTGTCTTCAATACACGACCAAGTAATAAATAAATGTAATATTCTTTGGAAATTAGCCGGACGGCCTAAATCAGCCGAAATAATACAAAATATATTACGACATACCCTAAGTAGACCTGGAGAGACCCGATGGAATAGTTTTATACGACTCACTTCGACAAATATTAAGCATTAAAAATAATATTTTAAATTTAAATAGTGCTCTAGAAATAAATACCAAAAATGCTTTACGGGATCAAGACTTTAATTATATTGAAGAACCCTTAAGGTGGACAGCTCCAATTTCAGAAGCGTTAATGCAAGGGGAATTAAATACTTATTATGGTGCAGTATTACCGTGTCTATTAGCATTGAGAAGAAAAATCGAAATATTAGCAAAACCCGACCTTCATACTTGGATATATTGCAAGCCTATAGTCCATGATTTGTTAGAAAGTATTGAGAAAAGATTTGGAAATTATTTAAATTTCACTTCTCCAGAATCTCTTAATGCTGTTATTGCAGCATTGTCTTATCCACGTTTTAAAAAACGTTGGTTGACATGCGTTAATCCTCAATTTCATGACAGGCTCATACAAATTTTAAAAAAAACAGCCAATGAAGTACTTATTGGGAAAAATACGTTCATAGAATTAAAAAATTCTCCTGAAAACCAAACAACTGACGACTTTTTTGACTTTGGATCTTCTTCTTTAACATTAACCAGTATACCAAAATCAGAATTAGAAGTTTTACATTTTTTTGCTGATGAAGAAAATGACCTTCATAATCTAAACAAATATCCAACAATCAAAGAAATAATTTATTCAATATAATACTCCACTCCCATCGTCAGCTCCGGTAGAAAGACTCTTCTCATTTGCTACTATGACAAATCAACCAAAAAGCCATAAATTATCAGATAATTTATTTGAAAAACGTGTTGTGTTAAAAGCAAATTTATTGTAAAAAATAAAAATGTTTCAAATTCTACATCTTGTGATTGTCGTTGGTATTTATCATATATTATTGTTAGGTAGTTGTTATATAGCATGTACTTAAATAAATCGAATTTACTATTTAAATTGTATTATTATTATAATATTATCATATAATTATTTATATTTATTGATTTCTATTTTCTAATAAGTTAATTAAAAGAAAGTATTTTTTTTATAAAATGCATTTTTTTAATTATTTTATTGTTAATTTTGCCTTCACGTGTTAAATTTGTTCATAACATCGCTCGGAAAGCGAAACCACCGGTTGCCGGATTCGAACCAGTGACTGTCCGTTTACGCACAGCCGTCTTATGCCGCTCGGCTATGACAGACGACAGTACTTCAATATATAAGTTATTCAGCCCAAATTCGTTATTGAAGTATATATTTATCATTAATCATTAAAAATTAGTCATGATTACGAACTAACATATTTTATACTCGTAATCAATACTACGATTACATTATGACTTTAATCATTTAAAATAATTTGTTATTGTGATTATTGATTACATTCATTTATATTATGATTAACAACTACAATTTTTAATCACTGCACTAATTATTTTATTGCACTTCACACTCACAGTTGTTTATATTTAAATATAATATTATCATCTCCGTCACTATCGTGTATATAATATGTTACATACATAACTTAGGTGTCATGGTCCCGAGTTTGAAACGAATCATATTATTATGCAATATGACACTTATTCAGTGCCAATTTTTTGTTGTTTTATTTTTATTTTTTCATTATTATTTATTTATTACTCTCATAATTGTTATTTATTATTATACCTATTATTATTTTATCAACAATGTATATAATACAACACAAGAATGTGGCTAAAGTACCTATAGGTATTCAGCTGACTTAGTGGCGTAAGATGATATTATTATATATAGGTAGGTGCTGATTTTAAGTGTAAATCTTTACCTATATATAATAATGTTATACGTATGTGTAGTACAGTTAACGACCCAGATAATTAAGATCATAAGACTTCCAAGACGACTTTCTTGTAATAAATGGAAGTGGATATCAAAACTAAATAATAAGTCACAATTGACCATAATATATACAAAAAAGCATATGGATTTGTCAAAATAACCGCTTCGAACCCATGGCTAACACATACATGCAGAAAAATAAATAATGGGTAATATTTTTGTGGTTATTTTAAACTCATAATTATATATTATTATTCAAAGCAATAGGATAATGTTACAAAAAATCCATATTATAGTCTAAACTAATTGATCATTTGTTTTCATATTTGTCTGAAAAAAAAGATAAGAAATCGTATCAGTATCACGAATTAACGACTAATGCCCACATTGTACTCAGTAGTTGTTCAATAATTTAATCTTAAACTTTAAAATCGGTCTAAAAAAATACAATTTCAAGATTTTTTTTAAAAACAGTTTTATATCATTATTTGAAATAAATAAAAATCAGGAGTTCAATGCGGGCTGTATAGAATATAATAATATAATACATACCGTACCTACCCTCTCTTCCTTTATTAGTATTTGACAGTAGATTTGTGAAAAGTATAACAATTGAGGTGGCAACTAAAACATAAAATATCATATTCAAACTTTATAATGCATTGCCGAAAATTTGGTAAAGTGGCACCGGGTCCAAATTCAATTGAAATAGAGTTTATTGCTGCTTTTTCAAAATCAATTGTATCTAATATAAACAAACATTAAACGATATACGCGAGTGACAATAAAGATAAACGTGATGTTATCGGAACCACCCAATATTACACTTTTATATTGGTAAAAATAACAAAAAAAAAAAAAAAATTGAATGATTAATTAAGTACCTATGCCTCGAAATTTAGTTGCCACAAATTTACAAGCGTCTACTCGTACTATGTAATTTGTCATATCTCATTACTCGTAATAATAATAATAGTAATAATTAGGTAATAATTAATATCTAATATTAATATTATATCATTACATGCATATTATATATTATATCGCTGCACACTACAAAAATATTAAAAAATATCAACAATTAAGCAAAGAACCGTGATGCTCATGTATGAAGAAAATTCCAAAAGA
Source organism: Acyrthosiphon pisum (assembly GCF_005508785.2). Taxonomy (NCBI): domain Eukaryota; kingdom Metazoa; phylum Arthropoda; class Insecta; order Hemiptera; family Aphididae; genus Acyrthosiphon; species Acyrthosiphon pisum. Next base: position 14,570,052 of record NC_042493.1, read on the forward strand.
AATGCATATCACATACATATATATATTATAATATAATATATACATATAAATAATGTCATAAATCAATAATTTTGGGTGTCGCGAGAGAAGAGGTATTTCGTATAATAATTGCGGTCTACGTCTATACGTTAGTCTTATAAATAAATCTATATTAAATATTTCGTTATCATACCAATGCCAAAAAATAAAACCTAAGTTTGTATGTATCTTAAAAACTACGCCAATTTTTGTGGGGCTTTTGATCATATAATGGTGTCCTACTTTACAGTTTACTTCAATAGCTGATATCTGATTTATACCGGACCACTGAACGATTTTTTTTCAATCGTAACGACCTCGTTTATATTAAGATATTTATAATTTATATAACCTAATAACTTTTGATGAGACTCTAATAAAACTATAAAAGTAAAATTATAATACGTTAAGACGCCTTTTAGCAGGGACGGATCCAGGGGGGCAGACATATTTTTTTATAGATATAATTATTATATATTAAATAACAAATAAACAAAATCTAAACTTTTTTTCACATTGTCGCTTTATATATTAAATAATTAATTATTTATTTATCACATTGGTTACTTATACCTACTATTATGACAACATTTTTAAATTAAGAATAAAGTATAATATTTTATTATAATTGTATTTGTAATGTAAAAAAATTGTTGCCCCCCCCTCCCCCCCCAGATCATTGCTCTGGATCGGTGCCTGCCTCTTGTAGTGGCTATTATTTAAGGGGTACAATTTATAATCTTGTCTTCACCGCCTGTAATCTTTGTGTTAGTCGTAAATGATTATTAGTGTAAGTGCGGTTCTATGCGGTGTGTAAAATATAAATTTATTATATCGAAAAAATTCAAACTCGATAACAATAGATTTCATATAATCTACCGGCTGCAGGACGTACGTCACATCAGCCCTCCATTTTCAAAATATTGTGATTTTATTTTTCTTCCTTTTAGTATGCTGTTTGTATGAATTTTTAAGCAGCGTTACAGAATTTGTATGACCAAAGTGGCTCAGATATATCAAAAACCCGTCCGGGGGGGGGGGGGGGCGATTCAACGAGTCAACAAAAGTACTCTCAAAAAGTATTTTTTTCACTCGTGACAATGAATAATGCTAATAAGCTAGCGAAAAATTAACATACTTCTAGTGATCCAATTTCAATTTTGAAAAAATATTTGAATTCGTCAGCCTCTTTTCTGTGATTTGTAGGAAACAGATTTTGAACGTTTTGGATAGTTTACGTTTTGTTCCAAATTACTTTACTTAAATTCTCAAAATTAACTTGCACTTTAATGTCTTTAAAGTGTTAATAAAAAACAAAAAGAATGAAAAAGTTTTTCCTACAAAATCTAAAAAAGAATCTAACGAGTTGAAATTAATATTGAACTACTAGAAGTATCAGTATGTTTATTTTTCGCCAGCTTGCAGGTCTAATTGCATGAAAAATTCAATCGTTTAGAGCCACGTCGACTCTTAGTGGCTATTGTATAAGGGGCAAACTTTAGACAGCTATATCATCTCGTCACCCGTGGTCGCTGTGTTAGTCGTATAAAGTCGTAAATTATTATTGTGAGTGTAGATTCTTTAACTAGTTGCGATATATGTAATCGAAAATATTTTTGTACTTACGTGAGTACGAGACAGTGATTAATGCCAATAAGCTTGGCAACAAATTAACATAGTTTTAATCTAATAATTTTAATTTTGAAAAAAAAATTGAATTCATTAGCTTCTACTCGAAATTTTATGTTTGGTATAGGAGATAAATTTACGATATTTTTAAAAGTTTATGTACCTGCAGTTCCAAACGAAATTACCTACTTAACTTATCAAAATTAATATCCATATGTAGGTGGGTACTTTAAAGGGCCAATGAGACAAACAATTAAAAAGTTTTTCCTACAAAACATAGAAAAGAGGCTAACATAATATTCAAATTAGTATTCAAAATTAAAACTGGAATACTAGCAGTATATTTATTTTTTGCCATCTCATATAGGTCTAAATTCATGAAAAATCCAATGGCTTATAGCCGCCACCCGCCTTAAAAATATTAAAGATATATCATATATGTAGTCATTTTTTTTTTTATAAGCATTTAATTTCAAATGTTGACGAAACTCATCAATATTTCAAAATTATGCTAACTTTTTATAGTTCAAGAATGATAAAATTTTTAATTTAACTATACCTATATAACACATACTATAATAATTTTACTAAATTATATGGTTGACAGGGTTTTTATGTTTAAAACACAATTTTGTAAACATGTTTAAAACATAAATTAAAATATTTGTTTTAAACGTTTAGTTAAGCATTTAAAACAGTGTAAAATTCAAGGAGATATTGTATTTTTTTTTGTTTATTTTAAAAAAGTGAAAAAATACACTAACTCTTTTGGTTGACAATTTGACATTACTAAATTGCCTATAATATATATAGTTACAAATATTTTAAAATTGATTATAGGTAGTTACTATTCAATATTTTTATACCAACCATTTTATATGGTTAAATTGTTTTGAGTGTTATGTATACAATGATAACGGTCGTTACGTGCGATTATCAAAAAATATTTAAGATAATTCTTAATAATTTAAGTACGTATATAGGGATATACCACGATAGAAATTATTCATATAAAATAGATTACACTATAACCAGCATACACGCAGTGCTCCAAATAACATAATATAGAAAAGTGAACTGTAGATTAGATATAATTATATAAAAACTTCGCCGATTAACCTCGTGGCCAGTGATGAGAAAAAGGTCTGCTTTAAGTCCATAACCCAACCCGACAGGAAGTCACAACAAAACCTAACATAAAGTATAGTCAGAAATAATTTTAAAATCATATAAAAGTTATAAAAATTACTTGGAAGTTAGCATTGACTTTTTAAAAGGAATATAGCGCATAATAAATTGTACATGATTTTAAAATTCCAATATTTTTCAGCAGGTCAATTATCTATATATCTATATCATAAATTCATAATCATAACTAGAGTCCAATCATATAAACATGGTAGGTATAGGTAATAGGTATTGTTAGGAACCATTGCTAATCATGTAATACTTTAGTAATGTAATGCTATAATATGTATAATGTAGTCTACCTAGATATTAAGCGTTATTTACTATAATATATAATATTTGATTATGCGCAATAACTCCATGAACTAATCGCACAGCGAGGACGGGAATGTGCTGGCACAACCCGCCTTTTAGTCTGCATACAGACAGAACCCGTGTCCTCCGCTAAACAAGCAGAACTGTGTTGACTATTATCAATAAATTAGACAGGACCGTTCTAAAACGTTATCACCATTCGAGTGCCGAAATTAAGTAGGTAGGTATGAGCTCAACAGTATTAATCCAGGTATTAATATAATCATCAGATAGAATTATTTTGTGTTAAATGTAATTAAGTTAATATTAATAAAATAATGTATTGATGTTTAGGTACCTACAGCCTTCACATAATTGTTTTGGTAAAAAATATATGCTTTTTGGCGATTAAATAGATACAAATTTAAAATAAATATAATAATATAAGATATTAATCGATCAGAAATATAGGGATAAATATTGTGCAGATGGGAACTCGTAAGCAGATTGGTTGGATGGCCAAAAAGTAACAACCAAAAATGTTTAAGTACTTTTAAATCCGATTTTTATGTACCTATATATGTATGTAGGTATATGGTTTTTATTGCAGGGATATACAAGATATATTGAATTTTAAATCACACCATCGTGTTAAGCACGTAAATATACTTGGGATTATGAAAAACAAAATTCTGAAATACTATCGTAAGTTATAATTTATTAAAATAATTATGTGAATCAAACTACTTTTACACGTAAAACATGGGCGGCTGCTCACTCCTCAGCTCTATGACGTCAAGTGGTTATTTATCAACTATCAATATCTCGATAAATAATAATTTTTTTGACTTAGGATTTTACGAAAATATTTTTCAATATTTCGACCACAATAATATATCAATAAGATTAAAAAAAAAATTAGTGTTGTGATGTCCTTTTAATATGAATATATTATGATATGATTTATGGTATAATGCAATGTAACACCTGCCTACCTACATTCAACTATGTCTTTTGACTTGTACCAGTAAGGTGTACCTACAGTTGTATAGTATTTTTAAAGGTTTTTATTTAACTTTGTATCTTGTCTGGTTGTCTGTCTGTTTGTTTGTCCACTCTATGTCTCGAGAACGGTTAAACTCACAGAAATAAACAAAATAAAATATTCTAAATCAGGATAAGCTCTAACTTATCGTGCATAACAAAGAGCTTTTTCTAAAATTTGATTGGTCGCCGCTGCAGCGCATTACGCGCGAAGTGTATCATTCACAGAGGCGGCGCACAGTGGTTTGAAACGTAAATTTACACAAATCAAAAACCTTACATTTTAAATTTAACTTTTTTCTAGTTTTTTAATTACGATGTTTAAATATGCATCCCAAGAAACCTTAATAAAAAATTCTAAGTTCCAATATACAAGTTCACGTGACTTATAGAGTTGTCCGTATATTGTTTTTATATCGAAATATTTACATTTTTTCTTGAACATTTTTCTCACATGAATATATTTTATTTTTAACTTTTAATAAAATTAATTTGAAGTTTAAATAACTAAAAATAATTAACAAATATAGATACAATTTTTTATTTTTTATTTAATTTTTTTCATGCACCTTTTATAAAAGAAAAGATTTGTTTAATGTTTTTTCATTTTAACAGACTGCTTATAAAAATTACACAATATTACCATATATTCAATGCACATAGCACGTAAAGAAAGTTCCCATCTATTCAAAAATATAATTTTGGTTTGCATTTGGTTATGGATATAATTTACAGAAATTAGTTACTTCAAACAAAACTTAGTTATCATAATAGTAATTTATTAACTTTACACCAGAATTCAGTTTATTTTTTAGTCACTTAATTTCATATCTGAAAATGATTGGTTTAGATTATAATCTTTGGAGGGCTGAGGTAATACTAATAGTTATAGAGATTTTACATCTTCTGAACAATTGCCTATATCTTTTTCGTGTATATTTCTTATTGAAGGGTCGGATGAGACTAGAAGCATATGAAGCAAATCTTCATTAGTATTTAGTCTAGAGTTTTTCCTTGTGTGGTGTTCTCTTATATTCTTGTTGTCTTTTTTCCTCGCTTCTTGTGCTTCTTCGGAAAGTTTTCCTAACATGATGAATTTATAAAAACGTTAATAAACTAAGTTATTATTAAATATAATAATTTACCTAGGTATAGAAAGTATTACAAATCGAATAACATTGGCCCCATGTATCAATATATAAATATATATATATCACTATATAATTTAAAATTTAGGAGCTTTGCCGTGTAAATTTACGTTTCAGACCACTGTGCGGCGGTGCGGGGTTCGTATACCATCATCCGAATGACAGTGTAGTCATATACTCATATTGACTGTTGATGGTTTAATGTTCATTTAGTAGTCCAAAACTCCAAAGTAAACAGTCACTTTATCTAGAAATAAGATTTACAAATAAATTGGTTATTTTGAATTTTTCCAAAAACAACTTAATACAAAGTATATACAATTTCTAATTTAAAATTGTCAGTTTGACATTTTATATATATATATAATGTCATGCTCTAGATACCTACCTACCTACTTGTAGCACATGAGTCTTATATATATACATAAAAAAATGTTAAATTATTGATTAGAACAAAAGTTATTTCATTTGTCAGGTTTTGCTGTTACATAGTATATAATATAATATTATGTTATACCTAACTTATAAAGTATGATGTGATTTTAACATTATTTTTATAATAAATTATAATATATTATTAAATTTAAATTTAAAATGCATTTAATTAATTCAACAAAAAACGCAAAAGATAATTTGATTAATTTCACTATCACACTTAGGAAATATACGAGTATTTATATTATATTGATACAATTATAACCGATAAGTACCTAGTAATCCACAATTCCTTCCTATGTGGAATCTAAGACCTAACCTAATGTTCTACCATATAAAGTGATCTATAGGGCTATAATAGAACCGTAGTGCAATAGGAGCCAAGTTGTAAAAGGTATGTCATAATGTAGTTACTCATAAGTGATTTACTTAGAAATAAGATACGGGCCACTTAAATCATATTTTAAGTAAATTAATTTTATAATTTACAAATAAAAACCATATCGTTAAATAGGTTATAAAAATATGAAAACCACGATAGAAACAAAATTTAAAAAAAATTAGTTGTTTCTGTCGTTCTGTCTCTGACATGAAATTGAAAATAAATAAACTGCACTTTTACGCATTAAATGAAATCACAACTAAAAATATAATTAGAAATGTAAAAATATTCATTGAAAAATAAATCTTAATAAAAATTACATAATATATTATAAAAATTACAAAAAATATCCTATATTATAAAAAAAATCATGAACATGGCGTTAAGAACGAGAATAAATACATTTTTAATTAAACATAAAAATTAAATATTAAACTGGGTGATTCTTTTATCATTAAACACTCATTATTTTAAAAAATATAAAATGTTTTTGAAAATAAAACATTTTTTAAATATGACAACATACAGTTTTATTTTCATATTCTAATATGATTATATAAAAATAATATTAAAATTTTCCAATTTTTATTTTATTTTAGGACGGGTAGATTATGAGTTATGAGTTACAAGTATTTTAAGTTTAGAAGAGCAGACTGGAATAGAATGAGGTTACCCCACAAAATGTTTGTCCAATACACCGCTTATCAAAACTTTAAAACTTTTTATGCAGTAACGATTGGTTCATAATAAAATAATCACCTAGTGTATGTTTATCAAAGGTAAAAATTAAATTATGGTATTAACAGAATGACTGTGTGGATTTTCTTATACATCCATATTTAAACATACATTTCAACTAATTTATAATTTTTAATAATACATAATTTATCATGATCATCTTTATATCAATAAATAATCTATAAATATTTAAAATTAAAATTATTTCAAAGTAGTGTATTTGTATAAATTTAACTAAGCAATAGTAAATTTCTTTATTAGAAATTATTTAAAGTACATAATAATTAATTTTAAATTTTAAAAATGATACAACTACAAATCCCCATATATCTCATCTACTCAATTGAATAATTTATTCAATGCAGGATTACATTTAAAATATATATCGTAACTAATTTAGTTAAATTATAAATGTATTATTCATTAAGTCAAATTAAATTAAATTATAACAATTTTTAACAAAATATATTAACTGTTTACTTTTTATTTGAGATGCGTGGGAACATGTTGGCATTTATAGGTATTCCATAACATTAATGTCCGTTATAATACATTTATTGAGTTTAATATTATGGCTAAGAACTGCACTTTCTAAAATAAACAAAAATTCAGAAATATACATAACTATAAAATTAAATAATATACTTAAACTAAATGGAGATTCATAAGGAAAATCTTAGTACCTATGTTAAGACTCTTTAGAGACTGACCATCATACAATC
>NC_042493.1:14578917-14580085 GCF_005508785.2 Acyrthosiphon pisum
GGAGGTAAAATGCTTCTAATAGAACACCTTGTTTTTAGTAGTCATACTATTATCGGCAAAATTTAAATAAATTTAAATACTGTCATAAGCTAATTGTAAAAGAATTGGTACCTACCTATTAATTACAAATAAAAAATTTAATATTCTTTAATTGAGTAATAAGTTGTAATAATTATTTGTATGTTTTAGTTTTTTGTTTTGCTTTTAAAATAAGAGAATATATTTTTCAATCAATGGCTTGAGGATTTGAGATAAATTAGAAAACATTTTATATCTAAAACACTACATTAATACATGCGAGTGGGTAAGACATCCAGTGATAGCACTTAACATTATTTAATATAGTTATTCAAAAGTTACATGATACATTAATTTATTAACTTGAATAATTTACAATTTATGATGTCCATGTACTTATTACATTAATATTTGGAAGTACCTATCATGTTCCTATAATAATCTTATAATTTATTTGTAAAGCAAATTAATAGGTTTAGCTACCAATCATTGAACAGTATTGGATTTAAATAAAAACATTTAAGTTATAGCTTTTTAACATTTTAACTAGGTGCCATCAAGCCAACAAATGAAAAATGGCAATACTTTGTTTAAATTCTCACATAACAATTAAAGATAATATTTACTAAAATGCTAATTATAAATAATTTGAGAAAAAATACTATAACTTTATATAAAAATAAATTGTTGTGTTAAGTAAAATGTTTTTACAATCGTTTGTTTGTAGATTTTTAAAATCTGATGTGAAATTATAATTTGGTTAATTTACTTAATATAACATACAATTCATAACTATTTATGCATTTATAATACTAACCTTTAACAGTGACATCCAGTTCCTTTTAAACCGTGTATATTTATATTTTCTATTGTATTTTGAATCCAAATTAAATGTTTTTTACTTGATATAACAGTTGGTGTTTTTTTATGTTATCAATTTGGTTAATTTTGTTTCGCTTGCTATACTGGCACCTTAAAGAATAATCAGTTAAATAAATATATATTTATTAATAAATACCACTATAAGACATAATTTAATGCATATATTGTATTTTACCATAATATATATATTTGGGCAATGCGGTACCTATAGAATCATATTTGTTTAAAATTAAAATATTTAAGTTATACATTTTTACTGTTTTAACTA
>NC_042493.1:14580185-14583706 GCF_005508785.2 Acyrthosiphon pisum
GAAACAAAAGTATGCTTTAGAGTATTTCTATAAATAAAATGTTGGAGTGTCACCCTTGGGCGGTTCTCCACCCAAGTACTAATGTTTTGTATTTTATTCTTCTACGCTCATATGCTTATAGTAACTGTATTACAAATTGTATATTATTCTAACAAATTTATACATAATAAATAAAATAACTAATCTATGAATAAATATTTACTATTCTAAAATTTAATTTGTATTAAAGTTGAACTGCCAGATATTGATGATACGTTAGTGGAGGAAGAAGTCTATGAAATAGTTGAGCTTGGCATAGATGATGCTCTTGTTGAAGTTAGATTGATTTTAAATGTTTTAATACTGAAACATTAGGTTAAAAACTTTCAATTTTGTTTCAGAACAAAACACTCCACCAACTCACCAGGCAGTTGATTTAGATATCCCTACATTCGAAGGCAAGTTATTATTATAATAATTTTCTTTTAAGAGGACGTTACACTGACATTTGTTATCTCTGTCTTAGAAGTGTGTAACATACCTAATTTTACTCTCAGAAAATCATGTTTAGCTCCACTGGTTTAAAAATTAGAGTGAATTTACCTCATAAAATGTAAAGATAAGATTTTAAAGCGAGTTATAAAAATTTATTTTTAATTTTAAAATTGTAAATTTTATGTACATATTAAAATACTCATAACTTGCTTTAAAGTTAAAATATAATAAAAAGCCTACAAGAAGCCATATAATAAATTTAGCCTTAATAATTTTAGAAGAGGGCAATTTAATCTAATTTTTAAACCAACTGAGCTAAACGTGATCTACTGAGCTTACAATTTTCTATGTTACACACTTGTAAGGCGAAGACAACAAATGTCCTTGTTACGTATTCTTAAACCGAATTGAAAAATAAAAATTCACTTATACTTTTTATTCTAAAGGTGACCCTGTAGACAGATGTTTCATTTGCCTTGAAAGTTGGAGCCAAGTGAATTCGGCCAATATTTTGGTGCCTTGCGGTCAGGGATGGTGCTGTGATGAGTGTGCAATTCGACTAGACAAATGCGGAGTTTACAAAGTAGAATTTCCAACAACACAGCCCATCTGTATAATGCATGTTAACCTAGGAGATTGTAAATATTAATAATGATACAGTAAATTGAAGAATTTTTTTTTTATAATTAAAATATACAATTTTTATTAAAAGGTAAATGGATGCAAAATATCTCATTGCTCGATCTAACTGGAAGCTAGTGCCTTGGATGTATGCGCCATGTACAATATGTACCAGACCAGGCGCCATACATATTGTTGGACTGTGGCCATGGATGGTATTGTGCGAGCTGCATATCAACACCTCCTGCCACATGTGAGGTCTGTGGCGATATGGTAGATGGTACCTTAAGGATATTTTTAAATTAAAAAAAATATTTTTTGTGACTTATTTATATATATATTTTTTTTTCTTTTATATAATATAATACTTTTTTTTTATATTTAAAATTTCATTTGTTTTGTTTATTAAACTTGTTTCTTTACTAATTTCTTGCTTTGTTTAGTTATTTATTTTATACTAAAATGTTAAGATAGCTAAAATAAATATATCATTTTTATATTTACTTATTAAATATTATTTGGGAGAAATTCTACCAAACTTCCATCAATAGCAGATAATATAATATGTTTTAATTGTTAAACTAAATTGTTACAAAAACGTATTCCAAAAGATAAGAACACCACATAATATTAATTTATCTATCATAGAGATTGGCTCAAACGACTGTAAGACAAAATATTTAAATTTCTTGTTTTGATGTTGAAAATTGTTAAAAAGCTTACTCATATAATATCTACTTAATATACCAATTTAAATTTAGGTATAAATCATATAAGCTTTTTGTTTGTCAAAATATGGACAAAATGGTAATTTATATACAACAATAAAAAAAACAAGTTATTATTTCAAAACCAATATCTCTTAATAGTAATATTTGAAAATGTCATTTATAATGTATCATTGATATACCTAATTGAATTCAAAACATAGTACATCCTGTTTTTTTGGTAATATCTAAAATATTTTCAAATAATAAAATGCCAATTTGCCAATTTAGGTGTAGACAGCTTTTAATCGAATCACAATTAATAGGTACCTATGTGTTATGGATTCCATCATCCACCGAATAGGATGAATGGATATAAAATTGTTTCTAACTCGTCAACCACAGACAGAGTGGTCTTAGATTAATGTGAAAAGAATAATTAAATTATACTAAACAAATTTACTACAACTTTATTATAGAATCTGGAGTCAGCAAATTCTGTTAATAACAAATAGCTTAATGAATTTCAAATTATAAGATATGATTGGGATCAAAGGATATCTGCTAGATATTAAAAGTTTTGTGGGTCTAGTGGCAATTGTTTGTTTCAAATTAATTTTAGTTATACAAGATGGAAGAGCTTTAAATTATTACAAAGAGTGTACCTAAGCAAATATAATTATTACCTTGCCACATTGAAAAAAAAATGACTTGAGATGGCTTAATAGGCAAAACAAATATTTAAAATATCAAATTTCTAATTTATCAATCGTCTAATTTAAGATAACATTAAAAGTAAATCACATGTATTATAGATTTTTATGAAAAAAGATGTCAAATATAAATTTTAATATCATACTAGCTGTGATACCGTGTAGTGTGCTTCTGTTTTTCATTTACAAATTCTGAAGTTCTGAACTCTGAAAAGATTTCCTTTACATCATGGAGTGTGGTTTAATATGCTTTAATAAAATCTATATAATGTTATACTGTTATATCTTATTTTAAATATATAACTTATAAATTATATTATATTAAAATGGTTTTCACTTATTAATTATCATGTAGACATGTGGTTATCCCCATGACAAAATGCAAATCACTTGATACAAATACGTCGGAGTAATATAATATAATATCGGTATAGTTTATGTTCGAAGTAATTGATATCGGAGTAGTGTTATGGTTGGCAGTGAAATTTTTTTTCGGAGTTATACAATGTCGTAGTAGTATATTGTCGTAGCATTGGTGTTATCCCGTCGGTAACGACAGACATCCCGAATCCATTATAAACAACAACAAAAAAGGTTACCAAAATTATTATATTTTCTGCCAATATGACACCATCTATTTTGACATTTTGTCATGGCTGGACGTACATTCGTTCAAAGAGCGAAACGTCGAAAAGTATTATAATACTCTTTATCAATTCCATTAAAAAATATTTCTATTATTTATCAATTATCTTATCAATAAAATATTACAACACACAAAATGATATGATGCAAGGTGTCATTGATAAAAAAACACCTTGAAATGATGCTAAGAAATAATATCAAAAAATAAATTTTATACAGATCTTACAATTTATGTATTAAGTTAAATCATCGATGACGAGTTGGGAGGTAAATAGGTAATGAATGATGTGTTTCTTTGTTTTTTAAGCTCCATAGTTTAGGCTTCAATAAACATTTTAAGCAATGTTTGCTAATCAAATAG
>NC_042493.1:14583806-14593518 GCF_005508785.2 Acyrthosiphon pisum
AAAGATAAGAACACCACATAATATTAATTTATCTATCATAGAGATTGGCTCAAACGACTGTAAGACAAAATATTTAAATTTCTTGTTTTGATGTTGAAAATTGTTAAAAAGCTTACTCATATAATATCTACTTAATATACCAATTTAAATTTAGGTATAAATCATATAAGCTTTTTGTTTGTCAAAATATGGACAAAATGGTAATTTATATACAACAATAAAAAAAACAAGTTATTATTTCAAAACCAATATCTCTTAATAGTAATACTTGAAAATGTCATTTATAATGTATCATTGATATACCTAATTGAATTCAAAACATAGTACATCCTGTTTTTTTGGTAATATCTAAAATATTTTCAAATAATAAAATGCCAATTTGCCAATTTAGGTGTAGACAGCTTTTAATCGAATCACAATTAATAGGTACCTATGTGTTATGGATTCCATCATCCACCGAATAGGATGAATGGATATAAAATTGTTTCTAACTCGTCAACCACAGACAGAGTGGTCTTAGATTAATGTGAAAAGAATAATTAAATTATACTAAACAAATTTACTACAACTTTATTATAGAATCTGGAGTCAGCAAATTCTGTTAATAACAAATAGCTTAATGAATTTCAAATTATAAGATATGATTGGGATCAAAGGATATCTGCTAGATATTAAAAGTTTTGTGGGTCTAGCGGCAATTGTTTGTTTCAAATTAATTTTAGTTATACAAGATGGAAGAGCTTTAAATTATTACAAAGAGTGTACCTAAGCAAATATAATTATTACCTTGCCACATTGAAAAAAAAAATGACTTGAGATGGCTTAATAGGCAAAACAAATATTTAAAATATCAAATTTCTAATTTATCAATCGTCTAATTTAAGATAACATTAAAAGTAAATCACATGTATTATAGATTTTTATGAAAAAAGATGTCAAATATAAATTTTAATATCATACTAGCTGTGATACCGTGTAGTGTGCTTCTGCAGTTTTTCATTTACAAATTCTGAAGTTCTGAACTCTGAGAAGATTTCCTTTACATCATGGAGTGTGGTTTAATATGCTTTAATAAAATCTATATAATGTTATACTGTTATATCTTAGGAATAGGAAATTATCACGTTATGTTAAAAATAATGATTAATTTGGTTAGGAAATAGGAAATAAATAGATCTTATAAGTACGCTTTTACAAACATATTTAAGTAATTTAATATATATTTTGTTAACGGTTTATAATTCAACTAGTCCAGACAGTCCCTGATGTCTATGAGCCCAACAAATTTTATAAAATTGTATAATTACATTTAACTTTTTAAAATAAATTTAATTTTTTCAATTTAAATGCATATTTTTTGATTTTTTGTGCTATTTATAGCGCATATTTTGGAGTTTTTAAGTGCATATTTAAGAGCTAAAAAGTAACATTTTTAGTGCTACAACTTCCGAGCCCTGGTTATAACATTACAAATCATCATTATATAATATGTGCAAATTATTATGGCGTAATTTTTTTAGCATTGCAGCATTAAATTTGTATTGACGTACATATTTCTTATTGTTAATATTGGAAGCTACTAATTGCTGTCAACTGCTAGGTTGGCTGTATACGAGGCTGTATCTGTTTACATTGCACTTAATGCAAACGGATATAACAAACCTAGCAGCTGACAGCAATTTGTAGTGTACTAGCTTACAATATTAACAATAAGATAGCTTTTATCTGTGTATTATAAAATCAATGATTGCAGTAAAGAACTGAAAAAAATTAAAAATAAAGTTATATAATAGAATTCTACTATTTAAACAACTTTTAAAATAATAAATTAAGTAAAATGGGAGGTAAAATGCTTCTAATAGAACACCTTGTTTTTAGTAGTCATACTATTATCGGCAAAATTTAAATAAATTTAAATACTGTCATAAGCTAATTGTAAAAGAATTGGTACCTACCTATTAATTACAAATAAAAAATTTAATATTCTTTAATTGAGTAATAAGTTGTAATAATTATTTGTATGTTTTAGTTTTTTGTTTTGCTTTTAAAATAAGAGAATATATTTTTCAATCAATGGCTTGAGGATTTGAGATAAATTAGAAAACATTTTATATCTAAAACACTACATTAATACATGCGAGTGGGTAAGACATCCAGTGATAGCACTTAACATTATTTAATATAGTTATTCAAAAGTTACATGATACATTAATTTATTAACTTGAATAATTTACAATTTATGATGTCCATGTACTTATTACATTAATATTTGGAAGTACCTATCATGTTCCTATAATAATCTTATAATTTATTTGTAAAGCAAATTAATAGGTTTAGCTACCAATCATTGAACAGTATTGGATTTAAATAAAAACATTTAAGTTATAGCTTTTTAACATTTTAACTAGGTGCCATCAAGCCAACAAATGAAAAATGGCAATACTTTGTTTAAATTCTCACATAACAATTAAAGATAATATTTACTAAAATGCTAATTATAAATAATTTGAGAAAAAATACTATAACTTTATATAAAAATAAATTGTTGTGTTAAGTAAAATGTTTTTACAATCGTTTGTTTGTAGATTTTTAAAATCTGATGTGAAATTATAATTTGGTTAATTTACTTAATATAACATACAATTCATAACTATTTATGCATTTATAATACTAACCTTTAACAGTGACATCCAGTTCCTTTTAAACCGTGTATATTTATATTTTCTATTGTATTTTGAATCCAAATTAAATGTTTTTTACTTGATATAACAGTTGGTGTTTTTTTATGTTATCAATTTGGTTAATTTTGTTTCGCTTGCTATACTGGCACCTTAAAGAATAATCAGTTAAATAAATATATATTTATTAATAAATACCACTATAAGACATAATTTAATGCATATATTGTATTTTACCATAATATATATATTTGGCAATGCGGTACCTATAGAATCATATTTGTTTAAAATTAAAATATTTAAGTTATACATTTTTACTGTTTTAACTACTATTTGATTAGCAAACATTGCTTAAAATGTTTATTGAAGCCTAAACTATGGAGGCTTAAAAAACAAAGAAACACATCATTCATTACCTCCCAACTCGTCATCGATGATTTAACTTAATACATAAATAATTGTAAGATCTGTATAAAATTTATTTTTTGATATTATTTCTTAGCATCATTTCAAGGTGTTTTTATATCAATGACACCTTGCATCATATCATTTTGTGTGTTGTAATATTTTATTGATAAGATAATTGATAAATAATAGAAATATTTTTTAATGGAATTGATAAAGAGTATTATAATACTTTTCGACGTTTCGCTCTTTGAACGAATGTACGTCCAGCCATGACAAAATGTCAAAATAGATGGTGTCATATTGGCAGAAAATATAATAATTTTGGTAACCTTTTTTGTTGTTTATAATGGATTCGGGATGTCTGTCGTTACCGACGGGATAACACCAATGCTAACGACAATATACTACTACGACATTGTATAACTCCGAAAAAAAATTTCACTGCCAACCATAACACTACTCCGATATCAATTACTTCGAACATAAACTATACCGATATTATATTATATTACTCCGACGTATTTGTATCAAGTGATTTGCATTTTGTCATGGGGATAACCACATGTCTACATGATAATTAATAAGTGAAAACCATTTTAATATAATATAATTTATAAGTTATATATTTAAAATAAGATATAACAGTATAACATTATATAGATTTTATTAAAGCATATTAAACCACAATTTAATTAAACAATTTTCTGTACCTATATACAATTATATCTAAGATTTGAAAAATATAATACAAGATTCCTTATACATTTTCCTACCTTTTACAAAAAAAAAAAAGTCTACTGAGTGTCAAACCAACTTTTTATGAGCCTTTGAAGTTTTTTTTACATTGGATTTAAAGCTGTATATCAAAGAATTCAATCGAACGATTATCTTATTTTGTTGCAATTCAAAAATGAATAACCGTAGATATTTGACATTTTCACCCAATGTTTGTTTTTTCATAAGCCTAAAACTTATATAATAAATCTGTTGTAGTTAGGTATATTATAATTTATCTTTCATTTATTTTTATAGTACTATAATCTATGATGGTTTACTCAATTATAAATTGTAATAATAAAAAATAAATTATTCAAAATTAAATCAGCACTTACAAACACTAGTATTTAAATACCTACACTATCGTCTATTACTATGCCTACAACTAAAAATTATAATATTTTAATTGGTAGGTACCTATCTTATTATTTTGATTAGTGTTTCATAATATAAATATTTAAGAATTTCATACTTTAAAGTTATAAGCTATGTACGTATACATGTATTAACAATTTCTACAATTTTTCTTTTCAAAAACGTTATTTGATAAATAACAATATATTCTTACATTTTTATACTAATTATTATGAGGACAGCTACCCTAACAGGTAACCTATTACCTAAACAAATCTAACAGCTAATAGAAGTGCGTTATAGTAGTTATGTGGAGAACTGGTAAAATCATTGGGTTGAAATATTTATAAATTTATAATCAACAGTAAAATGTTTATTTTTTTAAGCATCTATTTTCCCCGCCACTCCTCGCCCATCGGATGCATAATATTTTATCTTGAACAAATCAAAAGATAAGTCATCATAAACATCGAATGTGCGATTGTCTAATAATACAACGACTACCTAATACCTATACAGTATACATATAATTATATAAATAATAATATAGTAATTATATTATAATATTTAAAACGATTTATATTTTTATTATTTTAGATTCTGAGCGGAGCTACGTACCTATTGGTTTTACTGAGGATATACGTGTAGCTAACTATATAAGTACCTACTACCAGAGTACTACCTATATTACCTACATTTTATAATTTTTTAGTGTTGCCAAACAAATTAACTTAAAACACTTATTCCGTGTTGCATGAACAATCACTAAACATTTAACGAACCTATAGGTCCCTTAAACATGATTTAGTGTCTCGTGATTGGTCTATTACATTTTATTGAACCATTATATTAATCAATTGTAAATGCTGCCCGGCGTAAAGCTTACGTCAATGGCGTATTTAGGAATTTGTCCTGGGATGGGTACAGATAAACAGTCTTGTAAAGTATTCGAATAAATGTATTCAAATAAAAGTATTTGAATACTTTTTTTGTATTCGAATGCTATTTTAAATACTTTTTTTAAGAAGTATTCGAATACGTAGGTATTCTGAATACTTTTATTTGTATCTTTTATTCATTAAAAAAATACTTTTTTCCGATCCAGAAAAATAGTTTTAAATTTGTGACAAGACATTATAAATTATGAACATTAATTTTATTCTTTAAACGAAATATAATATTGGCCCATGATATGATTATTTTTATAAACACCAATATGTGTTGTATCCCATATCGGCCAAATCATATGTGGTCAAAATGTATTAATAACTTATGTTTACGTTATATGTTTAATTATTAATTAATAAAATATGTTAAATACCAATAATTCAAAAACTGTCAAAAACTAGTTGTGAAAAAAAGTATTCTGATAGTGTTCGAATACTTTAAAAAGTATTCGAATATGTATTCTGAATATATTTTTTAAGAATTATTCGAATACGTATTCTGAATACTTTAATTCTCATTTATTCGAATATGTATTCCGAATACAAAATAAAAGTATTCTTTACAAGACCGCAGATAAATATCAGAAAACAGAGCCGTGGGGGGGGGGGGGCAAATTACGTGGGGCGATATAAAATTGTTGAGTTTTTAATTATTAAATAATAATGTGTACAAAACAAATTTTAAAAAAAGCCGGTATGTGATGGATGTTGCTATGCTGCACAATAGGTTAAAAGTGGATCAATGTATTATGGAATATGGATTGTATTAAATTTGAATTCAATGATGTAATATCATAGTAGGTATAAGAAAAACGATTCTGAGCGTAGACGGTTTGTCAGTTTGGATATTTTATATTGTTATTATTTATTATAGCCTGTAGGTTGAATTAATATTGAAATATTATAATTTTTTATTCGATTCTATGGTGATAAACAAAGCGTTAAAAATTAAAATCCCATTTTTAGCGGCTTTTTGTAATTTATCGGTGGTTTTTCCCGTGGCATTAAATAACTATTGAGAAAATCAAACACCATTGTAAAACCACTATAGCTTCATCCCTCCGCTCAGAATCTAATATAGCTACGTTATTACATAAATTTTATAAAAATATTTCCTAAAATACATTACTTTATTCATAGATGATCTTAAATAACTTTTCGAACTTTTTAAGATTAGGAATTTAAAATAACATTTATTAATAAATGTAAGATTATAGACAGTGACATTTTTAAATTTATTTGCTAAATAACAAATAGGTATTACGGAGTTTTTTAATACTAGAAAATATTACTATAGGTATACCTATATATTATCATATTTTTAAACACAGTCTTCATATTATATTATTATAAAATCCCTTATAATATTAAATATAGTATAATATGCTGCGGCAGTACCTATACCTAATTAATATTTATAATTTTTAATATTAGTAAAATTTAAAATTATTGCTTTTAATTTTAAACTTGTTAATATTTTTTTTCACATAGTTAGAACTTTTTTGGTCTGAATTAAACGTATGTTTTTACTTAGACATTAACCACAAAATAAATAAATAAATAATATGGTTTCGGCTTTTAATAACTTAGAATACAATAACCCTGGAGAACATTTTGATATAAATGACATTATGCAAACATTAAATTTGTATAATAAATAAAACCCTTCATTATTAATGGTGTGTTGGATAATTAATTGTATTTTAGTATTTAGTTATATACTTATATGTGTTGTATAGTTTTCTTTTAACTTAAAAAAAAATGTTATATAAAGATCAGTAGAATAATAAAAAAAACCTATGGACCTCTTGGTGGTCAACGTGTTAAATTGGGTTACAGGTATGCAGTGTTGGGAATAGATAACTAAAAAAATATCTAGATAAGATAAGATAATTTTAACAAAATATTAACTAGATAAAAAAAAGATAACATAAATGAAATTTATCTAGATAAAGATAAATACAACAATACATTTATCTAGATAAATATCTAGATAAATATCATTTTTTTAGTATTTTTGTAATATTAGATTTATATCAATATAATTACATAATATTTATAATAACAACGGATTGAGCCTTTTAATTGAACTATTTTGAATATTATACCTATAAGAATGAAACATCAAAACATTTAAACAAAGTATAGTATTCTACTGTTCAAAATAATGTAGTTAGCTGACTCTTTATTCTTTAATACTATAATATTTCTATCTCTACTTAGTTATACAAATGCATACAATAATGAATTAATAATAATTTATACATTTTAATACAAACTAATCAAGTAAAAATTATTAATTTGTATTATCTCAAGGAAAAGTTGGTTCTGAATAAATCTTGTCAAATGGCAAATTCCTATGTATGCACTTATAGGCTATAGTCACTTGTAAATCATATTAAACCAATATTAAAAAAGGATGAAACAAGGATGAACTTCACCTTAAATATTTAAAAAAACATATAAATAGTAAATAATACATTATAATAAATGTTGTTAAGAAATAGTTGAATGCTAAAATATAAGCATATTGTTTTATTATTGAATACAACATTTTTAATAGTTCATATAACAAAAAAAAAAAAAATTATAAAATTACAACTGTATAATATTAATAAAAAAAAAAAAATATTTTAAAACAAAAACAAATAACAATGTTTATAAACCTTTTTTACTAAGGACAAACTTTGCCTTAAATATTTAAAAAACATATAAATAGTAAATAATACATTATAATAAATGTTTGGTAAGAAATAGTTGAATGCTAAAATATAAGTGTATTGTTTTGTTAATGAATACGTTTTTTAATAGTTCATAAAACAAAAAAAAAATTATAAAAATTACAACTGTGTAATATTAATAAAACAATTTTTTAAAACAAAAACAAATAACAATGTTTATAAACCTTTTTTAAAATGTCCTTAAGAATTATTAGAACTATATGACATTAGAACTTGTTTGAATTAAGATTCTGACATCTGCAACACAAGAGCATCTCAAATGTTTTATCATTTAGACGATTTCTCCTTGGTGTCATGATCTGTGATCCACTACTAAATAAACGCTCTACCGGCGCAGAAGAGGGAAGTGTTGTATTGTATTTGAAAAAAATTTTTTTTATGATTGGAAATGAATTAAGAATAGTAAAATCTTTATTTTTTGAGTTTAAATATTCTTTAGCTTGAACATTTATACTACTATTATTGCTTTGATTATCAATTTCCACATCTAAGCAATTCTCTGAAAGGACTTGAAAAAATTCTTGGTCACTGCTATCACTATCAACCTCTTCATTAGTATTCAAAACAGCATCATCAGTATTAATTAAATAGCATTCATCAAAAAATATTTGTTTACAATATGATTTGTATCTATCGGGTACCCAGGATAGTTTAAACTTTGGGTGGCTTATACTTGATAAAATAAATGATTTACTCTTAATTTTTTTTAAATCTAATATATAATCAAATCTTTTTTCTAAGCTACTTATAATATTGAAACATAAAGGTCTACAGTGGACCAAGTTATTCATTTGTATTAGCAATAGTCTTAATGCCAGTATAGTGGGGGCAACAAAACCTAAATGACAAGACCTTTCACCCTGCAATTTATCCAATGAAATTGCAAGTGGGCCCATCACCTTACAATATTCTTCTAAGAAACTCCATTCATTTTTTTTCATTTTTTTCATTTTTAACTCATTAAACACCAAGACTAAATTCTGTTTATTTGTAACTACTTTATGTACAGCATCATACAAAGAATTCCATCTTGTCAAATTAGGAACTGGAAATTTACAACTGCATAAATCAAAAACTTTATCTGAGACTACAGTACTACGACTAAGAAGATTCCAAAATGATGATAACTTTTTAAATGTAATTTTTGAAATTGAATAATAGGCTTGATCAACTATTTTGGCAGTATCAACTGTAGCAATTAAATTTAAGGTGTGTGCAGAACATGTTATATGACTTGGTAGAGAAATTGTATTAGTCGTAGTTTCTTTATGATTTAACATCAATGAAGATAAATCTACAACATCAAATTCAAGATTAGAATTATTTACATCATCATCACTACTTATGTTAACATCGCTATCTGAGTCATCACTACTTATTAAGCCTAAATAATTTGAATCAGAAATATGTGTATCATTAGTCACATTATATTGTTCGGAAAATTCACGAAATGCTTTGCCGAAATTTGAGGCATTGTCAGTAACTACATGGGTAACTTTTTCATTTTTAATTTTAAAGTCCAGCATTATTTCATTGATTACTTTGGCAATATTTAAATAAGTATGATTTCCTTTTATACGCCTGCAAGCTAATATATAAGAATACCTACTGTAGTTAAGTTCGTCAATAAAATGACAAGTCATTCCTAAATAGCTCTTATTATTGGAGCTCCAAATATCAGCAGTAACACACACAAAACTTTGTTTTTCAATAAATCCAGTTAACTTGTCTACATAAGCTTTATATTTATGGTTTAGTTCACTAACAAGAGCTTTTCTGTATGGAAGTACAATAGAATCTGATGTAA
>NC_042493.1:14594343-14596054 GCF_005508785.2 Acyrthosiphon pisum
TGGGAAATGTTGTTTGGAATTGTCACAAAATCATTCAACAGCAATTCAGTAATAAAAATAAAAATGTACCCACGACTTAATAGTATATTAAAGTATAGGTAGTTACTAACCAGTTCTTTTGAAACTTTTGGAGTATCATATATTTTTGTTTGAATCATTGTTGATGTTTCTTGATCTTTTTTTTTTCTTGCGTTTTCTACTTTAGACATTAATGATTTATGTTTCCGCTATAAATATTAGATAAAAAGTTTAAAATATAGTTCAATAATAATAATAATAATAATATTTGTATTTGTGTACAATATAGCCTTGTTTAAGTGACAGATCAGTTGGGCACAGCTTTTTGAATATTATTTTTATACTTATTTTAAAAATATATTTAATATAACTATTATGAAAAGTAAATTTAAATTGTGATACCTACATTTTATATAATACAATTATTTAAATTCAAATGAGATCAAATTATTTTTGTACAAAGTTGTTTTAATATCATATATTTAATTAACATTATAATAGGAACTTTGATTAATCATAATGTATGACTTTTTTTTTATGTATATTAAGTTTTCATTGTAAGAAGTAAAAACTATATCAGTAAAACAAAATTTATTTGTTAGGTCAAAAATATAGAATTTGTGACCATATAGTATACGTATACCTACATTTTCTGAAAATTAAGACATAGTAGCAAGTTGGAACATTATACTGTATTTTTTAAATTTAAAACATACAATTTCCTTTGTATTTTTAGATATTGAATATTAGTATAAACAATTTACAAATATTGAATTTTGATAGTATGGGTAATCAACTGAAATATGAAAATATGAGGGGGTACCAAACTATACTACTATGGTCCATGAGGGGTACTAATCTAAATTGCTTAAGTATTAATTTATAAGCATCAACAAGATAAAATACCTACATATACTTAATAAACAAACTCGGTAAGTATTTAAGTGTTGTTTATCAATATTTTTTTAAATCAAATTAAATTTAAATAATAATTAAGCTTACCTTTATATGGCTTAAAAAATTACCACTTGATTTTGTGGACCCACTAACAACTTTAGAACAGTTTTGACAAACAGCTGTTACTTTAAGATTTTCCACATTTCGAAGCTTATAAAATTCGTCAAATAAATATGAATAATAAGGTGCAGGTGCCAATGAAACGTGAGTAGAAATGAGAGTTGTTGGGTCGTCCACATTTTGAATTTCTGCTGGTTTTACGTCCAAACGAATTTTTTTATTTGATGTGGAAGTTATAAATCGATCCATGATTTAACTGATCAAATATAAAGTCACAATTCACAAGTAATAAAATGTTTATACCTTTTACTAGACAACGGTCGCCTTATACGAGAAATACACTGTAGTCTTAATGAAATAATAGGTATGCTATAATACTCTTTCATTAAGAACGCACTGCATCGCGCATCGACACATCGTTATCAAAGGTTCAACCGGTTTTCGTCAGCCGCCTGGTGAGTCCTCATTTGAAATACAGTTCTACGAAGTTAATTTTAGTTTATTTTTAAAATTAATGGGGAAATAAACCTATACCTAATTAATTTTAATGTGCTCATTATGGCTAGTAGAGAACGATGTATAGTGCATGCCCGCATGCAGGTCTCGTATTATCGTAATACCGTCGTTGGCAATAATAACAAGAAATATATTCTTCCAATTTTATAAATAACTTATA
>NC_042493.1:14596866-14599309 GCF_005508785.2 Acyrthosiphon pisum
CAGTTTAATTTTTATTTTTTCTTAAAATTATTTTGGTACTAGAAAGACACTAGTCAAATTAGAAACCAACATTTTGAATTTAATCTATTTTTCGAAATTTTTCTTTTGCATCAATTTGTAACTTAAAACTCGAAAGAAACTTTATGGGTCTATGTGTCTCAGTTTTGTTTAAATTTTAGATATGTAGTTTATTGTATATTATATATTAGATGACATAAAATAGTAATGCCAAATCTTAACTTACTAGTTAGGTACTTTAATTATAAGAAATAGTAAAAATGAAAGTATTCTGACAGATTTTTAAAGAAAACATATCGTATTTACACAAAATAAAAATGATTTGAGAACTGGGGGATTTGCACTAACATGTCTAGAAGGGTACAAAATATGTACCTAAACTAAAAAAATTGTAAACTGAAGATGTCTGTAAACAGCTAAAAATAGGTCAAAATATTTTAAAAATATTATGGTGTATAGAAAAAGCTTACATAAACATTCAGTTAAATTTCAATAAACATTCCCGTTTTTCCTTAATTTTTCTTTTGTTTTCACGACGATATTGAAAAATACTTCTAAAAATTATTTGTCTATTACCTATTAATATTTAAAACAATGCTATTGCCTTCAAATTCTAACCCTAGTAATAAAAATGTGATAATTATATTTTAACTAGAATTTTTTTTTGTATCAAAACTGATGCTTTAAGTCGGTTTGACAAAAGTAGGTTGAATTTATTCAACCTGTGTTTGGGTTTCGAGGACTAGGACGCCATATATATTGTTTTTGTAATGACCACACAAAGCTCTTCTCATGTCAGACATCCAATGTTATTATATTATTAGCAGTGTTGGGTAAGTTACTTTTAAAAAGTAATTAAGTTACTTTACTAGTTACTTAGAGATAAATGTAATTAAGTTACTTTACTCGTTACTCAAATAAAATTGTAGTGAAATTACTTTACTTTTCAAATAGAAAAGTAACTCATTACTTTCTCGTTACAAAAAAAAAAAATATTTTTTTTTTTAATTTCTTGGCAATTATTATTCTGCAGGCAATAATGTAACTTTTTATAAAAATACATGAAAAAAGGTATAATTTTAAAAATGTGTACAAAAAAAAGAAGATGTACAGTTAATACATATTTACATAACAATACTACAATAGTAATTACTTATGAGTTATGACTATTAAAAAATAGTACTTATTAATTGTAGCTACTTATCAATAGTAATTAATCATTATATAGTTAAGTATAGTATAGTTTTGTATTTGTGTCACAAACTGACAACATAAACCTATACCTATACCTATCTGTAGAGTGTCAACTGATCGACTGACACCAAATAAGGAATAATAGCACTCAATCTTGTATTTGTGTTATTAAATATTATGTTAGTGAAAATAAAATTATTATACATATAGAACACAATTATAACTTAAAAATCATAAAAATAAACCGTTTCTTATAAATGCCAAATGTGAAATGGCTATAATGATTTATAACGGTGTAATGTTTTATTATTTCGATTTTATTTAATTATCAGAAATATAATGTTATAATATTCTAATGTAAATTCTCAATATAGTAATAACTAATAAGTATTTTCAAATTGAGCAGTTTTTGTACAACACTAAATTATTTATAAAACCTGTATAGTTAATAGGAGCGTATATAACTCATTAGTCCACGCTATAATCTGATATCATAGGAAGTGTTCTGCGAAGGTACTTATTTAGAGGAAACAAAATAAATAATAACTTTTCTCATGATTTACCGTGCAATTGGACATGTCAAATGTCAAAACAATTGAAAACTGAATTGTGGTGAGTTAAAATTAAATATATAAACATATAAGATTGATTGGTAAACATAAAAATACCCGCATTATGCATATATTTTTTTTTTTTTGGCAATAGGTAGGTACTTAATAATTCGAAACTGTAACGCGTCATTTCGTAGAAATTACTTATCAAAAGTAATTTCCATTACATTTTCGTTACTAGGATATAATTCTAATGAAATTACGTAACGCGTTACAAGCAAAGTAACACCGTTAGAGTAACGCGTTACTTCCGTTACGTTACTACGCAACACTGATTATTAGTTTGTCATATTGTGTCAATAATTAATTTTTTTTTTTAAAAAGAGGGATGTTATGTTGGTACCACTGTCCTTCTACGTGTGTGTGCGTGTGTTTGTTTTGTGTGTGTGTGGGTGTGTGCGTCGAGAGAAAAGACGGCATATTATATTATATTGTTTTTATAACGACCACACATCTGCTGTTCTCATGTCAGACATCAGACGTCATCCTATACCAGAAAGGTTATTCAAAAAAGTTAAACAATTATATTTTTAAAGGTCATACAAAATTGACACAGAATCGAAATTTTTAAAGAAGACGATGTAAGTACCTTAATTATATTTGTAGGATGCTAACTTCCT
>NC_042493.1:14599481-14602934 GCF_005508785.2 Acyrthosiphon pisum
GGAATTGTTTAAAAGCAGTTATTTTATTATGGACCGGCATCATAGTTTTCCATGCATCGGTGACCGCTATTGTGGTTGATGATATGGAAATAAGTGCAGTAAAAATAAACACTTGTAGAGGAGTGTTTGAAAGTTTTGAAGTAGAATTTGCTTTAATACGTAATGAGAGGACCCAGCAACACTTGTATTGGGCAGGCATCGATCCAAAAAGTATGACTGTAACAACTACATTATACCTAAACTATGTTGATTTATATAATGTACCTAATTGAGTATTTTTTAGGTACTCATGGAGCACGAGAACGTTTAATAATAACTTTTAAACAATCGCCGTGTAATGAAGAAATACAGAGTAAATTTCAAAAAATTGAATCGCCTGTAAAGGTATACCTAATTAATATTTATAATTTTTAATATTAGCAAAATTTAAAATTATTGCTTTTAATTTTAAACTTGTTAATATTTTTTTCTCACATAGTTAGAACTTTTTTGGTCTGAATTAAACGTATGTTTTTACTTAGACATTAACCACAAAATAAATAAATAAATAATATGGTTTCGGCTTTTAATTTAAACATATTTATACATGGCTTTTGGTTAAACCCCCCCCCCCCCCCCTCCACACTAATAATTCTCTCGGATTATGTACCTACACTTAGAAATAATTAAGTATTTATTTGAAAAACAAACATTAAAGTTCTACGGATTTTAATTTTTATAAATGGGTACTACTCTGATGTAGGTATAGTAGGTTTTGAGTGTGTACTGGATGTGATAAATTATTAAATTCGATGATTTAGGTATCTATCTTTACGAATAATGATTCTGAGCGGGTATGTTATCAATTATATATTTTTATGATGCCTATGTTTTTTGATACTGCTCTTAAAGAAGCTTATTTTCCCATTAGCATTATGAAAGATTGGTTTAATTTTTCCCAACAACGATGCATTTATTACATATATATGTATAAAACAATAAAGAATTTAACGCCTATATAAAATCAAAAATAGTCAATATATTTTGAAAATTTTATCTTGTATGGAAATTTGTCATATAAACATTTTATGATAATTTAAAGTATATGAGGATATTTGTTTTTGAGTTACTATAAAGTCAAAGCATTTTTACTCCACCGAATGTTGATGACAAACAGAACAAAAAGACACATAATTATGAAATCACTCCGCTCCGAATCTAAAAATAAAACTAAATAACTGTGTGGTTTTCTAGGGCATTAAATTATATTAAGGTACCATCAGAATTGTATTTTGAATTGAAATTCAATATACTATTTTTTCTTATAGACAACATTATTAGTATCCAACAATTGATATTGAATGAATTATATATTTACAGGTCTAAAAAGAAGAATACTGGAGTTAACAGCAAGCAATTACAATTCAATCCATCACAAAATGAAATGTCAAAGAAATTAATAAATGGATAGGTATTCATACTTATAACTTTTTTATATAATTATTTACATTAATATAATTATTATGGTCAGCTGTAAACTCCTGTATTGCTAAGTAATATAATATTTGTAATTATTTAATATTTGTAATATAATATATTTCTCTTTTAAGAGATTATTTATTATTATATTGACAATCACATAATAGATTTTCATGTTTTACTTCTTCGTTGGGCAATAAATTTAAAGATTTTACAATAATGGGTTTATTTAGTTGGTGTATGAAGATAAGTACCTACATTAACTTTAAGGAAAAACGATAACTTTGAACACCAAGTCAGTTTTCTTCAATTGTTGAGGTGTGCATTTTTGAGCGGTTTCTTAATTAGAATTTTCTAGAATTGTTATATTATTGTAATTTGTATAAAACTATTACTCTTTTGTGAAATATAAGGATATTTACTTATTTTATCAATGTATTTATGTAATATTACATTTTAATTTTTAAATAAAAACATACAAGGATACAAGGATCCTGATAATATATTACTCTTAGCTGAATTAATAATTCCTAAAATCATATGTAACATTATTTTTATGTATTTAAAAATGTACATTTACAGAGGCAAGAGTTGGCATTTTAATATTTGTAGGTTAGTTCAATAACCATCCTAATAAGTATAAAAATGTGGCACACTTCGCTCGATAGGTTCCACAATTACAATTTAATATTATTTTACTATTAATATCAAGCAAACTGTATCAGTTTTTATGAACATATAACTTCTTTAATTTAAATCATAACTCAGATGAGTCAGATCAATGTATACTTTACTCAACTTGTACTCTGCAGGAAAATAATTGCCAATGGATCGTATGGAGCGATTTGTAAAAACTAAATCTTATATTAACGTGAACTGTAATTGAAAACTTGAAAATAATTTGCACCCTTGAAAGAATAATGACACAAATCAAAATATCAAAATGTGAGGAAATCTACTTTTAATGTTTCATTATGTACTTTAGTCATTATAAATTTGATAGAAAACGTGACATACTTTAAATAGTTTATGATTACAAGAGGTATTGATACAATTTCTAGCTTTTCTTATATATGGTAAATTAAGTTAGAGTAGAAGTTAGAATTTAGTTTCTTTTTTATAGATTATAAAACCTTATTTTAGATTCTGAGTGGAACGATGAATGTATTGATTTTACAATGATGTGTGTTTTTTTTTTTATTTTTTAATTTTTTTTTATTTATTTTTGTGTCTGTCATCACCTTTTAGGACAGTAAAACTGCTTCGATTTTCTTCAACAGTAACTTTTATGATTGGAAAGTGAATCTAGTTGGTACTTTGGGGGGTCAAAAGTAAAAATTTCCCAGTAGTTTTCAAAAGCGACGTGAAAAACAAAAGAAAAATTAAGGAAAAACGGGAATTTTTACGCAAAATCGATTTTGGTTTTTGGTGTAACTCTAAAACAAATGACCGTAGATATATGAAATTTTCACAGGTTGTTTATATTTGCATTTTCTATACACGGTAAAATTTTGAAAATATTTTGATTTATTTTGAGCTCTTTACGGACATTTTCATTTTCCATTTTTTTTTAGTTTTTTTTCTAAAAATATCAATAAAATTTTATTTGTTGGATAAAAAAGCTTGAAAATTTAATAGAAGGCTCCTAGTATATTGTTTCAAAGGCAGATGAAAAATATTAAAAATCGTTAGTCACAGTTTTTTTTTTATAAGCATTTAAAGTTCAAAAAATTACAAAATATGGAAAAATCACGAAAATTTGCAAATTATTTCGAGTTAGAAATTCATAAAAATTTTTCTTTTTAAATCTAAGATATGAAAATGTAATACAAGATTCCTTATAAGATTATCTACCTTTATCAAACAAAAAATATCTATAAGAAAGTCAAATTAAATTTTTATGATCGTTTGAAATTCAAATTTTTACAACATTGGATATTCACTCGATTTCTCATGTAGCGATTTCCTTATTTTGTTCTAATTCAAAAACGAATA
>NC_042493.1:14603151-14604038 GCF_005508785.2 Acyrthosiphon pisum
AATAAGTTATCTAACTTAAATCATTGATTAAAACTTAAAAATGAATTGACACCTAATAATTTGATCAAAATGTTCTAATTAGGTAAATTGATTATGTAAAATGGAAATAGTATAAAACTCATTGTTTATTATAAATAAATAGTTTTAAATTAGAATATCAATATTGAAAAAAATGATTTAACGAAATTAGCTAGTCTATGAGTCTATGCCATTATTTCACTTACACATTTGGTATTATTATGTATAATGTATAATTAATAATAAAGGAAACATATTTCTGGATTTTACTTTTTGCAGTTTTCTTCTTTCTTATGCACAGTTGTTCTAACTGAAATTAAAAGGAATCAAAACGACGGAATAGTTGTTGTGTATAAAAAATATGTATGTATACAGTTTTTTGAATTTGATATTAGTGAAGCAAATATCATTAGATTAAAAATTAATATCTCCAATAATCCTTAACATTATTCTGTATATATTGATCACTATCAAATGATATCCAGGAATTTTTGACCATGTTAAATAATATCCTATCAGATGAAAATAACTGTAATGACATTATGGCATTATTAGGGGATATAAATATAAATATAGTTGGCATAAATTCGATTGATAATAACCATTTAAATATGATTTTAAATATTTTATCAATGTGTATACTAGAACACCAAATAATTTAAGACATTCTTGAATAGATCATATTTTTGACAAAAACAATAGTGAAATAAAATATTTTGAGGCAGGGTTATACAGGCATATATCACTGATAATTTTTTAACAGTATTAGTATTAGCAATACCAATAAATATAAATTTAAAATCTAAACACAATAAAAATAGTAAAAATACAATTGAAATAATTAATCATGAAAGGGTAAAACTTAAATT
>NC_042493.1:14604088-14604981 GCF_005508785.2 Acyrthosiphon pisum
AGTTAGATAAATCAATTTAATGTTTTTTATCAATATGTTATTTTTTGTCAGTAAATATTAATTAGGTATACCTTATACATAATTAATATTTATAATTTTTAATATTAGTAAAATTTAAAATTATTGCTTTTAATTTTTAACTTGTTTATATTTTTTTTCACATGGTTAGAACTTTTTCGGTCTGAATTAAACGTACGTTTTTACTAAGACATTAAACAACCACAAAATAAATAAATAAATAATATGGTTTCGACTTTTAATGTAACATATATTATGTTAGTTTTTACTTTAATTAGTTTTAATTTTGAAAAAGGTCGATTTCCTTTTCGACCAAAAAAAAGTTTAATATAATACACAATGATTTTGTTAAGTCGGTTTCAACTAACTACTTTAAAAAGTAGTGAACCAGCAACCTTTCCTAAACAGTGCTAACAAAAGTGAGTAAAAAAAAATATATTATGACAGGAATTGTAATTATTATCATAGTTTTCTATATTTTATTGACAACAAAAATTATTTTTTTAAATATTATTACGTATTCATTTATACATTTTAGTTTTTTATATAACTTAAATATTTTTTAATATTTTTTTATAAGTATAACATAAAGACTTATATGTAATTATTATCATTATTTATTTGTAACCTACTACTATACTTAAAAATAACTAACAAAAATAATTTTTTCTACATAAAGGCTTGTTATTATTTTTTAATAATAACTTTTTGGTCGAAAAGTGAATAGGCCGAAAAGGGAAGGGCACGTTTTTGGTCGAAAAGGGAATCGACCTTTTTCAAAATTTGGTCGAAAAGGGAAGGGTACGTTTTTGGTCGAAAAGTTTCTCGCCCAAATTATTCAACGCAGACTCGTGGGGGACTTCGCCCCCCACACC
>NC_042493.1:14605081-14620484 GCF_005508785.2 Acyrthosiphon pisum
AATTCATACTTTATAAAAAAGTAGATTTTTTATTAATTTTTTTAATTTAGATTTTAATTGATTTTAATCAAACAAAATTGTTATTAGTGTTTTTTGGTACCAGTTTTGAGTGTCTAAGATAAAAATCATGAATGCGTATGCCGGAGTAACGTTACGCTGGCATCCGAAAGGAAAATGTGTTTTTCCACCCTTTAGGGGGGGTGTACAAATTTTTGAAAATGCGTTTACAAATTTATACAAATTATATAACAAATTCTGGTACCGGTTTTTAGTAGATATTTTAACCTGTGGATGCCAACGTAACTAACCTATAACGATATATCGATATTTACCATAACTGATAAGTGATGATATGAAAATATTACAATTAACAACAATTCACGCATAAATTTAAATATTTTGCAATAATAATATAATAAAATTATTGTTTATTGTAAATAATCATAGTTTCTAAATGTTATTGCATAATATACGAATAGTATACTATAGATTTGTATAGTATGAAAACTTTGTTTTTTTGGATTAGTTGAATAAAATTACAATATGAATTTGTTTGTTATGGCATTATATATATAATTATTAAAATTGAAATTTCCAGGGCTGGGGTGGCATCTCGCGAGCCCGCCCAAGGGTAGTTTTGAAAATTAAGGGTTGAAACATGTCATAAAAATCCATACAAATGGCGTACAATTGAATGGTGTTGAGAAATTTTGAATTTGGATTGGGGGCGGGCTGGGGTGACATCTCGCCAGCCCGCCCCTTCTATTTTTGTTATAACTCGATTTCAAGTGGCATACAAATGGTGGGGATGGTCATACAAATGACATACTAAAGGTTACATACAAGAGAATACCATATTTCAATATGGGGTGGGCTGGTGTGACGTACGTACAATTGTTATTCGTAGGTATATTTAACTATTTAATATTTAAAATTTTCAAGTTTTCTTACAATTAATAAAAAAAAATTAAGTTTTCCGTAAGGTAAAATTCATTTTTTACGAGTTTTAAATTAGACATTGGATATTCGACTGTTAATTAATAAATTCTCATACGATTTTCTTATTTTGTCTTTATTCAAAAACCATTAATAATAGGCAATTGAAATTTTCATCAAATTATTACATTATCATTATCTATACATGACTACATTTTTACAACATTTTGACTCGTTTTGAAGTATTTATAGACGTTTAAAATATTCAATTTTTTATTTTTTTATTCCATAAATTATAATAATAATGTATTCGTTGTGTGAAAAAGCTTGAAAATGTAATACAAGGTTTCTATAAGTTGTTAAAATAGCAGTTGATAAATATTAAAGATCCATATTAAGCACGATTTTTTTTATAAATATTTAAAGTTCAAATGTTGACAACATTTATCAAAAACTCAACAATTTTCAATTTATTATAATTAAAAATTATGAGTTGTTTAAACATTATAGTTATAAGGATTTAAAATGTAAAACAAAGATTCTCTTAAATAGTTCATACTGTAATCAAAAAATATAAAAGTATAAAACTCAGTTATTTTTTACACACATTTTAAGTTCAAATTCAGACGAAATTACATTTTATCCCCGAGAATAACGATTTAAGTTATTATGTTGTATTTAAAAAAAAAAAAGGAGTAAAATAGTATCAAAAAAATAAATTATTAGGTAGTTACAAAATTGTGTATCAGGATGGGTGAGTGGGTAGTTAAATTCAAAATTTGAAAATTCTCTTGCAAAGACTGTATAATATACTACATGTCTACGTAGATTTTAATAGTGGACATAAAGTCATAAACTGATAGCCGTATAACTCAATATAACTTGGTCTGTGAACAGAAAACAATATTTTGATAATTATCACTTTATTAATTTTTGAATAAAGGTATGTGAGTATTGTAATGTTATGCGTACATTCGGGCGTTCGTGTTTTTTTTTCAAATTTAAAGATTATCAACTGGAGATGGTGCCATATGGTAAGAGATGCGACCATGACAATATAATATAATAGTGTAATAAATGAAGTCTCTTTCGGAGACCCCTCGTTATAACATAGACTTATAGCCGGGACAGACGAGTCGATAGAATTATTTTAAAACCAATTTATTAAAAAATAGTTGTTTGAATTCCATAGAATAGAAATAAAAACCTGTACCAAAAAAAACATATTCAGTGAAATCTCGATAACTCGAATCGGTTGGGGTGAAAAAAAAATTCGAGTTATCGAAAATTTGACATATAGACGTTCGAGTTATCGAGGTTTCACTGTATATAATATATATATAATATATCCTCACAAACGTTTCCAATATATATCGTACAAAGACGACACGGTCATAAATATGTACATTATAGTTTATTTCAACAACCCTCGCCGGCACACACACACACAAATATATTGTAAGACCATTATTCGTGCAATGTGTAACATGCCAAACAATTCCCTCGACTCTTTGTTCGTCATTTTTTTTTTTTTTTTTTTTAATTTCGGTAAGTCCACTCTTTTCCCATAAATCCCATTAGTCTGATAATAATAAATCATAATAACATGATAGATTCAAAATATTTAATATCGTTTACGATGACGTTACTTTAAATTGTTTACGTGTCTTGTACATTTTAAAAACAAAATAAAACACGAATTGGTGGTGCGTTTTTACACGTATGAGCTTACTCTCAAACTGTCAACGATGTTTTTGTTAATCTGCATTTTAAAATATTTGTACTAGACTTTGCCATTTATTATTTTACTTATATCTTCAGGACAACCAGATTCTATTCGTAGAATAGTTAAGAATAGAGGTTTTATTTTACATGATTTAATTTAATTTCATATTTGCAACTAACTGTCATTTTTTACCATTATGATTAGTGATAATAATGTTAACATTCTATTTTTTTTTCTCAACACTCGACAGGTAACCTATTATCATTATTAAATCTACTAATTTTTATTTTAATTACGTTTTTTAAAACTATAATAACAAACGGGGACGAGGTGGCCGAGCAGTCAACGCGTCGGTTGCGGTGCTCGCAGTCACGGGTTCGATCCCCGGTCACTGGGTGGCATTTTTCTCCGGGCAAGTCACGGTGTCAGGAGAAAAAGTGCCGCCATCCCCCACTCCGGGGCATGGCAGATACCTACGGGTGCCCCATTCAAAAATTTTGCCAAAATACACCCACGTGTAACACACCCCTACCGTCAAAAAACCTACTGTTCCACCCCTCCTCCCAATGGCCTAAGTTGCCGCGGGATAATAAATAAAAAAAAAAAAAAAAAATAACAAACTCTTATTTGAAAGACTGAGCAAGTTAACGATTTTTCTTTAACTAGTTAAGTTAGGTTATTCTTAAATAATTAAGTTAAGTTAAAAGTTACTCGTATTTTTTACGTTAATTTGTTAAGTTACGGTTTACTTAGAAAAAAAAATAACTTAACTTAGTGTAAAGTTAAAATTCGGTAATTGCAATGATAAAAAATTCCAGAAACTTAAAATTATGGTTTGTTAGATAGTTTTTATTTAGGCTCAAGAAAATTATTGGGGAAATTACAAATGATACATCAATGTAAAAACCAATTCGAATATTTGTACTATTCTTCTGACGAAAATTAACTTAATCTAGATACTTTTGAAATAAAATTAACTTGAGGTTAACACGTTAATCTTGAAAAAAAGTAACTTATTAAGATAAAAGTGAATTTTAAAAAAGTAACAAGTTAATTAACTTAATTAAAATTAACTTATTGTTTTAACTTAAATTTAACTTTTAACTCGTTAATGCTCTTGCTAATTTGTATTGTTAAAATATAGATTGCTATGAATATTAATGCAAATTAAACCTAACTGTAAATTAATATCTTTTATAATATATACGATATACCTTAGTAGATAATAATATTTTTATTTTTACACAAACGTTAAAATAGGTATTCAAAAAATATGTATCAAACATTAATACTGTCATTATTCAATATTAATGTTGTTAATTTTAAAAGTGTAGATATAATATTTTTCAATTCTAATACAATAAATGACATAGATATACTTACAATTATTTTTAATTTGAATGATTTATCTTCTGTTATGAATCCTATGATAAAACCTGTAAATTTTTTTTTTTAATTTTTTTAATTGGTTGATAATATTAGGACCCGGATTTTAATGTAAAGAGCATTGTATTTTGGGAAAATGCTGTTCAATTACAAAATCCCTTCATACATCACAGAGAATTGAAAACTTAAACTTTTATTTTGAATTTTTTGTACTTTTAGTAGTTTAAGCGTTTTTGATATTTGTTTATAATTGAGTTAATTTTCTTAATTTTTAGCGAAATTTTTAGCGAAATTTATACAATTAATATAATATTTTTAGATTAAACTTAATTGGTAATTCAAAATATTTATTAGCTCAAGAAAATTTTTTCTGACCATTAATCATTTGTAGACTATACTAACATCTGGTAAAACTAAAACATTTTATTTATAATTTTGATACATTACGCATCGATAACGTCTTTGTTTATCTACAGATAATCAGGAAAAAAATCCCCAGAAAAAAATTAGAAGCTTCTCGGATAGTCGAATGTTCCCAATAAGTACATACTAATAAGTTATTAATAATAACTACCTAGTAACTAACTGTAGGTAATTATTTAATATTTTATTACACATGATATATTTTAAAATTGTAAGAATAATAATTGTAATATTCTTTTTTCTTACTATAGGTACGCATTATACAATGTACATATTAATATATTATTTTAACTTTTTAAAATTATTTTTATTCGTGTTTGTAGTTTATACCTATTACGAATATGAAAAAAAAAATATTAAAATAAATATACCTAATAAGTCAATAATAATTAATAACCCTTAATTTTAAAATATAGCCGTCCTCCCAAAAACGCCGCCCTAGACTATAGTATTTTAGCCTTCCCCTTAAATTCGCCACAGCAGCGCATACTCCGTGATATATAAAATTAATTTATCTTGATTATCCAAATGACAAAAAAAAAAAGCACAATACCTACGATAATAATAATTATACTATACTATAATATACTATACTATTCGATATTAATATATCGTAGAAAATAAAATTCTCTGCTCAGGCGGAATAATTGAAACGGATTTATAATTAAGTACATCTACGAGTATTATAATATATTTGAGAATACTATGTATATTATAGGTAGGTATGTTGTGCTATGATTATCATTCTCTGCCTGGCTAATCTCCATATACAATTTTACATTGTATCTAACAGTTATTATTAATTATAATATTAAACAATATAATATACATAAGTAATGAATACATTAGGTATATCTATTATATACATAAGTAATGAATCATGATTATTGAGAATATGCAGAGTAGTAATTTTTGTATTTGGAGCGTATTCTATGTGATTAAACTAGTTTCTAAATGTAAGAAAAAATTGACTTTCTATTATATTATTTTATTTATTTTATTTATTATATTATATTATTACATTATTATAGCTGTAATTCGTAAAAACTAAAATACATTTTTCTATTTAATAAAATCATTAAATATTTATATAAGCAATTTTGACCTACAATTTTCGATACTATTTAATATTATGATGGTTATGAAGTAACCGACATCTGCGACTTCTGAAACGAGTTCTGAAGTCAAGCATTAACCGGTGTTACTAGTTCCCGGATGGGTGACCACCTAGATTTAGTGACAAATCCTCGTTATATATACACACATGCTCTAACCCTCCCAAGCACTTATTTACTTAAAATAACTACCCAATGGCCTTTGTTGCCACGGGCCATATAATAAAAAAAATTAAACATCAACCATCATCGTCATCATCATCAATCATTATCAATCAACCAATCATG
The DNA here is from genome assembly GCF_005508785.2 of Acyrthosiphon pisum. NCBI lineage: Eukaryota > Metazoa > Arthropoda > Insecta > Hemiptera > Aphididae > Acyrthosiphon > Acyrthosiphon pisum. Next base: position 14,610,956 of record NC_042493.1, read on the forward strand.
ATCAATCAATACATATTATAAAATGAAATCACTTTTTTTTTGATTAGGATAAACTCCGAAACCATTTGACCGATTTAGCTGATACTTTTTTTGTTCGTAATTGTCGTAAGTGCGTGACGGAGTATTTTGGTGACTGGGTGTGCATAACACTATTTTATGTTCCCGACCCTTCCAAAGATATCCAACTAAATTGTACTTAAGTTATACAGATGTTACATATTATATTTATATTATTATTTTGAATACTTACATATTCATACGTAGGACCAATCTGTAAATTATTGGAATAAAGAAACATCTTAGGCGGTGGTGGTGTACCTGAATTGCCTATCTAATGCGCCGCGTTAACATTATTTTGTAATATTGCCTTTGTTCTAATATTATGGTAAAAAAAATATAGTGAAGAATTTTGTAATGTACTAGAAAAAGCCATTATTTTTACTTTTTAACAATGTTATTAGTTTGGTGTAAGTAACAAAGATGTATATACTTTGATGTGGTGCATTAAATATAAAACAGTTTGACTACTATAGTGAGGTACGTGTTAAACGGTATAATAAATTATTATTTGTTTACGTAATAAAATGTATAATATACGTATAATTCGCACCCCTGAAAGAATAGTGATACAAAAAAAAAAAAAAGTTTTTCGAGTTATTATCATCAAAATTTGCAGAATTTCATTCTCTACATTTTAGTATTTTAAAATGTTTGATTCAAATATAATATTAAAGAGAGTATGATCTAAAATATCTTTATTTCTGCTTAAAATAAAATATAGTTTCCAGCTGGAACATCAACACTTCTTAGTTGTGACTTCATTCTAGCCAGAATAATGTCATATATCAAATGTAACAATGTCACATGGGAAAAATTATTTTAATTTTATTAATATGATAATATTGTTTTACATAATATTATAAGAATAACTAGTAGTGTTATCAATATTATAATGGTTAACTATTTATAGAATTCTATGATTAAATAAGTACTTATCAGTAACCGACTTCTATCCTAGTATTATTATAGTAAAAATATCTATGAATAATAATAATAATTGTTATTGAATTTGTCATCCCGGTATAATATTTTTTAAAAAAAACGTATGATTTTCAAATGAATTTATGAAAACTAATGTAAACATAAGGACAAAAAGAACACAATCAAAATGTTGTTACAATATAAAGTTAAGATATACAGAGACACCAAAGATTAAATAAAATAAAAAAGAGATTTTTTATCCTTCTGTAATAGTAATCATTTTCCTATAAGGTATATAATTAATTTTATAAAAAATTGTAACTACCTTTCTTCTTAATATTTGTATTAAATATAATATGTTTGTATAAATAAATATTATCTCAAAAGTACTCCTTACCTAATATTTTTTTTAAACATTTTTTTTTTAGTTTTGAAAACAATTAAATTAGTATTTAGCATACCTAAACCTTAGCAAGAGTAAAGTACAAAAGTAGTTAGGTAGGACAGGTAGGTAGGCCTACCTAAAATTTATCAAGTACCTAGTTAAAACATGAAATAATAACAAATATTTCATACCTGCTATTTTGTATTTAAGTGTTATTGATCTTAAATGTTATCAAACTAGTTATACATTTGAATGTTTTAAACGATATTTTATTACAAATTTTATTTTATTTTATGTGGCGTAAATAGAAAATTATTATTTTTCCAAGCAGAAATAATTACATAATTCAAACTGAAATCAGATTTACAATAAAACAAAGGTGAAATGATACTTAAATTATTATTTTAATCATATAAAACTAAACTCTACAATATTAAAAATAGAATAAGATTGAAACAGAAAAATTAATTAAAAATCCTATTTATAATGATTAAATGACATAATAAAACATTAAAAGTCGATTTCCCAACATTTTGATATTTGTCACTACTCTTTCAGGGGTGCGAATTATTTTCAAGTTTTCAATTAAAATTCACAATAATATAAGATTTAATTTTCACAAATTGTTCCATACGATCTATAGATAATTTTCCTTAAGAGTACAGTTATTTTATTATGGACTTGCATCATAGCTTTCCATGCATCTGTAACCGTTTACGAGATTGATGGTAAGGACATACGTGGATTAAAAATAAACTCCTATGGATGATTGCTTAAAAGTATTGAAGTATTCTTTGTTGATATACGTAATGAAAGGAACCAGATAATCTTTGATTTCTATGGGATTACAGGAGGTATGTGAAAATTTTAGTGTAAAACTGTAAAAACTACATTATATTCTACATTGATTATTATCATGTATAATTGAGTATTTTTTAGATACTGTTGGATCACTAAGACATATATAGATATTTTATAATCAATCGTCGTGTGATGAAGGAATGCAGCATAAATTTCAAAAAATCAAAGTACCTGTAACTTAGGTATACTTAGTTAATATTTATAATTTTTAATATTAGTAAAATTTAATATTATTGCTTTTAATTATTAACTTGTTTATTTTCAGCTAAACTTAACGTAAAAAATATAAAAAGTGAAAATTGTCTATAATATATGTATCTATGTATTTTTAATATTTTTCGACTGCTATTGTAACAATATATCAAGAGCCTTGTATTAAATTTTTTAATTTTTTGACTTCAAAACATTTGGTTTTTTCATTTGCTTATAAAAAATGTTAAATAATAAAAAAAAAAAAAATGTTATAATGTTAAAATGTTTTTTTTTTTTTATATGACAATTTTCCATAAAATAACATTTTCAAAATATATTGACTATTTTTGAGCTTTTTATTGGCATGTAAAAATGATTCATTTATTACATTTATTTATATTTAGTAATTATAACAGTGTATACGTATTTGTGTAAGTTTAAAAAACTAAATTAGTACCTACAGTAGTATTATAGAATGCTACAGAAATATAATATCATGTAAACATTATTAAAAGCAAATACCTTACTCGATGACGACGTGCACTTGTCACCTAATACATAATATACTGTACAGCAGAGCCAGAGTCTATACTTTCCCCTTTTTATATTTTATCATTTATTTATATAATATGAAACGATTCTTTTTATGAGTAAAAATCTTTAAAACTTCACACAAGATTCAGATTCCTCACAAACAAACTTTCTAAAATTAAAAAAAAAAATTAGATATAAGGTAAACCTATATACTTTTTATGAGTGATAGAAATCGAATTGTTATGCTTTGGATATTTAACTTATGCACAATTTTTTTTTATAAGTAATTTTAAGTATGTTGAATGATCACTGATTTATAATAATTATCTATAATTTACAACAACTCATTATATGTACTGGGACACACTTTATACTATAAATAAAGCTTATAGTGTGTCATAATCGATGATTATTAATCACCCAACATCTATCCATTCACATACCCAACAAACATTCCATCATCATAATAAATTATACTTATAACGCGTTATACATCAACAACAAACCGTGATACTATATCATCGATATATAATAGTATACTTTAGAAGTTTCAAGTATACCCACGAATAATATTATACTATCACAACAAAATAACTAAAATAGTTATTCTAGGTTTTTAATATGTAATTTCGTCCAAATTTGAACTTAAAATGACTATAAAAATAAACTGTGTAAATGTATTTTTAGATTTTTTGGTAACAGAATTAATTACTTATGTGGAGTCTTGTTCTAAATTCTCAATTCTTAGATACAAAAGTTGAACATTTTATACATTTTTAACTATAAAATAATTATTCTTATTAAAATTTGATAAATGTTGTCAAAATTCGATCTTTAAATGTTTATAAAAAAAATGTGTGCCTGTGTATTTTTAATATTTTTCGACTGCTATTGTAACAATATATCAAGAGCCTTGTATTAAATTTTTTAATTTTTTGGCTTCTAAACATTTGGTTTTTTTCATTTTCTTATAAAAAATGTTAAATAATAATAAAAAAAAATGTTATAATAAATGTTAAATAAAACTTTTCGTTTAATATTTCATGCATTTTAATATAATAAAATTTAATTTAAAAAAAACCAAATGTTTAGAAGCAAATAACTTTTATTGTATTTATGTTGTATGAAATATGGACACGCTGTTGCATAGATAATTATCCATCCTATATGTTCAGACATTTTGGAGCTACTACTACAAACACAGAAAGATAAAAGTTGTCCCGCGCAAAACAGATTTTGTTATGCTGTACTTGTACATTTGTAAGACGGAGACAACACATGCGGGTGTGACGTCCTCTTAATACTTTTAATTGAAATAATTGGTATGGGTTTAATTTACAATAGCTAAATAGCTTTTTCTTATAATAATACTAACTTTTATAACTTGAAATTTAATCCATATGCGTTCTCTTTATTGATAAGTATCGCATGCAAAGAATGAATTTAGCAGTTGAAATTCTTTAAGTATTATTTAATAATCGTGATTTAAAATAAACTATTTGCAAGATATTTTTGATATATAGTCAATCTCAATATAGGTTTTTACCTAACTTGGGCATACTTTTAATCTGAGTTAATTACAGATTTCCAATATTATTATAACAAGAATCAAATACCATTAGGTATTACGTTAGTCCTTAGGACGTAGCCAGTTTCGCCCAAAGATGACCCTCTCCGTTTCACCCGGGTACCCGTTTCGCCCAAATTTTGTTTTTATATGAATCTCGTTTCACCCAGAGTAGTTTAGACCAATTTAAAATTAAGTTGGCAATGATTTTAGTATTTTAATATTTGAGTATCATTTAGCGTTATCCAGAAAATACCACGAGGAGGCAATACTCTTAAATTTCTAAAAAAAAAATTTTTTTTCAAATATAATCAAATGTAAATTTTAAGATGTTTAAACAACCATAAAATCTACTCGATAATTGATAAAAATTATAATCTTATTTGTTATTATTTATTCTAACAGTGGTAAAAAAAATCGACGACAATATTATCTATTATCTACATATATTATGATGTTTTGAGTATTGTAGAAGAAAAGTTTTTGATACACAAACAGAATGATGAAAACGTATTATTAAAAAATCGAATTTACCTCACAATAAATATGGACTTTTTCGCTATGAATTCATTAAAAGCATATGCAGTAATTTTAAAAATAAAGTGTAGGTATTAATAAATATATTTGAGAAAATTTGATTTTTAGATTCTGAGTGGAACAATTATTAATGTCCAATCGGAAATTTATGTCTTAGGCCGACACTCACAAAGGGCGCTGTAATACGCCTGTACTTGCTACCAACAGTTGGCTGGCCCTTACGGGCACAGTGGTGGTTAAAATTGTATCCAGTACTCCATGAGTACTGAAAAACTAGTATTGGCAGCCAGTGTTAACTCAATACTGACATACTAAAGGTGCCGAATTAATAGGCCAGGTAGTGTATCTTGTATCCGCGGCCCCCTCCCAGCAGTATTTCTAAAAAAATTTATACCGTTAAAAACAAAATTACAAATTGTACTCCCCCCTCCATCCTATAATAATAATACCTGATCCGCCTTTGACCCATTGACAATTTTCGGTTGGGTAGTCGATAATTTTGTATTTTGTATTTGAAATATCTTGGTTTATAAGTGTTATAGAGATTTGGGATTTCGGTTGATCCCCTCCTCAAAATTAACTTAAAGCCGTTATAGATTAAGTCTACATTTTAGACTATGCAAATGTTTCTACCGATAAGTACCGATGATACTGTTGCCAAATTTTTGGTTTTGACCCTAAAAACGATTTTTCGTTGGGTAGTCGAAAATTTTGGATTTTAGATTGGAAATAATTTCTTAGTACCTTAGATACTCTAGTTTTTTCTAAACTCCCCATCCCCACTTTTGTTTAAAGCCAGATTCGATTGAGCCTACTAACCCCCCCCCCCCCCCCCCAAGTATACTATTATATATCTATGATAGTGCCACGGTTTTTTGTTGATGTATAACGCGTTATAGGTAAGTACCTAATAGATATTATGATATGATTAATTTGGAATTTATTATAGGTACCTTTTATAGGTCAATTCTTTTTTAATACCATAGATAAGTATATATATATCTTATACTTAGACTGATATACCGTCTCCGCTCAGAATCGTTTTTCTTATACAGTGATATTATATCATTGAATTCAAATTTAATACTGTCCATTATACAGTGACCCACTTCTAACCTACTGTACAGCAGAGCGACATCCACTTACCCACCTTTTTTTATAATAAGTATACATTTTTTTATAAAATTTAGATTATTTATTACAGATTTTTATTGATTTTTTATCAAACAGAATTTTTTGATGAAAAATTCATAATTTAAAAAAAATACTGTGATAAAAAATGAATAAAAAATCTAAATTATATAAAAAAATCTAAATTGAATTACATTGGTTATAGGCCACTAGGTACGTTGAAACAAAATAGTCATAAATAATATAATATAATTATATAATATAATATAATATAATTTTGTTTATAAAAGAAACTTTTTTTTTTACTAGTTTTCTTATATTTAAATGTTATAAAGGCTTTGGGGGAGATCTATCCACCCTCACCCACCCTTAATTTTACCTCTGCCACAGGTAAACGGTCGGTGAAAATATGTAAGACTACTGTTCGACTATTGTAAAACTATGCAAAAATAGCGTTTGATACATGCTTCCAAACTTTTAAAGGCGGATTGGGACGGATGTTTTATAAAAAAAAAAACCCATGATAATATGTCGGTAATTAAAATCTAGGTACTAATCGTGAAAATAAACAGTATTTAAAACTTAAATTTGGAATACATAAGAAAAATTATTTTTTGGGGAATATTTTAAAAACTATTTTTAATAGTATAAATAGTAAAAATAGTAAAAATATACAACACTATTAATAAGCAAACAAATTGTATTAGTGCCCACTGTAATACAAATAATACGTTTCATTTTCATACATTTTATAATTCAGTCATTTTTACAAAAAAAAATGTATATAATTTTATTCCACAGATTAACAGTCGGTAAAAGAATGTAATATTACTGTTCGACTGGTGTAAAAACTAACATAATATATGTTACATTTAAAGTCGAAACCATATTATTTATTTATTTATTTTGTGGTTGATTAATGTCTTAGTAAAAACGTACGTTTAATTCAGACCGAAAAAGTTCTAACTACCATGTGAAAAAAAATATTAACAAGTTTAAAATTAAAAGCAATAATTTTAAATTTTACTAATATTAAAAATTATAAATATTAATTAGGTATACCTTTACAGGCGATTCAATTTTTTGAAATTTACGCTGTATTTCTTCATTACATGGCGATTGTTTAAAAGTTATTATTAGACGTTCTCGTGCTCCATGAGTACCTAAAAAATAGTCAATTAGGTACATTATATTAATCAACATAGTTTAGGTATAATGTAGTTGTTACAGTTTTACACCACAATTACATACTTTTTGGATCGACGCCCGTCCAATACAAGTGTTCCTAGGTCCTCTCATTACGTATAAAAGCAAATTCTACTTCAAAACTTTCAAACACTCCTCTACAAGTGTTTATTTTTACAGCACTTATTTCCATATCACCAACCACAATAGCGGTCACCGATGCATGGAAAACTATGATGCCGGTCCATAATAAAATAACTGCTTTTAAACAATTCCTAAAATACACACTTATATTCATAAATATTGTTTATTACTCACTGAATAAAAACTTAAAGGGTGGCATACGAATGGTAGATCCAATTATTTATTAAAAATATATCATTTTACCTTGTCTACTTTTTACTTGACAAACGACTTGACATGATTATTTCTGATTTGAAATTAAACTGACAGATGAACGATTCTGTTTTAGCAACGTATCGATTTTTAAAATTTTTTTTTTTTCAAAATGTGTGTTTTAGAGTGCTTTGTAAGGAAGTAAAAAAAAAAGGCTGGACAAACTTTGTTTTGAAGTTATTGATGAAGAACTTCAAAAGCTACATTTTTTTCAGTTTGGAAAAAAAATTTAAAAAAATTCAGTACTAAGTATTTTGTTTCGCGTAACTAAAATAAATCAAGTTTTTCAAGTTTTTCATCATTAACTTCAAAACAAAGTTTGTCCGGGATCTTTTTTTACGTTCTTATAAAGTACCTTAAAATACACATTTTTGAAAAATCGATAGGTTATTAAACCAGAATTATGCCCTGACAGATTTTATTATGTCAAACGGATTGGTGAGTGGAAGAAAGGAAGTTAGCATCCTACATATATTATCAAGTTACTTACATCGTCTTCTTTAAAAATGTCGATTCTGTGTCAATTTTGTACGAGCTTTAAAAAAATAATAGATCAACTTTTTTGAATAACCTTTCTGGTATAGGATGACGTCTGATGTCTGACATGAGAACAGCAGATGTGTGGTCGTTACAAAAACAATATATAATATGGCGTCTTTTCTCTCGACGCACACACATACACACACAAACAAACACATGCACACATACGTTGAAGGACAGTGGTACCAACATAACGTCCCTCTTTTTAAAAAAAAAAATTAATTATTGACACAAAACACGAACTATGATTATAATCATAGTTCGTGGTTTACAGCACGAACTACTACATAGGACTGGACACTGTATAAAATAAGGTGGCTGCAAAGTTGTACGGTGGTCGTACGTTCGCTATGTAGCTGCTCTCTGGTGGCATTTTTTTATACTGTGCTGTTGTATTATTATTTCATGTGATAAGTCGTGACTAGTCACTAGTGATAACTGAAAAACGATGAAAAATTCAAATCAACGACAAACTTTTTATATTCACTATTATTTCTAAATAAATGAATGCGTATTACTAGTTACTATGTTGATACCAATTTGGAAAGTTTTTTTTTTTTGCGTAATTTCTAACTTGCTTTTGATTAGACATACGTGAGTATTGTCTCATTCTCATGGTAATATAATAAGTAATTATACATTACATATTTAATTACATATTCATAAATTTTTCATATTTCATAAGTCTATATATAAATATTATGTTTATAAAAGAAAAATTCGAAATGTAGTAAATCTAGTAGGTCACTAGATAGCATCACAGTCACAAACGTACATACCCTTACAACTTTGTGACCGGTGTCCCACCCTCCCCCTGCCCGGAGTGACCAGTCCTATGTAGTAGTTCGTGGTTTACAGTTTCTCGTTTATCTACAAACGTAATATACCAAGAATACCAAGAATCAGTAACCGGGGTTATATTATGTAACCATGATTGCAAATAATTGTAAAATTGTATTATCATACTTTAAATATGATACTGCTGTTGCAGGCTTGACGTTATTCACTCGGTGCTGTGAGTTGGGACGAGCTGATTGGAGGGTTCAAATCATGTGACCTTTGTACTTATTACTTATAATTAGGGCTGGGATTTCGATGCACTTTGCATTGTTTTCCAAAGCTTACTGTGCAATGCTCGTCTTGTCACAAGTTTGTTTTATGTACATTTGAATGGGAATAAGAAAGTTTATTTTGCATTTTTTGGCAATTTTTAGTTTTTA
>NC_042493.1:14620534-14626076 GCF_005508785.2 Acyrthosiphon pisum
TATATCTATGATAGTGCCACGGTTTTTTGTTGATGTATAACGCGTTATAGGTAAGTACCTAATAGATATTATGATATGATTAATTTGGAATTTATTATAGGTACCTTTTATAGGTCAATTCTTTTTTAATACCATAGATAAGTATATAATATATCTTATACTTAGACTGACATACCGTCTCCGCTCAGAATCGTTTTTCTTATACAGTGATATTATATCATTGAATTCAAATTTAATACCATCCATTATTATACAGTGACCCACCTGTAACCTACTGTACAGCAGAGTGACATCCACTTACCCACCTTTTTAATTTTGAAATATGTATTGTGTTTGACTTTGACTCCATAGTAGGTACGCTTGCTCATAATCTAATGAGATATGAATTATTGACTGTATTGTTGTATGAAGAGTAATTTATTTAAGTATCTACTTCACTCGTCAGTGCCTGTTATTTTTTCTATGAATGTCAATAAAACTTTAGTTGTTGAGTAAAAATACTTGAAAATTTAATACATGGCTCCTACTATATTATTACAATGACATTTGAAAAATATTAAAAATCCTTGGTCACAATTTTTTTTTATACGCGTTTAAAGTTCAAATCTTGCGACAAAATACGGAAAAATCACGAAAATTAGCAAATTATTTTGAGTTAAGAATTTGTAAAAGTTTTTCTTTTTAAATCTAAGATTTGAAAATGTATTACAAGATTCCACATAATATTGTCTACCTTTATCAAAAACAAAAATGTTTACAAGAAAGTCAAATAAATTTTTACGAGCGTTTGAAATTCATATTTTTACAATATTTGATATTCGCTCGATTTCTCATGTGACGATTTTCTTATTTTATTGTAATTAAAAAACGAATGACTGTAGATATTTGAAAATTTCACTGAATGTTTATATTAGCATTTTCTATATACGATAAAATTTTGAAAATAATTTGAATCTTTTTGAGCTGATTACGGACATGGTCCGTTTTCATTTTTTTTAGTATTTTTTTCTATAAATATCAATCAAGTTTTATCTGTTGGGCCAAAAAATGTAAAAATTTAATACAAGGCTCCTGATATATTGTTACAATAGCAGTGGAAAAATATTAAAAATACAAAGGCACAATTTTTTTTATAAGCATTTGAAGATCGAATTCTGACAAAAAATATCAAATTTTCGTATGAATAATTATTTTGTAGTTAAAAATTTATAAAATGTTCAACTTTTGTATCTAAAAATTGAGAATTTAGAACAAGACTCCACGTAAGTAATTAATTCTGTTACCAAAAAATCTCAAAATACATTTACACAGTTTATTTTTATAGTCATTCTATAAATTAAAATTTGGACGAAATTGCATATTAAAAAACCTGGAATAACTATTTTAGTTATTTTGTTGTGATTGTATAATATTATTTGTGGGTACTTGAAACTTTTAAAGTATAGGTATACTTTTATATATTTATGATAGTATCACGGTTTGTTGTTGATGTATAACGCATTATAATTTATAAGTACCTAATGGATATTGTGATATGATTAATTTAAATTTATTATAGGTACCTTCCTATTATAGGTCAATTTTTTTTTTTTAATATCATAGATAAGTATATAATATGTCTTATACCTAGACTGACATACCGTCTCCCCTCAGAATCGTTTTTCTTATACAATGATATTATATCATTGAATTCAAATTTAATACCATCCATTATTATACAGTGACCCACTTGTAAGTTGTAATCTACTGTACAGCAGAGCGACATCCACTTACCCACCTTTTTTTTAGTTTTTTTTTCTATAAATATCAATAAAATTTTATTTATTGTGGAAAAAAGCGTGAAAATTGAATGCAAGGCTTCTGATACATTGTTTCAATAGCAGTTGAAAAATATTAAAAATACATAGGCACAATTTTTTTTATAAGCATTTATTAATAATAATAATAATAATAATAGCTTGTTGTGAATATAATATTTTACAAAATGATAACAAAGACTAAAATAAAACAATTGATGACGCCACCCTAAAATAGTAGTCGAACGCTGTACAATATAATGATTATAATATAATAGGCAGGCACGTTTAAAATTATTCAAATCAAAGTAGTCTATGATGCATATTTCATGCACTTTAAATTCTAAGCAGGGAAATAATTGTATTAATTTTCTCTTAAGTTACACTGTAAAATCTACCTTTGTGCCAAATTTCGCGTTTCTACCTATACGGGAAATGTCTTATAATTTTGATGATCAGTGAGTGAGTGAGTGAGTCAGTGAGTGAGTAACAGTATTGCAAATTTTGAAATCCTGCCATTTTGAAATGGCACAATATTAAGGGCTCATCTTCTTACAGCGTCCTAAGCTACTAGAGGTTAATCTGTGTTTTAAATTTCAAAAGTTTATCTTAAGAGGAAACAGAGATATTTGGGTTAGAAAAAAAGTGCGAATTAGTTCGTGTAAAGATACACTGGCATTGCTGTAACTTGGCCTGGCGTACTGCCGTGCGCTCAGATGTAGGTACATTCAAGTTAAAAAATGCAAAATATACAAAAATATGCAATTTCAAACTTTGTATTTAATTTTACCATTTCATAAAAAAAATGTATAACTTATCTAAAATAAGTAATCTACAACCGCTACAATAAAACATGCAAGCAGTCCCGAACCCTATAAACAGTATATTTATTAGGGGGAAAAATGTCAATGGGGGGAGGGGGATCAACTAAATGTTGTTGTATAATTTGCCTATCTAAATTGGCATAATTATGGTCAAGCAATGCTTCTCCTTTATTTTGTGCAATGTCCATGTTGATAATTGTAGACTATCTCATGTAAAAACTAAAAGTATACGGACCCCATTATTTTAACTCAATAGTTGTATTTTTTGTATCATGGCTTATATTATAACGAGTCACTGAAATATAAGATTGAACATTTGTGGATCTATCGTCTATGATGCATATTTCATGCACTTTAAATTCTAAGCAGGGAAATAATTGTATTAATTTTACAAAAGTGTTTTTACTTGTGAATATTTTTTTATTATTATTGATAATGATGTTAACTATTTAACAAAGCTTTCAAGTTCAGAAAAGTTGTTTAAATTCTTTCTAGAAACTATTTTTTTAATATTTAATATTCGGTGTATGGTGTTTAAAATTAATCTTAACTTTTCCGTTGCCCGGAATAAAAATTCTGATTCGCAGCAGTATATTATCAGGTAGGCAATCTACTTGCGGTAGATTGCGGACCCCTAGTTTGTACGTAAGTGTATGATTTAACTCTAAAGTACCAAAGTTATATCAAGTTTGTCGTATTCTACCTATGGTGGATTAATATAATCAATTAAGACAAAATCCTAACCTAACCTGTTGCGTCACTGTTGTATTTTTGACATCCAGATTTCCTACCTACTTTTCCGGTGGATTTTCCTAAAATTTTGTTTCATAATAACCTTCTCCGTGATATACTCTTTCGTTTAAAAAAAATCAAGAAGATCTGATAAGTAGTTCCAGAGCTGACCCTGTACAAAGATTTTCATTTCACATTTATATACCTAGTTAGAAGATTTATATAATATATTGACAAAAAATAATAATAAAAATCAACAAAAGTGCCCGTAACCAATAGCAATCAATATACAATACACTATTATTATTTTAATCCGCATCTTAACTTGTTGTTTTTGGCCATGTCGACAGGTGTACACTTAAGAGGCCATAACTCCGGAACCACTTATCGAAATCGGTTTGGTGGATCTTGAGTTATAAAATTTATTCAAAATGTACAATCATTTTTATATATATAGATATCTTATTTTGTCGCTTCTTTTAAAAAGAACAATCCAAAAATTAATCTATCCTGTGCGTCTGATTTATGATATATTTATAATACAATACTAATAGAGTGTATCGCTCGATACTATAACACGTAAGTGAGGGAACTCTTTGAAGTATCTGTATTCTAAACATATGATAAGGAAACTTATAATATAGTTGCAATACAGTGTTAATATAGAAGTTATCGCTCGATACTGTTCGCAAGAATACGTAAGTGAGGGAGTTCTTTGAAATACCTTTATTCTAAATATATTATAATCTCATATACTCAACATACACCCTAAAATTTACATCCAGGATTATTAGACATTACACGAGTATTCTTATAAATTAAATATTGTGATATTGTGTACCTCAAATAAAGGCAAGTCATTACAAACAAACACTGAGGTGTTGGGTAAAAATCAACTGATTAAAATAAAACATATACAAATCGCAGTATAAGAAAATACATACAATAATAAAGTAATATCATTGTATAATTCTCAAATCACATAAGACCACAAACATAGTTTTAGAAGTGAACCATATTTGGTTAATTAAAATATATTGCAATTATAACGCGCATCGAACCACGAACGATAAAAGAACGACTCCAAGTACATCCAGATTAACAAGCACGTCGCTACGGCCGTCAAGGTAAGTGACTCTATACTTATTAGTACTTAAGTCAAAGTAAAATTACATCCCCCATCACAGACAACTATAAAACCTTGTTGTGGAATAAAATCATTTACACGTATACGCCAAATAATTATATTCTCGTTATAATATTATAATATATTATCAAACTTGTTTCCAATACAAAAACTATTCCCACAATTCTAAATACTATATTCCATATCAATACCTTCTACCCTTTTTACCATTTTCTTTTTAAGATGAAGTAATTAAATCTATAGAATATTACACCATTATGGCACATTTCATTATGGCCTGAATTATATTTTTTTTTATAAAATTACATTTTAAAAATATTTAAACAAATTGTATTTTAATTTTAAATATTTTTTTCTCTAAATATTGATAAAAATATTATAGCTTCTTCAATAAGTATAAAAATGTACTTAAAATTAGGTATGTTATAATACTAGGGCCCAAATTTGTATTAATTTGCATTTTCTTGTCATATTTATAGTAACATAGTATTTATAGTTATATTGATCGAATACCTAAGTGTTTCATATCAACAGGTTTACCATTGTTCGTTAGTTTTACCCCCACATATCTATGGTTAATAAAATTTTTTTTTTCTTAGATTATCTCTTCTAGAAAATTTGGTCGGGAATAATTGTTGTAATAAAAAAAATAAATGTTGTATATTATTTTTCAGATTAAAAACTATCACAGGTACCATTAAAAAATACTAATAAACACAAATACTATTGAAAATAAATTACATGTACATTAAAAATAATGTTATTTGTTAAATTTCATTTTGAAAATCAAATTTTTATTTGCATGTTTATTATTTTAAATTGTACTTATATTTCTACAAAACAAGAGCATAAAATAAATGCATATTTCTAAGTTTTTAGAACATACAATTCGAACCCTACTTATAACATAGTGATTATTTAATTTGAATGTGTATTGATTACAAATATATACTGTTTATAATTACAGAAAAAGTCATTATCTCATGGCTGATTTGGAAACACATAGAAAAGTTAGTCCCAGTGAAAGAATTGGCAGATATAAT
>NC_042493.1:14626793-14628728 GCF_005508785.2 Acyrthosiphon pisum
AAAAGTAATAATATTTTTATGTATTATAATATATTACTCTATACTTTTATAATTATATTAAACATCACATAGGTAATAATACAAAACTTATAAGCATATAGTACCTAATTAATAATACGTATTTATACATTAGTCATAATATTGGAACTCTTAAAAATTAGGTACATAAAATAAAAATTATTAAATAGACTTACAATATAAGTCTGCGATTACTAGATAGCAAATGTTTAAACTCATCAATTAAAAGTTCTTGTTCGACAAACAAAAAAAGAAGCGATTCCAATCTTTTTTGTGGCATAGTATTTCTTTATTTGTTTTTTATAATGCTGAGTTTTGAAAAACTACGTTCACAGCTACAACTATAGTCACTGGAATTGTCACAAACATTTTAAGACAATGAAAAAAATGCTTTATACTGTTTTAACCAATCGAGCCAATTATGTACAGAACTTGAGTTTGTACCTTTTGGTGTATCTTCTTGGTGTATTGATAAAATTGTATTATCATTTTTCATTTGAATAACATTAAACATTTATATTTTAATTTAATAATAAACTAAATATTAAAATTTAATATTAAAATATTAAAAATTTTTTTAAATTATTCATTCTGTGTATATACCTTTCAAATAAATATCTACCAGTTTTATTTAGCCCACTAAATCCAAAATAAATTGTCAGGAGCAGCGAAAGCAGCATTCGCTGCACCCGTGCGCACGCCTATGGCCGAAATCCAGTGATGGGTAGTACTAAGTCCAGAAGCAAATGGTGCTGAAATTAGACAATTTACCATTACTCTACTTCAGATAGCAAAAGGCATGTCATTTAATTTACAACAACCAGAAATGTTAGTATTTATTATTTATATTTAATAAATTTTAGAACTTAATTCAAATACAAAATATACTATGATATTTTAATTTCTATTTTAGAGTTGATTTAAAAGATACGAGTGCGAGTAAATATTTAACTACTTTGGATCAAGTAATAAATCAAATGGATCCATTATTTATGTTATGTGTCATTCCGATATCGCCTAGTGAACATTACAATCTCATTAAAAGACAACTATGTATTAATAGACCAGGTAACCAATTTCTGAAATTGAAACTATGGATTTGCATATCAGTTTCGTTTCAGGGTCGGACAATTGAATAATTGAGTTATGTTAGATGAGGTCGGCATCATGTGTCTTACCCTATATGCTATTATTGGGGGTGCCGTTGTGAGTTCTCACATTTTACCGCAATCCGTGACATATGTCTTTCGTATCTTTATCTGAAACTTTAACATGCCAGCCACACTATAAGTTTGGTGGGTCCAGCTGAAAAAAACTTATGTTTATTTATAAAATTTTAGATTCTGAGTGGAACGATGAATGTATTGATTTTACAATGATGTGTGTTTTTTTTTTTATTTTTTTATTTTATTTTTTTATTTTTGTGTCTGTCATCACCTTTTAGGACAGTAAAATTGCTTCGATTTTCTTCAACAGTAACTTTTATGATTGGAAAGTGAATCTAGTTGGTACTTTGGGGGGTCAAAAGTAAAAATTTCCCAGTAGTTTTCAAAAGCGACGTGAAAAACAAAAGAAAAATTAAGGAAAAACGGGAATTTTTACGCAAAATCGATTTTTAACAAAATCGATTTTGGTTTTTGGTGTAACTCTAAAACAAATGACCGTAGATATATGAAATTTTCACAGGTTGTTTATATTTGCATTTTCTATACACGGTAAAATTTTGAAAATATTTTGATTTATTTTGAGCTCTTTACGGACATTTTCATTTTCCATTTTTTTTTAGTTTTTTTTCTAAAAATATCAATAAAATTTTATTTGTTGGATAAAAAAGCTTGAAAATTTAATAGAAGGCTCCTAGTATATTGTTTCAAAGGCAGATGAAAAATATTAAAAATCGTTAGTCACAGTTTTTTT
>NC_042493.1:14630364-14632033 GCF_005508785.2 Acyrthosiphon pisum
TAAGGTTACCAAGATTTCATGGCTATAAGGTTACCATGATCCATGGTTACTATGGTTACCAAGGTTACCATGAGTGTTGTTTATAATTATAGGTCTTTAATGAGCAACGAATTGCACAGGATTAGATATACTACGGGTGTGTCCATCTACCCATGGCAATCAATTATATAATATTTTGAAACTTATGGACCTTTTTGTTTTTAAATAGTTACCGTGGGTTTCAAAGCTATAATAATAATAATTATTGGTTGCCAATGGTTTAAAATGTTTGTTATTTATTATAGTGCCCAACGATTCATATTTATAACCGAATTCAATTGCAACTATTATAAGAATTTCTACTATTATTAGTTAATTTATTATGCCCAACAACAAACGATCGATAAATAGTCCCGCAGTTCTAGCACGCAAGAAGCGGGAAACACGAGCCGCGGAAACAGACGAGCACCGAGAAGCAAGATTGGGGACCATGCGAGTAATGGGTGCTCGATCCAGACGAACCACCGAATTGAACCTTTGTGCACTACACTATGATGCCGATATTAATTACAGCACACACCCAAGCGTGGCCATCGGAATAATGGATCCCTTTCGGAATAATAATCCCTTTTTGATTATGTTAATTAACGTTTAGAGATTAATACATATGGAGTAGGTATTTTTAATGGGCGACGAGGTGCACGGGATCAGCTATACTATATATATGTAAATAAATGTATGTCTGTCTGTCTGTGTGTCCATATTACCATGGCAACCATATATATGTTACCAGCAATATGTGCAGAAATTCAGTCATTACATATTAAGACGAGATTTCCGTCCGTGTGTGACTCCATATTACCATGGCAGGCAACCAATTATATATTATTTTGATATTTCCGATGGAATGTTTTGTATATAAATGGTTGCCATGGTGATATGTAAAACATATTATTCATAAAGAGTTGGCAATTTTAATGGGAAATGAAGTGCACGAGATTAGGTATTTTTATACATATATATAGATTAGACTTCTAATTTAAAAGAGAGATGACCAACCCCGGGTGGTGCTCAAACAGAGATTTTGAGATTTCCGATCAGGGATTTTTGTTTATAAATGGTTGCCGTGGGTTTCAAAGCTATAATAATAATAATTATTGGTTGCCATTGATTTAAAATTGTTGTTATGGTAACCGTTATATTATAGAAAAAATATCTGAGGCACTCGGTGACTGCCGCGGTATAGCTATTGCATAGCAATTTTCTAGCTATCATGTAATTATAACTATTTATTTTTGTATGATATTAATTCAAGTTACACTTTTTGAGCGAAACGACCGAAATGTCCCATGAACTAAAACAAAACTATAAAAATTGTATTTAGGTATTTACTATTTTTATATTTATACATACCAACTAAACAAATAAATATTTGTACAATTTTGCATGGGTACATTTGTACACTTGTACAATAATTAAATCATTTTGCGCCTTGATTTATCTGAGCCCTCGAGTCTCTCTAATCGTAATCGATTAGCAAATTACTGAGCAGTCACCAGTCGTCGCAATATTTATTATTATCAATTACTTTATCAAGACACCTGATTTCCAGAATTAATTCCAGTATTCTAATATAGTGGTGCCGGGTGCGGGGTGAGGCGGGTCCAGTGGCGTGTTGACTCATTTTTTG
>NC_042493.1:14632083-14633710 GCF_005508785.2 Acyrthosiphon pisum
GAACCAGTGTCCAGTAATTCAAAATAAGAAAAATAAAAATATTACCAGTACTTTTAAAGTGATTTAATATAGTTATAACAATAATAAAATAAAAACAAACATGGATCAACAATTTTCAAAATGCCCTCCGTGTCTTGCTACACATTTCTGATACAGTGAGTACCGGTTAATGTGATCACATTGGTTTAGGCCACTTAGATTCTATTCACCAGTTGATTCCATAAAGCATATTTTTTTCAATAAAATAATATTTGGTTTGAGATTATGGTAAGATACATACTAGATCACTCAAGTGTTGGTAGGTTGCAAACTAAACTGGTACCGTAAATACTAAATTCTATAATCTATGTCTAATTTTTTAATTTAAGAAAAGTAATATAATTATATACATACTAGCAATACTCATTGCAAAATTGTTTGAAAGTATTTGTCTCCTTTTATATTTTTGAACACAGCTGAAGTAAGTAGTATGGGTATCATTCATTGTGGCTATAAGTGCACCATACGATTTATTTTGCTTTCCGTGACAGACGTCAAATCCAACTATCATCATATTGTGATAAATGACATCATAAAATGATAACCTACTCTTAACATATTAAATTTACATAATACAAATGTACAATTTAAAATTAATCATACCATTTCAGGGATGACAACATGCCCCATGGTGCTCTATTCAGTTTACAATTAATTTTTATGGAAATTTTGGCGTAAATTAACATATAGTTTTTTTTTTTCATTTGTTTCAACAACACTATTTGTGATGGAACTGAAAAAAAAATTTTTTAGATATCCAGCGACACGGTAGTGTCGCGAGCTAAGTAAAAAAAAAGGAAGGCGAAGCACTTGATCGTGTATATACATATATGGCGTCCTAGTCCTCAAAACCCAAACACAGGTTAAATAAATTCAACCGCCTTTTGTCAAACCGACTTAAAGCATCAATTTTGATACAAAAAAAAAAAAAAAATACTAGTTAAAATATAATAAACACATTTTTATTCCTAGGGTTCGAATTTGAAGGCAAAAGCATTGTTTTAAATAATAATAGGTAATAGAGAAATAATTTTTAGAAGTATTTTTCAATATCGTCGTTAAGGAAAAACGGGAATGTTTATTGAAATTTAACTGAATGTTTATATAGGCGTTTTCTATATACCATAATATTTTCAAAATATTTTGACCTATTTTCAGCTGTTTACAGACATCTTCAGTTTACAATTTTTTTAGTTTAGGTACATATTTTGTTCCCTTCTAGACATGTTATTGCAAATCCCCCAGTTCTCAAATCATTTTTATTTTGTGTAAATACGATATGTTTTCTTTAAAAATCTGTCAGAAGATTTTCATTTTTACTATTTCTTATAATTAAAGTACCTAACTAGTAAGTTAAGATTTGGTATTACTATTTTATGTCATCTAATATATAATATACAATATACTACATATCTAAAATTTAAACAAAACTGAGACACATAGACCCATAAAGTTTCTTTCGAGTTTTAAGTTACAAATTGATGCAAAAGAAAAATTTCGAAAAATAGATTAAATTCAAAATGTTGGTTTCTAATTTGACTAGTGTCTTTTCTAGTAACAAAATAATTTTAAGAAAAATAAAATTAAA
>NC_042493.1:14634488-14637222 GCF_005508785.2 Acyrthosiphon pisum
CCCCCCCTTATGTACGCCACTGGTATCAACAATATGTTTTTTTTGTCCTAATATTGTACTTTTTGAGATTATATATTTTTTTAAATTTTTAATTTAACGAACTAAATATAAATAAAAGATTTTAATAATTTTAGATTTGTAATTTTGTAATTTTTAATAATTTTGCAAAAATACAACTGTTTAATTTTAAAAGTTTAGCCAGGCGCAGTTTGCATATCACATTTTTTCACTTGATAAGAACTCCGGCGCAGCTTACATGTATTATTTCGTGTTTACCTGTACCTTGGGTGCACTTAATAATCGCCGGTTTGTAGACTTTTAAGTGCTATAAGTATACAGTTGTTTTTATAAAATATCTGCTACTTTATATTTGAAAATGATGTTATCTAGTTAAATTTCAATATTTATAGACGACGGGTTGTGCCAGGGGGCGTTATTTCAGATTTTGAGAGGGTGGGGCAACTGATTAAATTTGCCGACTTCATAATATTAAAAAAAATGTAGGTTACCTATGTATTTAATTTTATGGACGATACTACGATAGACATATTATAGACTATCAATAAAATATTTTTTCGGAACAAAACATGTAAGGGATCAAAATGATTAATGAATTATGATGACATGATGATAAACAATAAATAACATGAAACGTTTCAATTTACCCAATTAAATAACAACATTAAAGATAGTAAAACATTAATTCGTTTACTTACCGGATTAGTTACCTATCGGCTATCAATAAGTTTATCGGAATAATAATATAAATCTTATTAAATAAATACTTATTATTTAATTATTTGTATATTTAATACTTTACAGCAGTTAAAATAACTTATAATGAAAACATAAAATTATCGTAAATGTAAATTATGTAAATTAACATAAATTAAAATTAAAAATTAAACGCATTAAACTATTAATGGATATCTTCGATTCTTAAGATTAGTAAACATATCTACAGCTTCTTCCAAGTTAACATGACTTGCATACTCTCCTTCAACTTTAATTACCATTAAATCACATAATCTTACATCCCCAGTTGTACTTCTTAAAAATGATTTAACGCGTTTTAAAGAAGAAAAAAATCGCTGAGCAGAAGATAGGCTAATTTAAAAAGGGAGAGGACCAACCCTGGGAGGTGCTCAAATAGGAATTTTGAGATTTCCGATAGAAATTTTGAAACTGTTGCCATGGGTTATGAAGCTATTATAATAATTATTATTGGTTGCCGAGAAAAGAAGTGCTCGGGATCAGCTAGTACTATATAAAATGACTGATTTAACTTAATCATTCAAAATTGTCCACTTAACTGCATATAATATAGGTACCTACTACTTGTATGTACACAAAGGCTGCATCCGAATTGGTTCCCGACAATCCAGGCAACACAAATCCGAATAGGTTCCGTATTCTAGGTAGTATTCTAGGTAGGCGGGTACACATCGGAATTGGTTCCCGATAAACACTTTCGAATAAGGCGATCTAATAATATTATCTAATAATAATCTAAAATATATAATTATATATAAAAATATATATAACAACATATTTTCCATATTTATAAGTACGGGTATATACAATGAAATAGATTGTCATCTAGATAAAAACCGTGATAAAACCGGTGGTATATTATCGATATGGACGGATATCGATTCGTAACTTGTTAGTCGGTATCTACGGCATTCAGTAATTCACCGCAATAAACGCAGAGTATACGTAGTATAGTGATTGTATTTGCGTTTTTGTTTGTGTTTAAAACTTCTCGAATATGGAATTTATGTACAGTGAAAAAAATAAAAAAACTTATCGTATTAGGCGGTTATAAATTTGGGTTTCAAAAAAAGTTGGCAGACGACATTGACTGTTGGACATGTGTAAAAAGAAAATGTAAGTCATATTTGAAAATAAATAAATTAAATACAATTGTTCATAAAAATATAATACATCATCATGAAAAAGATAATGAAAAAAAACTTAATAGACAGAGTAACATTAAGTAACATTTCAAAACAAAAAGCTCAAAAAGTATTACATGAGCAGCCAGCAAAAATTATGACCATGAAGTTAGCCCCCCACTTTGGCGGATTCACTTCAAACCAGTGCCAATATTTAGCAAATTAATTGCAAATAATTGCAAATAGGTTTTTAGAATTTGCAAATTTAATGCACGCTCGCAAACTAAAAAAATGATTTGGAGGGGCTAACTTCATGCAGCCCCCCCACTTTGCCCGATCCGTTCCAAACCAACACCAATATTTAGCAAATTAATTGCAAATAATTGCAAATCTGTTTTTACAATTTGCAAATCGAAATTGGAAAATTGGCAAATTTTTTTTGCAAATTTTGTCAGCCCTACCAATTCATTCGATCGACTCCAAACCGGTATCAATATTTTGCATACTAAGTACTAAGTACTAAGTTTTTAAAAATATTTGCAACAATTTGCAGCCTCAAAAATAAATATTTACTAATTTAACTACATTTTTACTGTTTTTATAATATTTTATATACTATAAAAATCATAAAGTATACACGGAATATTTTTTTTTTACTCACATTATCATGTTTAAATGTTGATAACTTTTAATATTATTTCAACAAAAAATAACAATTATTAATTATAATTCAAAATGTATTTTCTTATGCATAAGTCCATGGTGCCAGAACTTAGTTAGGCCTTCGGGCCTACGGCTACAGCTCACGCCATATGAAAAAAAACTAAAATTACAGG
>NC_042493.1:14637272-14643314 GCF_005508785.2 Acyrthosiphon pisum
ATCATATTCTGATATTCATTACAGAGACTCAATGACGAGGTACATACGATACTCACTATGCTTCAGAGCAATTTCCACGGTTTTTAACTTGCCATTTTAGAAGCAATGACAGTGTTTCAATAACCAGTTGTAAAAAATATAGTCATGTGTTTTTTTTACAATATAAATTGAATAATACTATTAAACAAAATTATTATTTAAGATAGTGACTATACTGTAATTTCTTATCGCGTTGTGTTGTCACTCGCGTGCTGTATTCTTTTGGGTTTTTCTTTTTTAGTATTAAAGAGAAACGTCCCTGGATTAACTCCAATAAAAAAAAAAAAAGGATTTTTAGTATTTGTTGTAATAGCATCCATGGAAATGCATAATCTGTGAAAATTTCAACTTCCTAACTTTCATGGTTCATGAGATACAGCCTGCTGACGGACGAACGCACAGCGGAACCTTAAGAATAGGCTTCCGTTTTACCGTACGGAACCCTAATGAATGTGTGTGTGTGACCATATTACCATGGCAACCAATTATATATTATTTTGAAATTTCCGATGGAATGTTATGTATATAAATGGTTGCTATGGTGATATGTAAAACATATTATTCATATAGGGTTGTCAATTTTAATGGGCAACGTAGTGCACGGGATCAAATATTTATATATTATATATAGATAGATTAGACATATGGGCAGAAGATAGGCTAATTTAAAAAGGGAGAGGGTCAACACCCGACGTGCTCAAACAGGGATTTTGAGATTTCCGATGGAAATTTTTTTTATATATAGTTGCGGTTGGTTTAGTTTCAAAGCTATAATAATAATAATAATTGGTTTAAAATTGTTGTTATGGTAACCGTTATATTATACAAACAAACATATTAATAGTTATATAGCGTTGGTATTTTTAATGGGCAACGAAGTGCACGGGATCAGCTATTATTTCATAAAATAATAAATTAATATTCATAAAAAAATCTATACTTGATAAAAAATCTTACTGTGTATTAAAAAATAAGTAGAATAAAAAAAATTTGATGGAATAAAAAAAGACAATTGAATTGAAAAAAAAAATAATTTGCAAAAATAAAACACGGAAAATACAATTTCGATTTGCACATTCTAAAAACCTATTTGCCATTATTTGCGATTAATTTGCTAAATATTGGCGTTGGTTTGGAACGGATCGGACAAAGTGGGGGGGCTGACCAAATTTGCAAAAAAATTCGCCAAAATTCCAATTTCGATTTGCAAATTGTAAAAACAGATTTGCAATTATTTGCAATTAATTTGCTAAATATTGGCGGTGGTTTGGAACGGATCGGACAAAGTGGGGGGGGATGACCAAATTTGCAAAAAATTCGCCAAAATTCCAATTTCGATTTGCACATTCTAAAAACCTATTTGCCATTATTTGCAATTAATTTGCTAAATATTGGCGGTGGTTTGGAACGGATCGGACAAAGTGGGGGGGCTGACCAAATTTGCAAAAAAATTCGCCAAAATTCCAATTTCGATTTGCAAATTGTAAAAACAGATTTGCAATTATTTGCAATTAATTTGCTAAATATTGGCGGTGGTTTGGAACGGATCGGACAAAGTGGGGGGGCTGACCAATTTTGCAAAAAAATTCGCCAAAATTCCAATTTCGATTTGCAAATTCTAAAAGCCAATTTGCAATTATTTGCAATTAATTTGCTAAATATTGGTGTTTATTTGGAACGGATCGTGCAAAGTGGGGGGGCTGCATGAAGTTAGCCCCCCCCCCAAATCATTTTTTTAGTTTGCGAGCGTGCATTAAATTTGCAAATTCTAAAAACAAATTTGCAATTATTTGCAATTAATTTGCTAAATATTGGCACTGGTTTGAAGTGAATCTGCCAAAGTGGGGGGCTAACTTCATGGTCATGCAAAAATTATTCGCTGTGAGTTGGCTAAATCCGATATTGAAACCATAGATTCTCAAGATTTATGTAGAATTAGAAAAAATATACATTATAGTCGGTGTAGTAAAGTACCTACGTTGCCCAAAACATTGAGCGAGACTCATAACATATTAAATAATTATAATTTAATAACTAATCGGGGAGAAAATTTTTTATTTAGTGCTGAAACCAATATTATTGGATTTTCATGTGATAGCAAATTGGAAATTTTAAGTCAAATGAAATCTGTGTTTATTGACGGTACTTTTAGAAGTTGTCCAAAGAATTTTTACCAACTTTTTTCAATTCACGGTGTAAAAAATAACTTCTATGTCCCTCTAGTTTTTTTTTTACTTCCAAATAAAACAATTGATATGTATACAAAAGCTTTTCGTTTAATTCAAAATTATTTAAACCCGGATAAAATATATGCTGACTTAGAAAGAGTCATTCATGTAGAGATTACTGAAGTATGGCCTTCAGCTCAATTAAAAGGTTATCGGTTTCACTTGGGCCAATCATGGTGGAGGAAGATACAACAATTAGGGCTTTCAAAGGAATTTAAAAATAACGATTCCGAAATATTCCAAACATTAAAATTGTTTTTTGGCTTATCCTTATTATCGCCCGAAGAAGTTAACGATTGCTATACTAATGAGTTGATGTCATTAAAGCCGATTAATGGAAAACTTGAAGAATTCTTTGATTACATACTTGAACATTATATTTAAAAAGATAGCTCATTTCCACCAACAATGTGGGCTGAATATACCAGTAGTATAGAACGAACAACTAATTGCTGTGAATCATTTCGCAGCAAGTTCAACAGTTGCTTTTATTCCACATATCCAAACATCTTTCAATTCATCGATGTATTAAAAAAAGTTCAAATAGAAACATAGATAAATAGATCACATGATCTCCCTACTACCCACTTGTGATAAGCATTGTCAAAGACCTTGAGGTCGTTACAATGAACAAATATAGAAAAAAAAAAAAATAAATAGAAACATACGTAAAATTGCGAAGGACAGAGAAACAACAAAATATAAATCTAAAAATAAGGAAATATATATATAAAAAGTAAAAACAGAAATGGATAAATACGAAAATAATGAAATAAATAGATTAGAGTTTATCAAAAATGTTTGTTATACATTTTTACCTAAATAGGTAATACACAAAACTTATAAAAAAAAAAAAATGAAAGAAATTTTATATTTTGAATTAAAAAAAAAAAAATAAATTAAATGGACAATTTAAAAAGATATTTTATTATTATATTAAATTTTATTTTACTGGACGAATTCAAAAAAAAAAGATATATAATTAAAAATAAGAAAAAAGTAGCATTTATGACAAAAAAAAGCATAATAATTTTTAACCATACCTGCATAATATTATGTGGACAGTCCTAAGTCTGTATAAAATGGGAAGGAAAATTTAAAATGCTTTTACCCTGGAACTCGGAACCAACTCGGATATACCCTTAGTACCAACCTGGGAACCAATTCGGACGTTTCGGAACCAATTCGGATACACCGTACACAAATATTGTTTGTAACAGTTGAAATAGGTACTTGGACGATGATTTTTTATGAATTATGTTCATAATTATTATTCATTAGTCATTACACAAGATGGAACTTACATGCCATAACAACGGTTCCACTTACACGCACATTTGAAAACACTAGGAACTTACAGAACGCAATGTCAAGCAGAGGTTCTTATAGTGTACAGACTTGTCAATTTTGAACTCTAAGATCAAAAACATACCATCAAATTGAAAATCATTAAACTAACGATACATAACATATTGGTTATGCGTGAATGTAGTAGGTACCTACATAACAGCGGTTCCACTTCGCACACATTTGAAAACATTCAGAACTTATAGAACGCAATGTCTAGCCAGTGGTTCTTATATTAAGTTCTTTTAGTATACAGACTTGTCAATTTTGAACTCTAAGATCAAAAACATACCATCAAATTGTAAATCATTAAACCAACAATACATTACATATTGGTTATGCGTGAATGTAGTAGGTACCTACATAACAGCGGTTCCACTTCGCGCACATTTGAAAACATTCAGAACGAATGTAAACCGAGATCTGTCATTTGCTCAATTGTAAATTAACTGTTGTATCTCCAAGTACTATTGCCCAAGTAAATAATAATTTTCATAAGCGACTCTTAAATTTAAATACAATAGTAGACAGTATATGTACCTATACCATAATTAAAAGTAGATACTCAACACAAATTTAATAAAAATTAGTATTTTGCGTTTTAATAAATTTTTATTTAATATAAGATAGGTAGGTACTATAGGTAGATAGTACATGATAATTTTATAATTATATGATATATTATTACACTGATTCTAAGTGTACCTATAACAATAAATTTAAATTATATAGGTAAGCAATGTTTTTTGCTCAATACAAATTTGAAGTTTCAGTATGACATGACATATAGGTTTAACAGAATAATTGACTTATATACTTATTGACAAATTGAAGCTATCTTTCCATTATAAGGCTTTATTCATTTTACTGGTAACCATTACTCATTGTTTCTCTATGACTAAATACTTTTAGGTAGGTATTATAATTTATTAGCTCGTCTTAAAAAACATGTGTTTGCTTTCTTTGGTAAGTACCTAATAGATTTTAATAGTAATTTTTCATGGGGTTTTTTATGTTCATTTAAATCAAACAAATAACAGAACCAGGGTAAATATTTTAAGAAGAATACATTGATCAAACCCCCAAATATGATTTGTTTTAATCAGGGATCGAAACCGTTTCAAATTTTAACGGTTACGGTTTTAGTTCTTGAGAACGGTTTTCTAAATTTTCTGGTTTTGGTTTTGGTTTCGGTTTTAAAAAAGGTTTTTCAAATATTTTATCGGTTTAAAGAACGGTTTTAGAAAATTTTCGGTTTTGGTTTTTGGAACGGTTTTTAAAAATTCCCATTTTATTTTCCTGTCTAATTACTGTAGATTCGATTTTTATTATCTATTAATTATTATAAGGGCCTAAAGACCTGAAATATGGCTACTTTGTATAATTAGTGTACAATATACGATATAACAAATAAACGTTCAGCAGAACTAATTTCGTGTTATTAACTTGAATATTTTGTACCTAATTTAGGTGCCTCGTGCCTACTTTTGCATTCGACATAATATTATGTTGCCATATTATGGTTGAGATCATTATTCGATTACATTAATATTTAATTGTATATTACAATAACATCACACTATATTATTTGTATTTGCAATTTTCAATCATAAGTTTAGTAATAATATATATTTTATTAATATTTCGTAATACTCAGTAACTGCATCGGGATTTTTATCAATAAATCCAAACATAATAATTTCTTCGTATAAAAATAGTAGAATTACAAATAATATAATTAACTTTATGGAATTCAAAGAAACCGACATTAGTTTTAAATTTTAATCCGTTTTTCAAGAACAGTACAAGAGCGGTTTTTCAATTCTATGGTTTCGGTTTGGGTTTTGAAAACGGTTTTTTAAGGCCTTAGGTTTCGGTTACGGTTTTTTAACCGGTGTTTCAAAGCTTTTGGTTCCGGTTCCAGTTCCGGTGTTCAGAAATTAGAAAACCGCGGTTCTAACCGGTTTTTTGTTACAACGACTTAATCTTTTGCAATTTTTAATTATCCCGGCAATTTAATTTATTACTTTTTATTTCTATTAAAGAAGTGTTTAAAATTGGCATACATTTGGATATGTATGTTTAAATTAATTTATAATTTAAATTAATTATTCTTAATGTATTTCAAATTTTATATTTAATATTGTATGTTAATGAAAGATAGGATATCAATCAAAATTAGGTACCATTGAAATGTAATAATGTAATATAATATATGTTTGTTTCTAGGAATATTTTTTAATAATTAATGTTTAACACCCCTCTTTATTCTTACCCCATCCTGTAAAGTCATAAGTGTTGTATATCGCTTCAATAGTTCCATCTCAGTTATTTTTAACGTTGAATTAAAGTTACTGCATAATATATGATATATTTGAAACATTATGTTTGTTGACTAAACACAATCTGTCATTATAGTTCATTAAAT
>NC_042493.1:14643497-14647943 GCF_005508785.2 Acyrthosiphon pisum
AATCGTCGTGAGATTAAATGTGTTTTGTGTTCTTGTGTTAAATATTTTGAAATTGTAAAATGTGCAAACGAAAGCAATCCATAATTGAAGAAAAAGCAAATGTCATATTTCGTTTAAAAAAAGAAGAAAAAATTCCCTAATGAATTTGGGGTAGGTCACTCTATACGATTTCTAACATATGGAAAGCTTGAGACAAAATCGAACAAGAATCTCAAAATGAAATAACAGATTTTTTTTAAAATAATAATTGAATTAATTAATTTAAATAATATGTACATAATTAAATGTTTTTATCTTTACT
The DNA here is from genome assembly GCF_005508785.2 of Acyrthosiphon pisum. NCBI lineage: Eukaryota > Metazoa > Arthropoda > Insecta > Hemiptera > Aphididae > Acyrthosiphon > Acyrthosiphon pisum. The sequence continues at coordinate 14,643,799 of NC_042493.1, forward strand.
TATTTTCTATTTTCTATATTATACATTACATAAATAAATTATAATAAAAAAATGTATTGAAGTTACAATTTGATTTTAGTCATTTTGGTTATAATGACAACCGGTTATTATGACTTATTTTCTTTGGTCCCTTGAACGTCATTATAAACGGTTTCTACTGTATTTACATGTGTTAGTAAGTTAAATTCACTCGAATATACTCTCATTTTATAAATTGGTTCATAATAAATACCCGATCCACGTCCTTGGTAGTTGTCGATAATTGTCTCTTCAATTTATACCGTATCAGGTATTATCACGCTTGATGCTAGAATAACAGGAACTAATGCGAACATTTTACAATTTATTAAATTATATAAATTAAAACAAAATGATTAATTATAATATAGAAAAAAGATAGCAGATTAAATATTATTTATTTTAAAGATTAAATTACAATTTAAAAACGATAACTATGACACATTGTTCATTGATTGTCGTGTAACGCTCCGTTGTGTTATAATGACATTCGCTATAATATATATATATATGTCCATGAACAAAATTGTGCTGTATTAGTATTTTTGTTGTTTACCCATTGACCTATTTATTCAGCTATTAAAAATGCCAACCTGTTAAAAATGACGTGGTATACCTACACTACTATATATTAAAATATGTAAGGAAATTAACACTAATTTTTTTTTTTTTTGATTAGATTTATAAACAACTTACCTTCGTTAATATTGCTTAACAATATTAAGAAATTAAGTGGTTATTTATAAATTAAATATATTATGGGGGTCTCTCAACAGTAATATTATTTATAACTAGGGCTCGGATTTTAAAGCAAATGCTTCTTTTTATATATTTAAGATAGAAATCTAATTTTATACATAAATTCGTTTCACGTTAATCTGATTCGAAATAAACGAATTAATTTTTGCTTTTTTTGCTTTTTTTAGTATAAATGCTTTTTTTGCTTTTTTATTGCTTTTTTCAGTTATTCAAGCTGTGGAATTTTTATTTGTTTGTTATGCTATGAAAATAAAATAAAAGTGTTTATTTACTTAATAAGAAATGTGAAAACCCGCAATAATGACCGTGACCGTACCATTAGTGCGAAACGTCATTAAATATAATGATTGAAATGTATAGATTATCGATCTACAGATAGCTTATGGGTCGATAGCTTATCGACTATTGCATATAGTTTGTAGAACCTACGCTCAGTACTCGTATAACATCGACATAGACGTGTTTAAAATTTAAGTTTTATAGTGATTTATAGTGTTGTAATTTATTAAAATGCCAAAAGTCAAAACGAATGCATTTTTAAAACAATTAGTGTTAGAATTTGGTGAAGAAATTTTTCAAACAGATGGATCGATTTTATATTGCAAACTTTGTGAAACAAAAGTGTCACATGAAAAAAAATATAATATACAACAGCATGTACGGAGAGAAAAACATGTTCAAACTGTTAAAAGACACGAAAATGAAAAGTCTGCATTACTTCAACCATTTTTACAACAGTTTAGTAGTCAATCAGATTTTAATGCTGATTTATGTTCAACATTGGTAGCTGCAAATATTCCAATGAATAAACTAAATAATAAACATTTTCGTTATTTTTAATTATAACGTGGTAAACAATATGTTGTGATAGGCCAAATGGTCTTTATATTTTTATATTTTTAAATATACCTAATTAAATCCACTAAGAATATAAACCCCCCTTAAACATGTTTTGATTTCTATTTACATATTATAAATAACTTATCTAATATACTATCTCACCTATACTTAAATGTCCAATTAATTATTATTTCTAACTGTAATAGTACACGTTTTTTATTTGCGATCGATCTCTATATTTTTTTATTTGTTGATTATGTTTTGTTCTCAGTTTGTTTTTTCCCGTTTTTATCTATTTCGATTAAATAAGTAGGTAACTGGGTTAATTTTTTTTAATATTGTGTGGGGGGGACCTTCCAATCTATCTGAAAATTTATTTTGTCTCATATTAATCTTTACTAAAACTTTTTCTCCCACATAAAAATCTTGTTCTCTTTTCCCTCTGTCCTCGTAACTTATTTGTTTATCAAACGTTTTTTTGTAAAATATCAGGTAATTTTTCACGGATTGAATTTAATTTTTGTATAGCTCTATAATGGTGGAATGATTTAAATTTGATAGAATAATTGCAATATCTAAAATTGAACTAGGCTCGTAGCCGTGTACTAAATAAAATGGAGTATATCCCGTTGAGTGGTGTATAGCCGTATTATATGCATGCAATACGTTAGGTAAAACATCAGTCCACTTTTCACCTTCTGCAACGTATGGTGCTATCATATCTATTATCACCTGATTTTGTCTTTCTACTTGTCCCTGACTCATAGGTATTCTTAACGGCTGTATTCAATTTGCACCAAAATTGACCAAAATATATACAATATGTGTAATTTGCACCATTCTCTGGTAGTAAGAAATAGAAATTGTAATTTGCACCAAAATTAAAATCGATTATTTTTTCGATAGTACCAACTTACAAGTTGTTGTACCTACATATTGTTGTAAGTTTATATAAAATCGTATTATTATGAATATATAAAAAAGTTAGCCAATTAAAATAATTATATGTAAAATTAAAAAAAACAAATGTACACATTATAGATTTCAATAAAAATGTCTACAATCCTAATATAACTTTAGCATAGTTTTTATTTATAAAATAGCTGAGCTTATACACATATTGTTGTAATTTTTTATAAAATCGTATTATTATGAATACAAAAAAAAGTTAGCCAATTAAAGTAATTTTACATATAATTAGTTATATAAACTTACAACAATATGTGTATAAGCTCAGCTATTTTATAAATAAAAACTAAGCTAAAGTAATATCATGATTATAGACATCTTTATTAAAATCTATATTGTATATATAAATATATTCGTTTTTTTTTTAATTTTACATATAATTATTATAATTGGCTAAATTTTTTTTTATCTTCATACAAATACGATTTTATATAAACTAACAACAATATATGTATAAGCTCAACTAGTTTATAAATAAAAACTAAGCTAAAATTATATTAGGATATAGAAACTTGTTAGTTATAGTATTGAGATACTATCGATAAAATAATCGATTTTAATTTTGGTGCAAATTACATATCTTTAATTTGGTGCAAATTACAAACTCCCTTCTTAACAAGGCGGCGGATTTTCTATCAAGACAACTTTGATGAATTGTCACAAATTAAATATGATACCGAATTAAATTTAAATATTGTAAATGTAAATTTTACTGACAAATTATACAATTCCATTTCTTACGATGATTTTATGCATAATAATGACCAGGGAGTAATATTTTACTTCGGTATTCAACAAATTAATCAAGACTTGTGCAGCAACTATTTTGATGAAACATTCACTTAGTGCATTGTGTTTCACAAGATTTTGAAATGAATAATGGGATTAGCCTTAAATTCAAAAATAAATATAACCACGTAAACGAATTAAAGGCACAAAACAAACAAATCGGTCAAATCGCTTATTTAAATTTTAATAGTCAGTTTATAATCTATTTTATTACAAAGTCAACATTTTATGAAAAATTAACATACAAATTATTATTCATTATTCACCACGTTAAAGTAATATAATTAAATTAATGTATAATAATACAAATATTTAAAATAAAACTGGCACCTATAGTCTATACTACACAGGTATAACTTTTTATACCTAGGTACTACCTCCTACTGGTTCATAAAAATTATTAGTTTAGTTAATTTTTGTATTTTACTAACAGGATTTTAAATTTCGGTTGAAAACATTTTGCCAAAAGAATGGAGTCGAATACTTAGATATTTTTTAAGTAATAATGAAATTAATACTATCTTATTATAACTGAAGTTATTTATTATTTTCTTATAGCATTTCGGGGTGTGGCTTCATATACTCCATTACACAACAATGTTTTATCCTCAACTATAATGTAATTAATAAATATCATTCTTAAAAAAAGTGGGTAAGTGGATTTCGCTCTGCTGTACAGTAGGTTACAAGTGGGTCACTGTATAATGGATGGTATTAAATTTGAATTCAATGATATAATATCATTGTATAGAAAAACGATTCTGAGCGGA
>NC_042493.1:14647993-14654404 GCF_005508785.2 Acyrthosiphon pisum
TATTGAGATACTATCGATAAAATAATCGATTTTAATTTTGGTGCAAATTACATATCTTTAATTTGGTGCAAATTACAATCTCCGTTCTTAACAAGGCGGCGGATTTTCTATCAAGACAACTTTGATGAATTGTCACAAATTAAATATGATACCGAATTAAATTTAAATATTGTAAATGTAAATTTTACTGACAAATTATACAATTCCATTTCTTACGATGATTTTATGCATAATAATGACCAGGCAGTAATATTTTACTTCGGTATTCAACAAATTAATCAAGACTTGTGCAGCAACTATTTTGATGAAACATTCACTTGTGCATTGTGTTTCACAAGATTTTGAAATGAATAATGGGATTAGCCTTAAATTCAAAAATAAATATAACCACGTAAACGAATTAAAGGCACAAAACAAACAAATCGGACAAATCGCTTATTTAAATTTTAATAGTCAGTTTATAATCTATTTTATTACAAAGTCAACATTTTATGAAAAATCAACATACAAATTATTATTCATTATTCACCACGTTAAAGTAATATAATTAAATTAATGTATAATAATACAAATATTTAAAATAAAACTGGCACTTATAGTCTATACTACATATAACTTTTTATGGAACTTTTCTACTTTACGGGACACCCTTTTTTTTGTGTTTTTTTGGGGAAATGTTGGTGAAATCAGAATTTGGGGCTCGGACTTAGTTTCGAAGTTATAGCTAATTGAAGTTTTAACTTTATGTAATAACCCTTAAATACCTATAATGCTTAAAAATTGTGTGTTAAACATTTGCGCAGTGGTAGTATCACTGGCCTACGGACCCGTGTGTCGGCGTTCGAAACTTGTCGAAGAATGTCGTTTTTTTGTGATTTTTTTTTTTGATAAACGAAGATTTTAACAATTGTAATGTAGGTTTCAAGAAAATTTTGTAAAATTTGTTTTTCTAAAATATGTTATTTACCACGGGAGAACTTAGGTTTTCAAAAATATTGTTTTTAAAGTATACGTTTATTACCAGCTTGGCCACTCGCTCGCTACGCTCGCTCGGACATTAAAATCGAAAATATCCCCCTATTTGCTGTACAAGCCACCACGGGTGAACTTAGGTTTTCAAAAATATTGTTTTCAAAATAGGTATACGTTTATTGCCAGCGTGGCCACTCGCTCGGACATTAAAATCAAAAATATCCCCCTATTTGCTGTGCAAGCCACCACGGGTGAACTAAGGTTTTCAAAAATATTGTTTTTAAAGTATACGTTTATTGCCAGCGTGGCCACTCGCTCGGACATTAAAATCAAAAATATCCCCCTATTTGCTGTGCAAGCCACCACGGGTGAACTAAGGTTTTCAAAAATATTGTTTTTAAAGTATACATTTATTGCCAGCGTGGCCACTCGCTCGCTACGCTCACTCGGACATTAAAATCGAAAATATCCCCCTATTTGCTGTGTAAAAGCACAATTACACAACATAAAGTAAGTTGTTCACCAGGTCATCAATTGTACCATTGATACAACGTAAATAGTGCAAAATACTATGGTACCTAGCCCGAGTTCGAGCTCGGTTCACCTTTTATGGCATAGGCCTAACCTAACCGGGACGGCGACGCGTCTTAAGGGTCACAGATTTGACACCAGTTCTCAACTCAGTAGGTATGCAAGTCGGTTAGGCGTAGGTGCGGATGACCCGGGTTCGTGGTTTCGAATCCCGCCGCTTGGATTCGATTTAATTTGCGGCGGCCGTGTTAATTTAACTTTTTTTTCGGAACGAATTTTTTTTTTCCGCGTTTTTTTTTCGTTATTTACATTTCGCTATCACTCCCGCCTTATTATATTTAACGAAAATTTTTTGATATTTTTTTTAAAAATTCGAGTTTAACCGCCTTTACGGACTCCGCATGTCCCTGTCGAAGACGTATTCGCGTTCCCCGCTTAATTTATAGGCCGCGCGCGCGGCTGTACTTCTATCCCGGCGAGTCCCGGGGCGTAGCGCCGCCGCGCCGCGGAAAGCAGACGACCGATATCGCTTCCGTCGAGTAGGTATCGATATATACAGGCATAAATATATGCGTCGGGACATTCGATTTATTTCGCAAATATCGCGTTTTCGACGTCCGAGGTCGGTCGAATTCGTCGTCCGCTGTCCGACGCGGTGAGATCGCCCGCTATGACGCCCAGAGCGGACGTGTTAAACGCGTTCGTAATTCGCCGGGTCGTCAAAACGGCTTAAGAGTCGTTGATTTGACTCCGCTTCTCAACTCAGTAGGTAGGCAGGTTGGTTAGGCGTAGGAAGGATTTGACCCTAGGGTCCTGGTTTCGATACCGGTTGCCGCGATTCGGATTAATTTGCGGCGGCCGTGTTGAATTGGAATTTTTTTTTCCGCGTTTTTTTTTTCGGTATTTACATTTCGCTATCACTTCCGCCGTTATCGTATTTAACGAAAACTTTCCGTTTTTTTTTTCAAAATTCGAGTATTACCGCCTCTACGGACTTCGTACGGCCCCGTCGCGACTTATTAGCGCTCCCCGCCAAATTTATGAGTCGAGTTCCGCAGCGGAAATTGGTGATCTCTGACGGTGCCGTTATTACTATATACAGTCATTTTTTTTTATTCGATAAGCTGTTTTATTATTTTATATTTTACTGCCTTTTGTCCTTTCGGTCGCGCCGCATTTATATATTTGATTTGCCATAAATATACACGATATAGCCACAGTCTGTAGCATGTAGGTAGGTACATACATGTTATAATAAATAAATGTATAAACATAGGCGGAGATTTGATGTTTTTTAAGGGGGGGCTAAAATAATTCCACAAAAATTACCCGCAGGTGTGTTTAAACTGTTAATATGTTATGCCTATGTAATTCCTTCCTTATACATAAATGGGAAATAATTAAAATCAAATAATAACAATTTCTACAATTATAATATTAATATAATTATTTTATTTTATTTTAAAATAATGTGTCTATTTTTAGATGCAAATGCATCAATAACATTTTCAATATCGATTTTAACATCTTTTTCTATGTATAAAATTGACGAGTTGTTGAAGCGGTCCTGCAACATACAAGTGCGTAGCCATGTCTTTATCTTACGCATAGCTGAAAAACTTCTTTCACATGTAGCTGATGCAATAGGTAAAGACATGGCTATTTGAAGAAGTTTGTATAAGCTAGGGAATACACTTTTAGTTAATACATTTTTTATGGTTTCATATTCATAGTTGATTTCATTATCCTTAGTTCCTAATTGTAATAAACTGTTCTTCGCCACTATCATTTCTGATTGAATATTTAGTTTTGATAAATTCAATAAACCCTAAAATCAGTTTTGTAATATAATAATATGTAATATCACTTAAACATAGGATGTCAAAAAACTATTAACTTACTTGATAATGATCAATGAAAAACAAACTTCCTTCATAATTCAATTTAAAAAAATTATCAACAGATTCACCCATGGCTAAACTCTCTGTTGAAAATCTTTCCTTCAGCCTTGTCACTATAGTATCTAACAGAACATAATATGCATTGTTTCTGTAAAATGACTCAGTTGACTGACTATCATCATTCAAAGGTGCAGTGTAATGTGCACTTGTACTTGCAGTAACTATGAAATTATCAAGTCTTTTTGATTCTATCTTTCTTCTTTTTTCTCCTAAATTGTAAATATATTATATTAATAACTTAAATACTTTATAAATAATTTAGTAAAGTAATTATTTACAAAATTATACCTTGAAATGGATTATCAATAACAATATTATTATCAGTAGAAAATGCATTTATTTCAAACCAAATTTGAGCAAAACTTTCAACTGTTCTAGAATCTTCAAAACTTTTGATTACAGCTTTAATAATTTTTACTGAGTTGCCAAGAGTCGCAGATTTCTCTTGAAATTGATTTATTAAAATATTTAAGATTGTTAAACATTTGCGTAAAAGAAATAAATTAACAATGAAATTTCCTTTTTTTAAATTAGTTAGTATTCCTACAAAATTATAAGAATTATACATAAATAATTTACAAATTATAAGTGCAATTACAAAATTCATTTACCTAATGCTTCATTTGAGTCCTTATCTGATTCGTTTTCAATTTCATTGGTTAATATTTTTAATATACCTTTGTAATTAATAATCACAGCTTCACAATTCCTGTATCGGCAATTCCATCTTGTGTCACTTAATTTTGTTATTGATTTTTTCTTAATACCCAGCTTATTTTGAATTTCAATTAACTTTTGGTTATTGGTTGGATTGGAAAAATGTATATAAAGTGCTTCCAATGTATTAAAAACACATCTAGTATCCTTAAAATTAATAGACTATATTTAACCTGCTTTAATAATACTAAGTTGTAAAAGACTGAATAAAAATTAATTACCTTCACAATTTTGCACATATCTAATACCACGAGATTGATTCGATGTGCCATGCAGTGCGTGTATATTGCAAATGGGTATTTTGATTTAATTTTTGCCTGTACACCATTAAAACGCCCAGACATTACACTGGCCCCGTCATAGGACTGTGCTACAATTGCTACCTGGGGACTTAACTTGCATTGTTTAAGATATTCTAACATGAGTTGACTTAAACTTTCTGAGTCTTGTTTCATAGAACAATCAATAAAACCCAAAAATCTTTCTTTTATATCCAATCCCTTGCAATATCTTATACATAATGCCATCTGCTCTTCTTTAAAACACCTGCAAAGTTACAATTCAAATAATCAAATTGAATGTACACAATTTCTTAGCAATGAAATTAATGTATTGAATATATTACCTAGCTTCATCGCACATGATACCAAATATGCCTACATCATTGACTTCTTTTATAATAGTTTCTCTTAATATATTAGCACATATACTTATTAATTCATTTTGAATTCCATGACTTGTATGGTTGGTTTTTTCTTTATACTTCTGAGCAAATTCAAGGTAAAATTTTGTTAACAAATTGCAGGTTTCTTTAAAATTTCCTAAAGAGTTAATAATAATAATAATTAATAATTTCATTTATTATTATTTATTTATTTTTTAATCTGAATGCAATTAGTCAGTAAAATAGAAAATACCTTGATTAAGTGAATCGATGGATTCATCGTGACCTCTGAATGCCAAACCTTGCCGACACAAAAATAATGTTACTTCACTAAGGGTTCTTATGTACATACGATTGATTTCGATTAACAGCTTATGTTGAGATGAAATTTGAGTCAATACAGTACCAGTTTTTTCAGTTTCTTTATGAGCCATCCACTTTTCCATACAAGTAATATGATGTATTGTTGCTTCATGTAATTCAAGCTTACTTTTACTGCCCTTATTGGCACCTCTTGAACCACTTAACTTTAATAAATAGTATTTTTTATTTATTATTATTAATATTTTATTATATTAATATTATTTTTATTATTATTTTGTGTTTATTAAACACACAGAACAAACCTTTTTCCAATGTTTAAAACCAGTTTTTGTAAAAATATCTTCGTTATTTTTGTTACTAGATGTAGCGAAATTACGACAAGCAAAACAAAATAAAGCATCATTTGCAATACTGTATTCAAGCCATACAAAGCTGTTGTAATAAGCTGCATTAAAGCTACGGTTTTGATGTTTATATTTTGTCTTCGGATATGACTAAAATAAGCAAAATATAATATAATAATAACTAATAAGATAATAATATTGAAGTCACAGAACTAAGTAAGCAATAAATAAGCAAATAATACCTATAAAATATCAGATATAATACTTATAAATATCTACCTTTAAGACTGGACGTGATGGACCAGTTAATAAATCACCCAAATCCGCTCCATCGTTATTTAATTTAGCCACATTAACGTTTATATTTATGTCAATAGCCGGAGGTTGATAATCAGAATGTGAATTTTGCGTCGACGATGCCATTTGTTGATCATTTTCAACTATATTCTTAGATTTAAAATTTTCGTTTTTGTTTTTTTTATTAAAAATCCCAAAATATTTTAAATTATTATCAGACATTTCAAAAACACTTTTGAAAGAAGAATAAAACAAGACACAGAACACCGTTAAGTTATATTATTTGTATTGACAGTTGACACTAGTGCACTCTTAAAATAACATGTATTATACTATTATTTACGAAATAACGGTAGGTAAGCCTTGCACTAAGCATAAAACTGATAAAACGACAACGTAAAAACGTGATATTTATCATTACAATTTCCAGTGTTACCACAAATACAAATGTTACACATGTCTTTATAGACAAACCCATATCTACAAGCCCATATCTAGTCAGTTAGTTCGTGATTTCCTTATCTTTTGTTACAACATTGTCTAATTAAAAAATAACTGTTGTAAAAAAATTCAAATTCAAAAATTTTATATTACCGGTTAA
>NC_042493.1:14654504-14662643 GCF_005508785.2 Acyrthosiphon pisum
ATATTGTGAAGAATTTTTTTACTTAACATTTTATAAAGCTACTTATTCATATACAATATACTATTAACCATTGATGCTTATATAATATAATTATTATTTAATATTTTTGAAACAATATCGAAGAACAAAATTAATATCATATTAAAAGTTCAAATATATAGTAGGAGTATAAATTGAATGACATACAAAAGAAGTTCATCGACGTAAACTTTTCCTTTGCTATTAAAACTTATGTTCTTGAACTTAGAAAATAATAAACCATCAAAATACTGTAAGTATGAAGGTAATTTTGTAATATGCAGGTGTCAACCATATTGTGAATGTACATTGTAGGTACCTACCACAATAAATACGACTAATATGATACAAGATACAACATAATATTATATAAACTTTACCCTAATGTTTTTGTAATGCTTGTGAATTATACTTAGTATAACTTTGAATGCATATTTATATTATCCCAACATAATATCCCTATTTATGTTTGGATTACCTATGCGCTATGAATTAACAGTATGATATTATTATAATGCAATAATTTTTTTTTAAATATGTTATAAAATTGTTATAGTTGTCTAGTATAAAGTTTGATGAAGTAACAATATTAACACGATTTTAAACGATTAATTTCTTATGAAAATGTTTTTAAATATTTGTTTTATTTGAGCTTATAAGCTTCAAAACCAATGGCTATCAGCTATAGCTGTATTTACAATTATTTACTATATTTTCTCTTAATATCTAAATATTGAATTCCTAAAATTCCATTTGTCAATTCGATATTTTATGAACCAATGATTTCATATAATTGGTTTGTGTTTTGTTTTTATTCTTTCCTGTTCGTAATAGAGACATTACGATAACGTACTGTGATAGTAGTTAAATAATAATAATATGTTCAACTGTTTCTTGAGTTCCGCTTGTGAGACACGTGAACGTAATTTTAGTCAAAGGTGGGCATAACTAGTTTAAAAGTTAATATATTTTTAACATTTTAACTTAACTAGTTAGTTTATTTTCTAATCAACCTATAAACTTAACTAGTTTAATTTAAAGTTGAAATAACTTGGATTTTATCAGTTGATTTTAAAAAAATCCATCAAGTTAAAATCATTTTGAAATTTTTCGGTTATACGTAAATATTACTATATCAGTATAAAATAAAAATAATCAAATACAAAAACACAAACATTTCTATTATTTTTCTTGATAACATAATTTAGTGTATATTAATATATTTTATTAAGTTGTAAATTATATATTATGCGAGTTTCAATTATAAATGTTTTTGATAAAATTAATAATTTTAAATTACAAATTGACAATTTTTATGTTTTAATGTTATATAACTTATAATATATTATATGAAGGTCATATACTCATCTTCACGTATTACCTATGACATTCAATTGCTAAACGATAAAAAATATATTTGTTAAATTATTAATTTTAGATGAGTATAGTTTAAATTAATAAATAATAGTAAAGTAAAAGTAAAAGGGTATACAGTGTACATTATGATAAAAGTTCAATAAAATTGTTTTTTAAAATTTATAAATTAGAAACTAAAAAGACACATTTACTCTTTATGTGATTTACATACTAATTAAAAAAAAATTTTTTTTTAACTTAGTCAAGTTAATATTGTTGTCTATATTAACTTTTAACTTATCGAGTTAAATTTATAATTTGTTAACTGTTAACTTTTAACTTATTGATCTTGTGTCTTCTTAACTTAACTTAGCTTGAGTTAATTATTTTCATTAACTTGCCCGCCTTTGATTTTAGTATGACCAGTTCTTAATCTGTTTAATATTAGGTATATGGTATTTTCTAGAGTTATAGCTGAAAGGCAATTTGTGTATTGTTCGTGTTATTTCACTTGGCTTTGGAATTTGTTTTTTTTTCGATGTTTATCCCATTCATTTTAGCAGATTGCATTGATACGAATTTTTTAAATCAGTGAAAATATTTTTATTTTATTAATAATAATAATACAAATATGTAATATATTTGAATAAAACGTAAACTCTATGGTTAGGTAAGGTTATTAATTTATTTCTTCTATATTACATAGATATTTATAATATAAATATAATATATAATATATGTATATATTATATAAAATAGAAAAATATTTTTTTGTAAAAACATCGAGTAGGTAGTCGGTCCTTTGATGCAGCATAACTTGATTTTCTTACAAGAGTAATATTTCGAGAAGAAAGTTAAAGTAAGGAATTCAAATTGAATAAAAGTAAAGTTATTAATAAAGTAATATTTGTTTTTACTTTTTTTTTATCTGATGACGGTGGCCCACTTTTAAAATTAAAATGTTACCCATGGGTTTTGTCCCGAAGAAAAATAAAAGTCAAATCATTGATAATTTTAGTGTTGTTTGGAGATTTTATGCATAAACGGAAAAGTTCAATTTCGTGTGTGATATAGAAATATTATTATTTTATAATTTAAACCACAATACAGTTGTATTTATCTTTACCGCTAGTAAAGTATATACTTCGCCGTAGCCGCGCGCTGGTACTATATTATGAAAATACAATAAAAACACGTATATAATACGAACTCGGTTTTCCCGTCGCCATCACCGCAGAAACTCTAAAAACTTGTTCTTTATTTATTCACAGTCCGTCGACAAACATAATACACAACAAAGTTATATATACACTCACTACTGCTGTACATGGGCGGCGGCACAGGCACAGGCAGGGCTCGACGAGGTGGCAGGAGGAGCGGGCAATGAATATACATATATGTTTTTCTCTGCTGCTGCTGCTGCTGCATAGTAGGTTTGTTTGTTCAGGCCCCCTCGTCTTTTGTTGTATACGTTTTTCGCTACCGCCTCTGAGTTTTCCCGTAGAAGTATTATTGTTATTACTATTATTATTTGTTTACACCAACCCGTAAAACTCGCCAAAAACTACAGTAGTATTTCTACTGCCGCTGTTGATTCGTTCGTTAAAAATGTTCGTATTTGTCTTAATATTATACAAAGTTTGAAAGCTTACTGCAATACACACACACTCGCGCACGTGCACATATATAGGTGCGTATCGTACTCGTATATACATATACGCTCACACGTCCACACTCGCCGGATGTTTGCTCGCGCGTACGCTTTACTTATACTTACTTGTGCGCAATACTTTATATATTTTCTCGAATGCTTACTTTTTGCTTAGACAACTTTACATTACCCGTTCGGCGTGGTGCCGCGCCAGCGAAAAACATGTTTGTTTTAAGCGGTGATCATCCGATGAATACTCTCCGGCCGCGGTGGTGCGTTTATCGCGTGTTTATTCGGATTTTTAGGTCGGCCGTGGACCGACCTGCTCTGCAAACATCATATTATTTTTATTTTTTTCTTCGTGATACTACCAATTGTGTCTCGAACAGAGCCCACGAACCGCAACGATATTCCTTTTGGTTTGCACATCATATGTGTAATGTCTTTATCATCGGTATAGTGGAGTGCGTAAAACGTTTCCGTATAATAATTATTCTGTCTCGTATAGCATCAATATTTATCTGCACTCCAGCGGAACACGTCATGTTTAATTATTGCTTTGTAATTTTCATAGGTTTTTCATATTATATGTACATTTAATCGTGGTTTACGTTTAACGGCAGAACGAATTTCTTTTGAAGCTGTCTTAACTTATTTTTCTTCGTGGTTATGTTTACACATTACAAACCCTTTGATGAATAAACGTCTTATGATATTATTATATCCGAATGTGTTCTTCGCACCACGACACTACGTCATGATTTAATATTGAACGCCGAATTTGAGCATTCTCGGAATTAAATTATTTTTACTAAAAAGTCGATATACCTATATCGATACTTATGGTAAATTTCGCACATTTATTGACTGTGGAAACTCGTATTACATCATGTGAAGTCGAGACGCGAGTACCTACACTAATATTGCCGTTACGATAGTTTCCTGTTGATACTCGGTAGTAGGTAGACATTTAATTTCTTAAGATCAAAAGCATAAGTGTATTTTATATGGATAGTCCTGAAAGATTTATCTTTACGAATTTTCATTGAACGATGATAATATGACCAGTGTGTGGTTCTAAGCAATAATACAACTTTAGATGTATGCGTGCGTTATCGATGTATAACGAATATTATACCAGTGTACTTATACGTAAGTGGCATTTAACGGTGTGATTTTGTGGATAACTGTGCCATATTGATGTGTTATAGAAATGTACAGATTTTAACGACGACTTTTTTCTTGAAAGCGTGTGTGGTTACGACTATCGCCGGTATATTATTAAGTTCTACAATCCTGCACGTACTTCGTTGAACACGAGTTATATATAATATTTCCCCCACGCGATTTATTATAGCCGTATATTTATCTAATAAACGTTGTAATCATACAATATTATATTATTATATATTATCATTTATTCCTTATTTGTCAATAATCAATACTTATTATTATTTTTTATTATTTATTATAAGTCATATACATAATCATTACATCTTAGTCAGTGCAATACACAACTTAACATAACTGTTTTAGTTAATGGAGGTGGGGGGGAGGTAAACGAGAAACAATCTAACCAGTGTAAAAAAAATATTAGAAAAAAACTTTATAAGTCAAAGTTGTCTAAAGAAAATTAATTTAATTAAAGTCCAAACTCAAAAATGGGGAGTACCTACAATTTAAAAACAAATGTGTTTTGTGCTCGCGTGAAATTTTTTTTTTAAAACAAGTATCTTATCCTTATTATGCGGTAAAAAAAACCCGTATACATTCAGGGCCATGCGTTCGAAATATGTTGTGTTACCATTATCGTTTAACACACTTTATATAACAAATATATTTAATATACATATTATAACTGCTTGGATATGACAAGTACAACACTGATTGTTTGACTTAGACTATAATATGGACGACTACAAGTTCGGTAATTTCCCAACCGCGCAATTATCTTTATTACGTGATTCAAGACAAACAGTACCTACAAAATTACATGAAATTTTAATTATTCTATTTAGATGTAATCGTGTAAGTAACATTACACACGTAATTTTCTTATAATACATCTACGAGAAGAATTTCCTACTTATCGATATTATTGTTTTCAATGTCAAAACATTTCGCCGTTTTTATATTCACTGTTTATTTATTGTTCGTGATTTTAACTAGCTCCCTGGGGTTACGTTATGATACTATCGTTCATCATGATATTTGGTGTCACGATTGCCACTATCATCGTGCATTCGTGCGAACCTAGATTAACATAAGTATAGGTAATGGTGAGATCGTCGATTACAACTTGTGTATAGTAAACTAAGTATTAAATATATAAGTATAATAGCATAGAGTAATATTGTGCCATGTCAAATTCGTATAATTCCACTATATTTATAGGTATATTAAAACATGAGAACTATGCGAGTGTTATAATGAAGTAACTTTTTTTTATTCTGAATTTGATCAACGCAGTATTAAGTATTTAAGCTTTTCCTAAAAAAAAAAAAAACATAATTTCTTGATATTCTTTTGCCACCCACATCTCCTATACTTGGTCACAGGAATAACACTAGATTTCAAAATGCGAAAATATTTTGAAATAATTGATCATAGTTGGCGTTGATAACAAAAGTAGCGGTGAATGTTCACGGTGACAGGAACAATAACATATTTGTGTTTAGAAATTACTACCCTACTATCCCTAGTTCCAACGTAACAGTTATAACAATGATTGATAATAAATTACCGAATATAATACTATTAAATACAGAGAATTTATAAATCGTATTATTAATTTTAGGTTGCAGCTATATTTAAATGATATAGCACATAATCGCTCAAAGCTAAGTTTAATTAATAAATCAATTTAGCACTGCATTAAAATAGCCAATGCACAAATTAAATCTTTTCACATTTTAAATTATATTAAGCCCAAAAACCAGTGTTGTATTAAAAATTATGGCTAATATATTTGAAATATTATCATTAGTATTTTATTATAGTAATTTATTACTCAATTGAGGTAGTATAGACTTAAGTTAACACTACTTTTAATTTGTATTCACTCAAAAAAAATATCACGTGTTATTCATTAATTTAATTAAACTATTAATTTATAATTTAAAAAAAATCTAAGTAGGTATGACTGATACGAGTGTTACTAAGCCCAAAATAAACAAACGCACCTCAAATGTGCAAATGTAAACAACTTATAAGTGCAAAAAATTATACCTTATTAAACAACTCAATGGGACAAACAAATATGTATTGTCCCATTGTGAAAGTCGAGTAAAAAAAGATTTTAACGAAGAGGTACTTTTTTTTATATGTTGCAAGCTGGTAACTTTGCTAACAAAATATATTTTATCGCCTTACCACCCTTACTTAGACAATTTAAATCATAAATATCCATGGATCCGCATTCCGCAGTATTATAAAATACCATATTACCTATACTTGCGTAGATTTAATGTAAAATATATTGTTTCGTTTATATGAACAACTATTAATGTCCAAGAATAAAAGTATTTTTTTTTTACTTATATGACATAATGTCATAATGATAAAAAATCTTCCGGTTTACTTTGATGTTATAGATTTTGAAATATTGAATAGACATTTTATAATTTTAAATGTTCAATAGATATAGTCTATAACACTATGCTTTTTTTTAACCCTATTCTTAAACAAATGATCATAGATAAAATAAAACCCCATTGTTATGCAACCAAGCACTTCTTGATTTCTCAGTCTACAATAAAATACATTCACACATTTTTATTACTTAAAATAATGAATTTTACATTATGTGTATATACAGAAAAACTCATTAATATTTACAAATCCAATGCATTATACCATCTGTCTGAACAAACAGTAATGTTTATTCGAAATATGGTTGAATTGGTGGCATATTTACACAATCATGTGAGTCATCATTTGATTAACGTATAATAACGATATACCTACCTAAGTAATTATATTAGTCAAAATACAAATGTCAAGGTATGTATTTATTAATCAAATCTGTTATGTATTTTCTGTTGAAGTAAATGAACAAAATTAATTATTTCATAAGGAACTATGTTTAGTACGTTAAATGTACTATCATTTAAAAATGGTCAAAATGTTTTGTCCTTCGTAGTTCGAAGTCTCGTGATCTGGTGAATCATTTACAATCATTATAGTGCTACGCATATTTTTTACTCACTCAAAATCAATCTCCTAATACACATTCTCAATGCGAAAATCTTAATAAAATTATTGTGCGGGGTTACAATTTAAAAATTGATACAACTATTGTTGACTATCAGACTATTTCAAAAACAAATTTGTACTTACTTGAGAATTCAAAAAATGTTCAGTTTAAATATCTTCCTGCCTAAGGCTTAAAAATGTAATATCTATTACAAAGTATAAAATTATAGCTTCAAAACATCAAAATCCATAATATATAAATATTCTAAAAGCAGATAACAATTGAGAACATATGTTTGGTATACGAGTACCATATGGTAGGTTGTATAGGTAGGTACATATACATTTTTTTTCATCTGAACTTTTAGTTAATACTAATCAGTTTGTCTTAAAATGTAATAATTCAATTTTTACACCATAAAAATAATAAATTACCACTTAATAATTGTTCAAGCTGACAATCTGATGGGTCATTTACATACCTGGACCACGGGGACGCCCCCTCCCCTACCACAATATATCCAGTCCTGCCATTGTTTTAAAATACTACTCTCAAACCAAAATTACTTTACACCTATCTCGTTTCTTATATTTTCGTAGTATTTTACATTTTTACCTAATAATTACATTTAAAATATTTTATCAAGTGCGGGAAATTACCATACAGTGACTCGTCAAGGTAAACCATAAAACTGTTGACGTGTAAACTTAATGAGTTTACTCATCAACAGCTTAATATATTATAATATTCTATTTTATTAGTGAGAGCAATATAAATTATTGTATGTTGGTTAAATAGCAATGTTGAATGTATAACTACTGCCTAATGCCTACATAATTTTACATTTTTCTAAAATAATGTATACCTAACCTAGTTTAACCAATAATAGTGTTATTCATGCTAAAAGTCAACTAAGTAC
>NC_042493.1:14662693-14668317 GCF_005508785.2 Acyrthosiphon pisum
ATAGAGTAAAAATATTTTCTAAAGAACCTTACAGGCATGACAAAGAAAACTTTTAAAGTTTTCTGTATCATGCTTACAGGTATATTTATTTTTATTTTATTTTTAAAGCAAGTTATGTGTATTTTAAGTTTGTACCTAATATAATTTATTTTACATAGTTAATTATTATTTATTATGACTTAACTGGCTGAGCCCTGTGATAAGATAATAGTCTCACTATAGTCTCACACCTAACCTATAAAGTTAATCATATTATATACTCTTACCTAATACACTGTAGCTCTGTACTTCCATACTAACATGTGTACACTAATAATTATGTTTATTAAAGCCTACTTTACTAAAGGTTCTCTCGTTAATTATTATACAACAATTTAATAAACATAATTATTCTTTCAATGGAAAAGTTACTGCGCCCTGATCGTTTCGAGACTGATCCTAATTCCCCAACATCAGCAAAAGAATGGGCTCACTGGATCACAACATTCAATAATTTCGTCGAAGTAGCAAAAGTAAAGGAGGAGGACAAACTCAAGGTACTCATTAACTTTTTAGCACACTCAGTATATGACAGTGTCAGCGAATGTACAACGTATGAAGCAGCTATCAAAATATTGACTGATATCTACATCAAACAAAAAAATGAGATCTTTGCTCGGCACTTGTTAGCCACAAGAAAACAGCAAATAAATGAATCAATTGATCAATACCTTGGATTTTTAAAAATCTTATCTAAGGAATGTGCTTTTAAATCCGTTTCGGCCATCGAATACAGAGATGAATATATTCGAGATTCTTTTATCAATGGTCTTTTGTCTTATAATATTCGACAACGCTTATTGGAGAACAACACATTGAAATTAGAGGAAGCTGTAACTCGGTCTCGGGCATTGGAAATGGCTCAAAAGCAATCTGAAGTGTATAGCATGCCTCTGACTCAAGGATCTGTGAACGCTCTAACCGAAGATACTACTTCAATGATCAAACCTGATAATAATCAACCAACAGTATCGGCGATACAACAAAAATGTTATTTTTGTGGCTATGACAGACATCCTCGCAGCTCTTGCCCAGCCAGAGATGCTGTATGCAAAAAATGTGACAAGAAGGGACACTTTTTGAAGGTATGTAGATCAAAAACAAAATCCGATAGCGCATTTGTGTCCATGGCTACTCTAGCTTGTGTAACTGCAACTGTACCAGGTCTCTTGTCTAAAGCTATTATTAGAGTAAAAGTAAACAATATTAACGCAAATACTCTTATTGATACTGGTAGCTCTAATAGTTTTATTAATGAAGAATTTGTCCAAATTCACAAAATAAAATCATATCCAGAAAACGGACAGGTACTTTTGGCGACAACTGCCTATTCATCAAACCTAAAAGGTTATGTTCTTGTTGATTTACTGCTACAAGAACACACTTACAAAAATCTCAAACTATCTATACTCCCTAAATTATGCTCAGATATTTTAATAGGTCATGATGTACTAAGAACTCACTCTAGTATCGACCTTACATTTGGGGGACCAAAACCACCATTATCAATTTGTAACATGACTTTTGTAAATATAAAGCCACCTCGACTCTTCAATAATGTTGTTAAAGACTGTAAGCCAGTAGCAGTTAAGTCACGTCGCTATTCAGATGAAGATGCTAAATTTATAAGGGAGGAGGTCACTAAATTATTGTACGATAATATAATTGAAGAAAGTACTTCGCCCTGGCGAGCTCAGGTTTTAATCACTAAAAGTGAAAATCATAAAAGGCGCATGGTTATAGATTACTCACAGACAATAAATAAATTCACTCTAATGGACGCTTTTCCCTTACCCAATATCGATGAACTAGTCTCTAAGGTCGCGCAGCATACCATCTACAGTACCATAGACTTGCGCAGTGCTTACCATCAGATCCCCATACACGAAGATGAACGTCAATATACAGCATTTGAAGCAGGAGGTCGATTGTACCAATTCAGAAAAATTCCATTTGGTGTAACTAATGGAGTGGCCTGTTTTCAGAGAGTAATAGATACTATAATATCCCAAGAAAATCTTGATGGAGTCTATGCGTACCTCGATGACATTACTATTTGTGGAAATAATCAAACTGAACATGATTTGAACTTAAACAAGTTTCTTACTATAACAAAGAAATATGGACTCATATTGAATGAGGACAAATGTCAGTTCTCGCAGTGTGAAATCTCACTACTTGGTCACCACATTAGCAACAAGCGTATTAGTCCAGACCCTGAAAGATTAAAACCACTGTTGAATCTACCACAACCTAAGGATGCCTCATCATTGAAACGAGTACTAGGTATGTTCTCCCATTACTCAAAATGGATTCAAGGTTTCTCTGACAAAATCCGCAGTTTGGTAGACTGCAAATCATTCCCTATGTCACCTCTAGCAGCAGCTGATTTTGAACGCATCAAACAGGATATTGCTAAATCAGTGGTAAATTCAATTAATGGTGAAGAACTGCTGGTAGTGGAGAGTGATGCATCTGATTTTGCTCTAGCCGCGACTCTAAGTCAAAGTGGTCGGCCTGTGGCATTTTTCTCAAGGAGTCTCACTGAAGGTGAAAAAAGACACCCATCTATAGAAAAGGAAGCATATGCAATCGTAGAGGCTGTGAGAAAGTGGAGGCATATTCTTATTGGAAGACATATCAAGCTTATAACAGATCAGGAAGCGGTCTCGTTTATGTTCAATCTAAAACATTCCAGTAAGATAAAAAGTGACAAAATAACAAGATGGCGACTTGAGCTCTCATCCTTCAGTTACGACATAGTATACCGCCCTGGTAAGGAAAATACGGTAGCGGATGCTTTCTCAAGAGTCTGTGCAAACATTAATAACCCAAATAAGCTTTTTGACCTTCACAAAGCATTATGTCACCCTGGTATGACTAGGATGTACCATTGGACTAGAAGTAAGAACCTACCATTTACTCTTGATGATATTAAAAGGGTGACCACAACTTGTCCTATATGTGCTGAAGTTAAACCCAAATTCTTTAAACAGGAGGGAAATCATCTTATCAAAGCTACTTCGCCTTTTGAACGGTTGAATATAGATTTTAAAGGACCACTACCCTCTAATACAAGCAATCATTATATCCTTACAATAGTAGATGAATATTCTCGCTTCCCATTTGCTGTTCCATGCCGGGACATTAGTTCAACTACTGTAGTAAATAGTTTGTGGCAGTTATTCTCCATATTTGGTATGCCGGCTTACATTCATTCTGATCGAGGTTCATCTTTTATGTCACAAGAACTCACAACTTTTTTGCACAACCATGGAATAGCCACCAGTCGTACGACACCTTACAATCCGGAGGGAAACGGACAAGCAGAACGATATAATGGGATTATTTGGAAAGCCGTCCAATTGGCCCAGCAAACAAAAATACTTAAAATAACTCAGTGGGAAGAAGTGCTAACAGATGCCCTACATTCTATAAGATCTCTGCTTTGTACAGCTATAAACTGTACCCCACATGAACGCTTCTTCCATTATCCTCGTCGTTCTTCAAATGGGAAAACTCTCCCTTCATGGCTTAACTGCCCTGGTCCAGTACTCATCAGAAAACATGTAAAATCATCAAAGTACGATCCACTGGTGGAAGAAGCTGAATTGATAGAGGCTAATCCCGAGTATGCTTTGGTGCGTTATAACAATGGACGTGAATCTACTGTGTCTCTGAAAGACCTGGCTCCTCCAGGGGATAGAGGTCTGTTGGGAGAAAAGAGGGACAGAGAACATAGCATTAAATCATCAGGCTTGGAAGCTCCTGAATACAATTGTGGAAATGGTCAAGAGAATAAAGATATTGTTATTGAAGAACCTACCCAGATGAATGAGGGGCTAAGCAAGACATTAAGTGATGTTGAAGAACCTAGAAGGTCTACAAGAACCAAAAATAAACCAAAGTATTTAGAAGATTATAAAACTAATTAATTAATTATTTATTTGTATTTGTATTTATTTATTTTACTGTTATTTGTTACCTAATAGTTAATTATTATTTGTAGGGGAGAATGTGATAAGATAATAGTCTCACTATAGTCTCACACCTAACCTATAAAGTTAATCATATTATATACTCTTACCTAATACACTGTAGCTCTGTACTTCCATACTAACATGTGTACACTAATAATTATGTTTATTAAAGCCTACTTTACTAAAGGTTCTCTCGTTAATTATTATACAACAAGCCCTTTAGACACAAATATAATTCTATACACACAATTAGATATATTATAATATAACTATATAGTATAATGATATCAGACAATATAATTTAGTCATAGTGTCATAAAGATAACTTACTTTTAAATTAATAAATCAATAAAATCACATGATGTACCTACCCACAATAATATTCTTTCCTTTTAAGTTTTAGTATTCGCTTTAATATTAATGTTTTTATAACTTGAATTGCAATATTTATAATGTATACTTGTTCAGTAGAATTGTCTTAAATAAAATAGACTTATCAACAATTGTCAATACATTTGCTGGACTTCCTAGTTCCTCGTATGTACTTACATCATATTATTATGTCAGTTTTGAAAACCATGATATAATACATTGTGTATTTGTGTGAACTAAAAACAGAAACAGTATAATATCATTAAGTCACTTTCAGCAAATATTTAAAATTTTAGAGACCTCAAAAAACCACTTACATTACAAAATGTCTGTAAGCCAAATGTCTAGCCACTAATCAGTAATAATTATTATTGACATAATATCCATTATCCAGACATTGATAAGAATGTGTATGATGTGTTGCCTATACAAGTCCCAAACAGGGGGTACTTTACTAGTTAACAATAGACCATTAGCGTAGTTGCTAGCCAACAAACACAAACGCCTATAAGTAAACTCAAGTCCTAGGTATATAGTTAGAAATTTAAAATTCAACGGTGTCTATCTTAACCTAAACACTGCTCTGGAAAGTGAGCAGCCAAAGAGCCCTATTACAAAAATGTATAAACACAACCGGTAGAACATGCAAGTAATTATTTAAATGTTACTTACACGCACTACAAATCTGAATAAACATTTGAATGAACTTATATAGAATGTCTTTCATCAGACAGTGTGAGATGATGAAACTCCAATTCTTGTGAATTGAAAAAGTACAAATATGAAACTTCGTCGTTTTGTTAATAGAATTCAAATTTACACTGAAGCTGTGTGTAAAGAAATAAAAGATAAAATACCAAGGGTATTGTACAAACGTAAAAATAACGAAATACAAATTCCATTTAGACATTTTTTAACTGACCATAATTATGCATTATTGAGTTCACAGTCTAATAAAAAATGTAAACAGAATTACTGAAAAAGTTGTTCAATATGATAATGATCAAAATGGATAGGATAAAATATTAAACTTACCTCGATATTCCAACCATTTGTTCACTGATATTAAATATTAATATATTATTCTCCATGTTTAAGTGAACAGTATATAGTTGGTGTGTATTCGGATGAAGACTATTATAAGTGTGACTCTGTATGGTGAAGATTTTCGTAAATTGCAAAACAACTCCTGGTTAAATGGAACTGTGATTGACCCACTGCTATTGACTTATG
>NC_042493.1:14669428-14670473 GCF_005508785.2 Acyrthosiphon pisum
ATGGTATAGGTTTTACGTTTCTACTCACATTATTCAATAAATTATGAGCAATTGAAAAAATACGTGTGACGTCATTGGGCCCTACTCATCGTAATATCTCTTAAAGTAATAATGTTTTTTACATCGGATTTTCACCAAATCATTTCATATAGCCATAGTTACAATAATTTAACATTTAAAAATAATTTAAATAATTTTTTTTTTTGTGTTGTGTGCTCCTTTAATATGTGGTTGCGATCGAGGCGAGCAGTTTTTTTTACCCATTCGGGCCGGTCAAAACCTTTGCCCCCCTCTATCAAAAACTGAAATGACACCACTGACTTAGAACAATCTTGTGTTCACTTAACTTAGCTTATCTTGAATTAATTATATTCACTAACATGTCCATCCATACATACTACCATTGTCCAACTGTGAAGAAGTAGGTAGTTAATTTTAATAGTGAAGATCTTCGTAGACCAGGATGTGTAAATGTGAATTGGAAAGTGGCAACATATACCTAGTTCAGACTTCAGAAATTTAGTTAGACATGAGTTATTGAAATTGGATTCATTAATTTTTGGACGTTCAAAGTAACTTTATGTAAGCATTAGTGAAACCCTAATAAATGTATTTTCTATCCAATAATTGTATTAAATATAATTAAATAATATTTTATATTTAACTTGGTACATTTTGAATATTCCAATTCAAAATTGTTCAAAGAACTTTGCATGTAAATTTTTTTAAGATAAATAATAATTTAATAATAATAATAATGACACAGTTTAACATTAAAACCATAATATGATTCTGAAATTTTTTTTAAATTGTATTCATTAGGTACTTTTATAATTTTTAGTGACAAATATGTATTTAAACTGTTTTGTGCTATTTATGCTTTGTTTAATATATTATAAAATGTAAAAACTTATATAAATACTGTTTTATATTACGGCTATGTTACGCAAAAATCTTATAAAATATTACATGTTCAGACATTCAAAAAAGTTTAAGAACTGGCCTATATTATACATAAAATATTATATACATTATTATTTATTTT
>NC_042493.1:14670523-14671454 GCF_005508785.2 Acyrthosiphon pisum
CATTTTGGGTTGTGTATTTTACTTGGATTCTCTGCGTCCAGAATCAGTTGACTTGTACTTACCTCGATTAAAAAAAAAATGTTGTTTTCAATGGGTGATAATAAAAAAGCAAAATATTTGCTGCATAAAAAGGTTCTTAAAAATATTGAGTATCCTTTACAGAATGATAGTAACAGTTGTGGAGTGTTTGTGAATTGTGTTGTATTATTGTAGTACATACAATCCAATGTTTACTCAGAGCTTTTCAAAGGAAGTTAATGTGAGTGATTTAAGAAATAAATTGCATTATCGATGTTTAATGTACTCTGATAATATCAGTGAAAGATGCCTTATGTGTGCACAAAATATAAAGTAAGTTTTACTTGGATTAAGTGTAATAAATGTGATCGAAGAGTTCATAATGTGTGTGTAGGTGGTGTATGCTACAAATTTATGACTAAAGAATTGAAAAATGAAAACTTCACTTGTATCTTATGCAATAAGTATATTAATTAAGTACCTGTTTTATAATTACAAAATAATAAAATACAAAATAAAAACTAATCTATATAATAAAAAAAAGTGGCCATTTCTCAAATAACGCAGTTTCTTGAAAACTACTACTCAGATTTTCTTGAAATTCAACATAGATATTCAGTTTGAGCTCATAAGTATCAGTCTGAAGTCAAAAATGGCCTAGGTATTTTTTAACGATCACCAGGGAGTCAGAAGTGTAAATTCATTGGTTTATAAAAGAAAAATAAAGAGTGGCCAATTAGAGGTAAAATTATAATTTATAATTGCCATAGCAACAAAATAACAGTAACAATTCATTTTTTTAGAAAAAATAAATCACGCAATCTTTCTTGAAGTTGTAATCATTAACAAAAATAGTGTGAATATGCCTAAAAGAAAACAAAATATTGGAAAAAATTCTTTACTAAAAAAAAGA
>NC_042493.1:14671745-14672754 GCF_005508785.2 Acyrthosiphon pisum
TACACCGAATATTAAAAACGAATTGATCAAAGTTTGAGTCATATGGAGTTGGAACATTTAACGGGAAACGAAGTGCACGGGATCAACTAGTATTAAATAAAGATAAACAAACTAATACAATATCTATTGTTTGTAATGAATGGTTGGTTATATAAGTTGGTTGTAATTTATAAATTAACCGTACAGTAAAATGGAATCTATTACCCAACATAAAATTAGGTACCTTAGTAACTAAGTTGTATCTTTAAAAGTGGGGATTAACTAAGTAGGTAGTTAAAATATTTAAATTAAAAAAAAAAATTAATTGTTTTAAAATTAACTTAAATTCAGAATGTAACCAGTTAAATTTATTATTTATTAAGTATCAACTTTTGACTTAGAAGCCTTAGAACAATCTTGTGTTCACTTAACTTAGCTTGCACATAATACATTATACAACATAACTACACATATATGTTGACTATGTTAGTTAACTAACTGTTTACCCTCCAAAGCGTTATCATAATAAATAAATAACACTTAGTTATGTTACAGTTACTTAAAAATATATGTTTTCAAGAATTACAATTAAATGTATTTTTTTGTTTCTTATAGTCAGCAAAAGAGGGTTTCCAAGTTCCAGATTAAATAGGATATCAATGTATAACATGGACTACTCAATTATGTTTTCTTCAGTTCATACATATATTTTGTCATTTCCAGTTTCAGATAGATGAAATTACACTACTGAATAATGATTAATTTTAATAATAATTGTATCATTTTTGAAATAATTATGATTTCGAGGAATGAAACATAAAATTATTGTTAAGATTGTAAGAAACAAACTATTATTTATAAAAATACTATAAATTTAAATTAAGTTAAGTTGTACCCTTCTAAACGTTTACATTAAACTTTTGACTTAAAACAATCTTGTGTTCACTTAACTTAGCTTATCTTGAATTAATTATATTTATTAACATTGCAAATCTTAGTGTTAACTCCACCATTGACGGTCCTCAGTCCG
>NC_042493.1:14672804-14772441 GCF_005508785.2 Acyrthosiphon pisum
GTTTTTTTTATTTTGTAGGATATACCATACTACCATCGTCCAACTGTGAAGAAGTAGGTGGTAGCCAATTTTAAAAGTGCACATCTTTGAAGACCAGGATGTGTAAATGTGAATTGGAAAGTGGCAACATATACCTAGTTCAGACTTCAGAAATTTAGTTACACATGATTTATGGAAATTGGGTTCATTAATTTTTGGACATTCAAAGTAACTTTATGATAAACATAAGTAAAACCCTAATAAATGTATTTTTTTATTTTGTAGACTATACCATACTACTATAGTACTATTGTCTGATTGTGAAGAAGTAGGTGGCTAATTTTAATAGTGCAGATCTTAGAAGACCAGGATGTGTAGATGTGAATTGGAAAGTGGCAACATATACCTAGTTCAGACTTCAGAAATTTAGTTAGACATGAGTTATGGAAATTGGAATCATTAATTTTTGGACATTCAAAGTAGCTTTAGAAACTCTAATAAATGTATTTTCTATCTAATAATTGTATTAAATATAATTAAATACGATTTTATATTTAACTTATGATTAATACAGCAAATAACTAAATTACTAATTGGTACAGTTTGAATATTCCAATTCAAAATTGTTAAAAGAGCTTTGCTTGTCAATTTTTCTAAAACAAATAATATATTAATATTAATAATAATAATAAACTTTATATACCCAACGGAAAATATTTACAATTTAATTAATTTAATTGGACATTCAAAGTAACTTTACGTTAACATTAGTGAAACCCTAATAAATGTATTTTCTATAGAATAATTGTATTAAATATAATTAAATAAGACTTTATATTTAACTTCGTACATTTTGAATATTCCAATTCAGAATTGTTCAAAGAACTTTGTATGTAAATTTTTCTAAAATAAATAATAATTTAATAATAATAATAATGACACAGTTTAACATTAAAACCATAATATGATCTCAGTGGTGTTCTACAGATTCTGAAATTTTTTTAAATTGCATTCATTACTTTTATAATTTTTAGTGACAAATATGTATGCAAACTGTTTTGTGCTATTTATACATTGTTTAATATATTATAAAATGTAAAAACTTATATAAATACTGTTTTATTAAATGGCTTTCCCGCGCGAGCCACACATATTTTTTTTTTGTCACGCCCCTGCGTTCATGGAAAAGGTTATGCAGGGATCTATGCAACAATTATAGACTATTCTACAAAATATGTTAATGCGTCATGCAAGGAGGTTATACTATAAATTTAAGATGTAACCAAAAGTTTATGTTTTGGAAGGACCGTGGTAGGTATACATTTTAGTTTCTGGTTGTGCAGGGGATACGTGCCCGGCAGCCGGCACTTTTGGTGATTTCCTCTTTTTTGCCCGCTGGACGGAAAAAGGTTGCTTTCGAACGCTTCAACCGTGGTCGAAAACCGAACTTTCGGTGCAGGCGTAACAAAAAAATATTTTCGTAACGAAAAAGCGTGACCGTATATGTTATTATTATTTTTTTTATTTACAGTCTAACCAGTTTTCTAAACAAAAAAAGTCTCAAATAAAATACGTACAGTGTTTATCTACCATTTATCTACAATCTACCATTATCAAAAAAAACTCATTTTGTCATTTTCTGTTCGGTCGTTGCGTTCAAAAAGTGTAACTTGAATTAATACCATACAAAAATAAATAGTTATAAATTATAATTACAATATGATACATAGCTACGAAATTGCTATGCAATAGCTTTACCGCGGCAGTCGTCCCCGAGTGCCTCAGACTTTTTTATCATTAAGTTTCATAATAGTTTAAGTTACTCTAATTTTTAAATTCACAAAGGTAAACGTGATCTGCTGATCATAAATTTTCTATATTAAAACTAACGATGTGTCCGTTTATCAAATTTGAGCAAAGTACAGTTTGCTTAATTTTATATAATATATATGGTAACTCACATGGTTAAAAATGTATTTAATTTAGTATAGTCTAAAAAAAATTTGTTTAATTAAAATTACATTTAATAAAAATAAAAAATCATATTTTATTATGGAATTTGTCTTACTATAATCAAATGTCAACTAAAATTTAAAATAAAAAGATTATGGCTTTTTGCTACTAGGTAATATTTTTTCCTTTGGCTTTTTTCAGCAATTCTATTCAAATGAATATAATGTATATAATGTCCATGTTTCTATTGTTCTGAAAATATATTATGATTTATGAATATCAATTATAAAAATATTATAAACTTTAAAGTATTTTATACTTACTTTTGGTGTTATAGCAAAAGCAAAATCATCAAATTTCACACAACCAGTAATATCCAATTTTTATGTTTCAGATCTAGATAGATTATATGGCGAGAATATAAGTAGCTGAATTACACATCTAGTGTAAGAGTGTGTGGTAGACATCATAACATCAATACATCCTTTATACCTGTAATTAGTTATATAATACATTATACAACAGTACAGTACCTACATTAATACATAACGAGACTTAATTATTAAACAATTTATGTTAAGAAGACACTACCCAAGCATAGTTGTCTCCGTCTTAAACACGCATGACATAGCAAATTTCCGTTCACTAGTTTCAATAGTGTGTTGTTAGTTTTAATATTAGAGAGAATTGATCTATTATCATACTTTTAGGTAAGAATATTATCTGTGCTTTAGCCTTGGCGATTTTTCAATATTTTCATTTTCAAATAAGATATATGTGTATGTGAAATATCAAAAATTCAAAAAGCTCATATCTCGCTTGAAAATGAAAATATTAAATAAAAGCCAATGCTTAGGCACAGATAATGTTATTATCTAAAAATGTTATAATAGGTCAAATCAATTTTATATCAAAAATAACAGCATACTATTTAAACTAGTGAACGAAAATTTGGTATGTCATAAGTGTGTAAGACGGAGACAACAAATGCCTGGGTAGCGTACTCTTAAGCAAGCATAAAATATTTGTCCTAAGACAGTTATCACACAAGTGTCAATATTTTTAAAAATGAACAAATATTATTTATACAATTGTATACAAATAGAACTTAAAAATATTAGGTAAATATTTTTTAATTTTATATCAGGTTAATAAGGAAAATATAAACTATAACAATATGAATTTTTAGACATTTAATTCCAGATATATCATGTTGAGTGTGGCTGTATAATGTGTCCCCAAATATAATAATTTACAATAAAACACTTTAATATGACCTCGGGTGAACTTAGATTTTCAAAAATATTGTTTTTAAATTACGTTTATTGCCAGTGTACCATTGATACAATGTAAATAGAGTAAAAAACTGCTTACCTTAACCCGGGTCGAACTCTGGTCACTTTCCATGGCATAATCATCATAACACCACTGGGCCACCACTGGGCGATGGGACATTTATAAGTTATTAAACGTATTATATACTAACTTTGAAACTATGTCCAAGCCCCAAATTCTGACTTCACCATCGTTTTCAGCATATTTAACTACATAAGTTTCAGAAAAAAAAATGCAAATAAAAAAGGTGTCCCGTAAAGTAGAAATATACCTTAAAATCAATCAGTGAGTGTAAAATAGTTATTTATTTAATAAAATACATATTATAATTAATGTAATAAAATTGTACAATTCCTTTGGCATGAAAGTACTTAACTTTATGGTGCTAACTTATAATAATATTACAACTTAATAATTATTTATAGGTAATTACTGTTACTTTTAGTACCTACACATAAGTGAAACATCCAATATAACACATTTTCTAGTAGTTATAATTAATTTCATCAGATTGTTACGTGCAGGGATCCAAAAAATGATGATTTGAAATAAGTTTGTAGTCAATTAGAATAGTAAAATGAAATAGTTGTTTACTTTAGTAATATATTTTATATAGTAATCGTATAAAAGTGCATGTGGCTAAGTGTGGCATGAAGTAGGTATGGTCTTGGCGGCCATGGTACATCTGAATATTATGCCGTGCTCCTGTCTCTCCTATAAACGATGTCAGCTCCTTTGATATGGTCGGCACATGGATTTTGCAGGTGTCTTTTGGTAAGGTCATTGGAATGTTGTTGTTGCTGCGGATATACGCTTGTAGTCGCCGAATATTAGAAGGTCGTTTGGTTTGCGATTCGTGAATAATATGGATCTGTTTATTCATAATTTTATTTAATTAACTGTCTTGTAATATAACATGATATTATGAATACAATATGGATATGATTATGAATATAAATATGAATGTGAATGCCGTTGCCCGCAAAAAGATATTTACGTGAGTATTTTCACAATACTAGTTAATTAATAATTTTATTAATTTAATTTAATTTAATGTATTACTTTTATAAAACCATTTTCACATTAATTCGTAATAATACTTATCAGTTATCACAGTCCACAGAACATCGCACGGCCGTTGTACGTTAAATAATCCGACGTCCGTGAAGCATTGACATTTAGATAACAATATTTACTATTTATCACGGCTGATATCCGTACTGTTTATCCTCGTTAGTCGTTTCACGTTTTTAGATAATGTAATACTTGTGTACTCGCCCGTCGCCGGAGTCCACGACTATTCACGATGTAGAGAAGATATCTAAGATGTTGTCTTCTCTAAATCGTCAATATTAATATTGTTTATACATTAACTGTATAAACAATATTGTGACAATACTCTTCCCTAATCGGCCTCACCTGCGGTGGCACACACCTATAAACTAAGTTTATACGTGCGACGGCCTACGTGTTCCGCAGCCTCTGATCCGCACTCACACTCTCGACGTCGTTCGGCCGATTAACTGAACCGTCGGCCAATTGGCCCTTACACGTAG
The DNA here is from genome assembly GCF_005508785.2 of Acyrthosiphon pisum. Taxonomy (NCBI): domain Eukaryota; kingdom Metazoa; phylum Arthropoda; class Insecta; order Hemiptera; family Aphididae; genus Acyrthosiphon; species Acyrthosiphon pisum. Next base: position 14,677,628 of record NC_042493.1, read on the forward strand.
GTAACTTACATTTCCCTATCATCTCGACGATTCTCAGTTTCGACGATTCCAATCAGGGTAGTTGAACTACAGTAAATTATTGTATTTCGAATACCTTGGTCCGGATGTCAATACATATTGTTCATTAGTGGAATTGAAACGCCGTTGAAAAGCAATAGTAAGTATATACATAATGTATAAACAGGGGGGGGGGAGATCAGAAAAAAAATTTGAACCTATTTAGGTATACCCTCGCATTAAAATAACAATTAAACCAGGGGCTTTGTTTGGGGTATGCTTAAGCATACCTACCTAAAATTTATCAAGATTTTATGTTGACCTGACTATAATTGATTTTACATACGGCAAAAATAATCTTTTTTTTTAATTGGTCTTAAGTATTGGCAACTACAGCTATGTGATATTTTTGTTAAGTCATTTAAATTAAATATAAAAATATTTGTATTAAATATTTTATGTGAGATTTGAGGATTTGTTTTATATACACTATTTGTGTACTTATAATATAATTTAGAACTCGTGGGCTATCACACAAGTTCTCTCAGTGAGGCCCAGTCGAGGGCCCAGTATTTTAAAAAAAAAATACAATGTTTTTAGGTATAATAGGTAGTGTCTATAAATATTTAAATTTAAATTAAAAGAATTTAAGTTCTAACTTATTAGTTATACCATATTCATAATATATTAGATTATTGCATGGAAAATATAAAGCTTCAAATTTTAGAACATAGTGAGAAAAACATTTTTTGGCCTTCCTAGTTGTTAGTATACCTTTCAATAAGTTGAAATGATGCCCCTGAATCAAACAATTACCTATGGTACAAAATTTAATTTTCTTTTTTTTTAGTCACTTCATCTATTATTTCTTCAGCACTAATAGGAATATATATTTGATAGGTATGTTCATTATCCATAGTAATACAAAATCGATAATATTTTAGTGTAAAACCGATCTTTGCAAATTGCACTATATTATTATTTTTCTAATGTTGGAAAATTTATTATTAGCTGCACACAAATGTGGACGATAACTTTGAAGTGTTGTTATCGGCGACCGTCTGTCGGTCAATTTGTAATCTTATAATAGATATATTTATGAATTTAATGTATGACAGCTGATTATTGATTAGTCATTATACCGTTTGTCTGTTGGATGTGACAAAATAAAAATTTACTCATAGCCATTTTCTTTTTCTGCTTCTTTGTGATAACGCCCTTACACTATAAGAACATTATTTTATAACATTTTTAAAAAAGGCCAATGGCTGACCCACACATCCCTCCTTGCACGCCCCTGGACATTGTCTTTTACCGCTTTGTCCTATTAATATTATATAAATATATTTAATATTGTATTCCAAATAATGTATTTATTATTTGTTTACAGAGTTTATGTGTATGCAACGCAACAGGCTACAATATCCACATATCCAGTTCAAGATGGCTGATAATGTGTCGTTTAAAAAAATTTAATAATCAACAGTTGCTCACAAATCAAGATGACGTCTTACTTTTGCACTCACTTCATTCACTCACCTTCGAGTATGGTTATGATAGTTAAATCCTAAACTCATCTATATTCGTGAGGATATTTCAGAGAATGTTATTAATATCCTGATACTGTGATATTGTGGCAATTCTACTACAAGGGCATACATTTTTATGTGCATACTTCAGACAATCTAAGTGTCAATAGCCACAGCGTTTGCACATATATTTTCATCCGATGGATGCAATTATAGCTATGGGATAAAAGTGTATGTGCCAACGCTACGGCATTTAGATTGTTTGATGTGTGCATATAAAAACGACTGACCTTACAGTTACATACATCAAAAGTGCCACAAATTAAGAACAATTATGTATTAGGTATCTGAAATATGTTTATGAAAACAGATGTGAATTGAGATAAAATTATTACTTGACCTAACTAACATGATTACAAATTTTGTTTGCTTTAGAATTATTAAAATAAATTGCAGGAATTTGAAAATATTACATTATCAGAAATATCATATTTTTTTTTTATAAAATTTTCTTATAGTTATATTTTAACGAACAATAACATTAATATTTAAATATATTTTTTACAATAATCTTATGTTGTATTTTAATTTATTAATTTCTACTTTTCAAAAGAAATTATAGTGCATTTTCATAAATGTTATAAATGTTTTAATTGTTACAACTTTACTGCATACAGTTTATGGTATTTGTTTTGTTTTCAAGTTTAAAAGAATATTTGAAAATATTGATGTGTTTCAATCCAGAACTACACTTAATGTTAATATGTGTGAACTGCTTTTTTTATATTAGTTCTAAAGTTTTAGTAAATTAAACTTTGTCAGTACATGGATATTTGAGCATCGAGCATCATTATAAGTTATGGAAGGCCTAAATAGTCTGTATTAAGACTAAAAAAGGAACATCATTCATTTTTAATTAATAAGCAATATAACCAAGGTTAGACATAAACAAATGTAAACATTAATGTAACATTGTATCAATGTAACATTAATCGCCCTTATAAAGACATTATAATAGCAAAGTTGCCACAAATTATATTCATAATACTTACTATGGTTATTATTACGATCATCTTAGACTGTTACTATATATAATAATATATATTAATTTATATATACCATAGAGGTGTACATTTATGGTACATATATTGTACAAAGTGTATATTGGTACCTATTATAATTTATATTATTCTACATTTTTACAGTTTATTCTTTACCCACCCATTACACTGCTGTACTGTTATTTAGTATTCACTACTTTTTACTTATTGTGATTGGTTAGTCTACATATTTGCTATTGCCTATTGCATAGTTATTTTGAATAACCTAGTTGTTTGTTTCATAATTTACTCTGGATAGTATACATAAATAAATTAAATATATATATATTACATATAATATGATTGTACTAACTTTGGAAGAGATATTAATTTCATCATGCACACTATATATTTGCTTATAAGTTGTTACTAATATACCTTGTAGTTTATTCTTTATTTTTTATATTAATGTTTGAGTTATTTATTTTGAAATTTATAAATTGTACACAATACAGCAATTACATTTTACTATCTAATTTAAACTTAAAAGCTACAGGCTTTAAATTGCATGTATAATATTATACTATATAAAATGTTAATCACTTATTTTAATACTTGATGCAATTTTTTTTTTTTTAACTTATTAATCTGTTAACAATACATAAAATTATAAAAAAAATTCCAAATATTTACCACATACTATAAAAAACCGTTTGAAAAGTGTGCCAACAATATACCAGTAGACAGTACAAATTTAATTTATTTCCAGGCATAGAAACACTGTTTTGTTCATAATTTTTCATTAGCTAATTTCTATTGTACCAATTCTAATGCTGGGGACTACCATCTTCTTTCTATTCTTTAAAACAAAATAATCTACAATGAAATAAATTTTCCATAAGTGTACAGGTTATTATTTTTATTTATTTTTGGCAATTTTTTTAGTTTTATTTATAATAAACATGTTTTATTTTTTAGGTTTCTGTTTTTACTACAATGTTTTAGTGTCTTATCCATTGGTTGAGTTATTTATTTAATTTTGCGTATAAGTGATAACCAAATCATATATTTATTATTTCATATTGATATATTGGTGTATTTGCTTAAATTATTTATAGACATCATTATATATAGTATAACCAAAAACATTTTCAATTTTAGATAATGATTCAAATATTCTGATTATTATGCTGATTTTTATATTTTTAATAGCTAACTTTATATTTTAAATAAAATATATGGATCTTATAAACTTAGAATTTAATAAGGCACATTAATATTATATAAAAAATTGCGTCGTATGGTACTAGTATAATTATAAAAATGTAGTATTCGGTACGAACTATTGGTTTTGATATTCTACATGGTAAGACATGTTTAATTTTATTTCATTCAGCAAAAAATTTGGCCAAAATTTAATAATTGGCCCAATATATAATACATAATAAAATTACGTTATATTTTTTATAACATTTAGTATTTAGGTACATATTATTATATGTATATAATTTAAAAAAAAATTATAGTACTTTAGGTAATATACTTATCAAATTATTTGTTCAATCTTTATTTTATATCCCTTTGTTAGGTCTGATAATTGATATGAATGATTTACAAATACTTGTTATCGTATAATTTGTGTACTATAGTCTATTTTATTTTTATATTTTATTTTTTTCTTCTTTTTCTCATTACATACACTTATCATATAATTCACTTATTGATGTTGAAACACCTTATTTATACTATACATAATTTATAGATAATTAATAATTATCATTTATACTCTTATTTAAATTTATCAAAAATACTTTATATGTTATATTTGTACACAGTACACAGATTGTAAATGGAGTTTTGCTCCGTATATTAATAATAAATAAATAAATATATCTACCACGTTTACTGTGGGTACCTATTAAAACTTTAACTAAATCTATAATTTATCTGAGTTTTTGGTATTGTCAATTGTGTTCAATCGTTTTACCAATTGAATAAGTGATATTATATTGATGTTGAGAATCATTGTGAATATTTGTATCTTGTATGTCTGACATTGTCTGTCTTATTTTGATTATGATTGTTGAGCTAGTTTAAAAGGAATTAAAGTTGATTTGTAGTCATGATAATGACAGTTATTTAGTTTTGACTTCAATGTAGAGTATTATTGACTATAGTTATGTAGAGGCTCTACTGACTTCAGGATCGTACATAAGATAAATCTTCATTTTCAAAGTAGTCCAGTAGTCTATTCAATTCTTCAACTAAAACATATATTTTATATAGGTATTAGTAATTAGTATCTATATAGATGAGGTGCACTCAGGATAGGCAATAACTTATACAATCATATTATATTTAAATATTTCATAATCCCTTTGAAGTTATATACATACACACTGAACAGCTAAAAAGTAAAAACATAAAAATCCTGACTGGTAACTCGGTGACAGGTGATAATGATAATTGATACATTTAATTAATGATTTAAGAGGACGTTGCACCCGCATGTGTCTCTCCGTCTTACAAATGTGCAATATACCAAAAACGGTTTTGTGCAGAAAGAACCGAGAACGCTACAGCCATAACTCATAACTAAGAAACGAAATTTTCACCACTTAAAAAGGAGAACTTTTAATGTGCAATATCGTTTTTAGTTTTTCGGAACTTCAAAAAAAGTTATTAAAGTTTGAAAAACACAAATAGCAATGGATTTTGAAAAAATAAGAACTTTTTTTGTATTAGTGATATTAAAAAAATTAAAACGATATTGAACAGCCAAAGTTCTTCTTTATATGTGGTGAAAATTGTGTTTCTTAGTTATGACTTATGACTATAGCCGTCTCGGTTCTTTCCCGCGCCAAAACATTTTTGGTATGCCGTACGTGTGTAAGATGGAGACAACATATGCGGATGCGACATTCTCTTAATGTATAACAATTGGTCATAGGTAAGTACTTAAATAGTAAACTACTTAAGTGCATACAAACTCTGTATACAATTTTTATTATAAAATAAATAATTATTATTTTATAATTTATATATGATATCTATAGAGAACTAAGATTATTTTGTATGGTTATTACTTATAATTGTTTACAACTTCAAATATTTACTACCTACTAAAATATATGCTCTAATATATACCTAAGCTGCTCTGCTGTATTGTAAGTTTTAAGTAAACATTGTCATTGTAGGTAGGTACTTAATGGATATGTTACAATATATGTTATGATTTGAAATTTGAATTCAATTATAAACAGTTGCATACCTTTTATGATTCAAATAATACTTAGGGCCTCAAAAACCCTTTTGGCTCTCTTTAAGCACTTAATTACATCTCACTACAGTTAATAAGTATGATAAACGTAACAAAAATCAACAGTATATATTATACCTACATGGTGATTTAACAAGCATGCTCATCCCCATTTTTTCTTTTAATAATGAATTAAAATTAAAATTTTTGAAATTTTTAAATCTACTGAATGCCCTTATTTTCAAGTTAGTAATTAGCTGGTACCTACCTAGTTTCTGTATCTCACTCAAGTAGGAGTCTTGTGGTGATACCAGATAAAAACTTATTTTTTTCAAATGAGAATAAGATGTAGGTAAAAACTTAGGTAGACATTACAATATTAAAAGTAGGTAGGTACTTACTGTACTAATATCGGTGAAACACGATTATAAACAATAATATAGCCAATACAGATTAGACAGGTACTTAATATAGGTAGGTACATTCGTACATTTAATATGCACTGATGAACTGTACCTATATGAGTATATGGCTATACACAATATAATATAGTCTACTATATTATCCATTTGAGACTCGAGTAGACAAATAATTTAAATGTTTATATTTACATTTATAGTATGAATATATTAAATTAACACTTTCCAAATTCTTAATATCAATAATTCAATAAATTATAAATATTTGATTAACACATTTGATATTTTGAAAAAGATAAATTATATAATCGAATTACAATAATAAAACCTACTATTTAGTATTTATTAATGTGAAATAAAAATTGCCTGTTATTTTTTTTTTAAACCAAATTCATTAATAATTACAAGTAATTGTTAAGATGATGTCAGCGCACTATTCGTTTTCTTTCTCTGGCCCACGCGCAACTTAGACAAAACGCATTTACGCAAAGTAATCTTTTCTATGCGTTTAAGTAATCTTAGAGTAAAGTAACCTATTACAAAAAAGATGGAGAATAATATTTTTGAGGGAAGACATATCGATTTTATATTTTATTATTATTTGACTTTGTATTCGATTTTCAAAACAAACAAAAAAATGCTGTAAGTACATTTAAATGATGTTTAAATTGTTTTGAGACAATATTTAGACAAATCGATATGTCATTCCCTCAAAATTATTATTCTGTATCTTTTTGGTAATGGGTGACTTTAATCTAAGATTACTTAAACGCATAAAAAAAAATAATGATTTTGTGTAAATGTGTTTTGTCTATGTTGCGTGTGAGCCAGAGAGAGAAAACAAATAGTGCGCTGACAGCCTCTATTTGTCATGAATAGTATCAAGCCTATCATTTCTCATTGTCAATATTGTCTTAACTCTGCACAAAAACAAGCTTTCTACAGTGAAAATTACTGGTTTTAATCTAATGTGTAGGTATTATAATATTAAAATATTTAGTATACCTACAATGTTTTTTGACTACAGGGAAAATTCAAATTATTTTAATAGTTGTATGTAATCTTGTCTCATGTGTCATCAATGTAAGTTTTTTATTTTAATTACTGATATTCATACCAAATTAAACCATTTATTTTTAATCCATCGCATATTTTTGTGCTACATTTCATTTCGTATAATTTATAGATCAATAACGACATACAGATAGTAGAATAGTGTAAATAGGTACCTTGAAAGTTAAAATGTGTAAAAATAATTTGAATTGTTCAATTGTATTAGGCAGATGGTAATTTAAATAATAGTGTAATGTTTTAAAATTAGTATTTTTGTGCTAATTCTAGTCGTTTAAAATTGTGGAAGTTTTTAATTTTTTTTTTGATTTATGAATAATGAAATGTTAGTTTTTGAGTGATAAACTTGAAAATTAATCTTCAAAGTTCCAAGTCAGTCCTACAAGATAATACCTATATAATATAGATACCAGCTAAATCGTTTTGTTTACACCAAACTGTGTAAATTAAATAATACATCAGCTGTTAAACACATAATTTAATAATTTTTAATTAACTTTATGTTATAAACCATTTTTAAGGAAATTTTATCTAGTTTGTGTTATATTATAATATTATTGTATTATTTAAATCGCATTTTTAAAAGGTATTGTTTTTTTTTTATATATATATATTTGAATCCACACGCCTAACTCAAATTTCATTTTTTTACAGCATCCTAAAAATTTCAAAAATCATATTCACAAGTTTTATATATTTTTATACACACTTAAATTGCAATTTTGACAAAATTGTATTCAAATGAAACATTTGTATTGTAGTTATTTTGTTTTAATAGGATGTCAGCGCACTATTTGTTTTCTCTCTCTGATCCCCGCGCAACATAGACAAAACGCATTTACGCAAAACTATTTTTTCTATGCGTTTAAGTAATCTTAGAGTAAAGTCACCTATTACAAAAAAGATAGAAAATAATATTTTTGAGAGAATGACATATCGATTTGTCTAAATATTGTCTCAAAATAATTTAAACATAATTTAAATTTACAACATTCTTTTGTTTATTATGAAAGTCGAATACTAAATCAAATAACAATAAAATATAAAATCAATATGTCATTTCCTCAAAAATATTATTATCTATATTTTTTATAATGGGTGATTTTACTCTAAGATTTTTTAAAAACATAGAAAAAATGATTCTGCGTTAATGCAATGAGAGCACAATTCATCAAGACTGGTAAAATTAGGCACTACTTTTTTATAATAATTCTAAATACTTACCATTATACTTATATAATTATTTTTATTATTATCTTTTTTAAACCTATTTGTGTTATTTGTCTTAATTATTTAAATTGTAAATTGTAAAATATATATTGTGAAACTGTGAATAGGGCTCCACCCGTTGGTAAATAAATAAATGCGTTTTGTTCATGTTGCGCGTGGGCCAGAGAGAGAAAACAAATGGTGCGCTTAATTAAAAAAATATCATTTTTAGCAAGAACTTGAAACTTTTGGTCGCTGCGTGTATACCATAGGTGGAAATGGGGAGGAGGTTGGGAGACGTAGCTCTCATGGTTCACATTTATGATATTAAAAATGTTAACCCCCCTGACATTTTAACGGATTTCCGCCTATGCATTGTACGAGGTAGGTAACTACATAATATTATTATATTATAGTTTACATTAGTAATAAGTACAATTTATCAGTTATTTTGATTAGCCTTGGTACTTTGAAACTATTTATATCACGAACCTATATTATTCTGATATTCACACGGTTTAACGGTAGATACCTAAGTTGGTATTGACTTTTAAGTTAATAACGGCTATTATAGTAGTATAGTTACATATAGTTCTTAGGTAGGTAGGTATGAAATAATATTATAAGAATTAGGGCTCGGATGTTTATGCACTTAAAATAACTGTAATATGCATACATTTATGCACTAAAAAATTACGAAATATGCAATCAAAATATGCGCTAAAAATTATAAAATATACATTTTTAGCCAATAAAAACACCAAAATATGCACAAAAAATGAATTATAATTCATAAAACAAAAACATTTAAAGTATTTTTATTACCTAGTACTTAGTTATTTTTATTGATTATTTTTTTTACTACAATTTAAAATACATTATTTTAATTTACATAACGTTTTATTTACTTTAATTTACATTATTATTTATTATTTATTAATTATTACATTATTAGCGTTACATTGTGCTACTATGGTTTTTTTTAATTTGATCAAATTTGTAACTGCATCTGTTATCGGTAATTACATTTTTGTAGCGTGAAAAACTTCTTCTACATCAACTAATGTTATTGGAGCATATTTGAAAAATGCAAGATCCTCAACATTCAAATCTTCCATTCCTTCCATAGTATCAACTTTACCAGAATGTATTTTCGAAATTTGTAGGTACCAAAGTTTTAAATCCATTATTTTTTCCAATTACGTTCTGAAATTTGTCGTAAATTTCTTTTCCTACTTTTCCATTAGCCATTTTGAGGGTTTCTCTTGTATTATTAATTGTGTAGTTCGTTAATTTAAATTATTTTTTTTAAAAATGTACTGAAATAAGCATTTTTATTTTTAAAATCCCAAAATATTCAATTAAAATACAAAACCATTAAATATGCAAAAATATGCAAAGTAAAAATAGTATTATTTTATTCAGTAGAACATAAATTAAATTTGTATCCAGGTTAGCTTTAAATTGAACAAATGGAAAAAAATATGCAATTTTATAAACATCCAAGCCTAAATTAATAATTATTAAGTAGGTATAGGTAGGTATCGTAGGTATATCTTCGATGGAAATTGAAAGGTCATTATTTATCATTGTACTAGACCGTCTACGTTTTTTCGAAGATTGTCAACATATTATGTTCAGCTGCTTTTTTTTAACACAATATTTAATTGGTGGAAACATTATAACAATAATAATTATAAAATGCTTTATTTTTAAATTTAAATAGTTTTTTTTTATTTATTATAATATTACCTCAACATTTTAACCATACTTATTAGGTACTACCTATATTAAGCAGAGTTATGAATTTTTTTTTAATATAGGTTGTTTTATCTGTTTAGATACCTTATTAATATAGGTAGGTATCTAAATAACTACCCATGTAGAAATTCTACGAGGGGCTTTATTCTACAGTGACTTATGAGGAACTGGTTACAAAATCATTATCACAAAAAAAAAACTATTAAAGTACATTAATAAGTAATAACACATGATAATATATTGATATGTACACATAATATTATAATGACAACGGTAAATCAAATAGTACCTACTATAATACAATTTAATGTAAATAAATAGTTTTGCTAAAAATAAACAATGCAAAAGTTTAACTAACGTTTTTGATTGGCCTAAATAATATTCTAACAAGTAGTAGGTACATGAAATCAAAGGGTTATACCTATCTTAAAACTTAAATTGGTAACACGTCCGTAGGAATGAAAACGTATCAAGACATAATATTTTAACAAAAACAGTAACAATTCCATGAAAAAAAAATGTGGAATCACAATATTATTATACAACGCGGCAATGATCACCGACAAAATTTAAATTTAATTTTTAGATACGGTAAACACACAATTTATGTATCTAGTAATGATTACAAATAGACCGGAAAAATAAAGTTAGAGCGAAAAGAGATAATAAAGTCATTAAGACAACGATTATTTTAATAAAACCCTATATATTATAAAAAGTTAATCATAGTTTTAGATGGATGACTCTCGATGAAGCGCATTTAATAACACCCGAGATGATACCGATATAGGTTCATCTATTACCGGCTTGATTGTTTTAGATATGGTATGTTTATTTGTTAAGATTGCAGCTGCTGTTGGTGTTAAGGTCGTTGTAAATTTGGCCCTTGAAATAGTAGTTGTATTTGGTTTTTGATACGGAAGTCGATTTAACGACCATTTATGATCGCTGTTCGTGGTATTGAATTTTGTTTGTGGTGGTTGATCTTTCTGTGGCCAGTTACCACCTGACCTACCTATAATAATATATGTATTGTATTTATAAACAAATCAATAAATAGATACGTTCATAAATTTATAATTTTAAATGGCTAGCATTTGTGCATTCAGTGGTCACTATACATATATAAAAAAAATATTTGTGAATTTAGACTTTTTTCAATAAATTGTTTGTGTATTATTAGGTAATTATTATTTAAAACAATACAATTGAAAGAAAGTGGATAATATTTTGGAAATTATGAAATATACCTAGATAGCTAGGTACCTACTATTTGAATATGCGTTACATAATATTTAACAATTTAAGGTAGGTACAAAAATAATTTTTTTTAAACCGCTTTAACCTTTGTTTCTTCTCAAAAACCACCATCATAGTTTGCAGTTTTTATGGGTGTGTTTCTTCGCTAAGATCTACTGAGTGGCATAAATCCAACGAAGACACTCTTATGAAAATAATATATTGTAATCTATTGTACCTACCTATAGTGATTCAAATATTAAGTTACGAGTTCGGAGTAACGGGTTTTTAAACGAAAATTTACAACACCTAACGTTTATCAACGTTAAATTTCTATGGATAACAACGTGAATGTAATTTAAACAAGAAAAAAAATTAACATTATCTAGTATCTACTACCTAGGTACCTAATCGTTACGTTAGCTGGCGATTGACGTGAACATATTTTGGTTTCTAATGATATAATTACCAATGTAGGTAATTGGTGAATAATATTAACGGCCTGTCATATTACATTATAATTTATTATACCTATATTATGTTCTCAATTATTATTTACTGTAACTTATATTTTGGTCTATTGCCTATTTGTGCCTACTATCAGTGGGCACATAACAAGATATACGGAGACGAATAGTTGCAATAAACATAATGATATAATAGAAGGAATAGAGTTTAAATAGTTTAAAAGAGGACGAGCAACGCCGTCATTTATCTAGCAAACGTTTTTTTTGGTGCTGACTGCTGGACTGATGAACATAATATTATTAATTATTATTACGCATGGAACTAAGGTTTGCCAGTGTGGCTATCAAAATATGAGGGTTGACCTCCACGAAGAAGAAGATATAATGTATTACATTATAATATATCGAAGTGATACTATTCTTATCGGGACGTGAATTACAATTGTTGTGTATCATTGAATACAGATCAGTAGCTTTCAATTACATTTTATGGAGGCACCTCATAAAAAGCGAAAGTATTTATTGACAACCCTCACACTCTTGATACTATAGAATAGGGAAATAATTCAAGTGTGAGGATAAAATGTTCAACTGGTTAAAAGAAGTGCTTGCGGCCACTATAACATGTCGTTATTATTTTGTCTCACGTAAAATTTGTATAAAATAACAAAATTAGATTATGTTAACAGTCTTTCGAAAATATTGTAACTGAATTAATTTGTTTAAAATTAAGTGATTTATTATTTTTTTTTAAATCGTAATACTTCCAAAACCGTTACATGTATAAAAGGTAAATGGACATTCCCTCCCCCCCCCCCCCCCGACTGTAATCGGTCGAGTACATCACCCCTGATATATTTTTGATGCGGTCATTTTCCTCCCATTTTTTTAAAAAAGTTTATTATTGTCTAATAATATCCAATTTAATAATAGTTTGTATATTTAACAATTTAATAATTGGTTTTAAATTTGATTCAAGTAGTTCAGTTGATCTAAGTATTATACATCTATAATTTATTATATTTATAAACTATAATTAATTTATATATTTATTTTATTTAAAAATATGGGGGGGGGGGGAAATTTCCGTGATTCGTATAAAGATAATAATATTATGATAAAATAGGTATATTATACCGGTATCGGCCAGATGTAGTGTCGTGGCCGTCGACATGACGACGTCCGGCCCTCTACCGTCGTCTCGGCGATCGACGGTCGCGGCGTTGCAGTTGACGGTGGACGTGTCGGTCGCACGTAGACGTAGTGCGGTGGCGTCGTAGTCGTCGTCATCGTAGTCGTCATCTGGTGCGTAAGAAACCGGAAATGTGGCGGACAATGGTCGACCTGCCGCTTCCGGTCTCGACGCATACTGTACCCTGCGAGACAACGGTTGCACGTGCAGCAGGGGCGTGCAAGCCCCGGAACGGGCGTCATCGGACGCGGCGATCGGCGTTTGTTGTAATCGTCGCTGTCGCTGTTGCTGCTGCTGTTGCTGTTGCAGTTGTCGCTGTCGCTGTTGCTGCTGCTGCTGTTGCTGTCGCTGTTGCAGCAGGCGCTGTTGCTGCTGTTGCTGGTTGTGGTGCTGTTGTCGAGCGCCGTCGACGTCGGTGGCCGGTGGCGCGGCGTCCGTGGCCTTCAGCCGCCCGACAATCACGGTTTTTCCGGTACCTTCTTGGGCGTCATCGCCATCAGCGCTGTCAACACCTCCTCCGTCACATCCGAGTCCGTACGCGACGTGGCCACGGTCGCCGCGACGGTGGCCGTAATTTTGGCGGCGGTACAGTATCGCCACCACGCCGCATATGCCGCAAGAGAGCGCCGCGACCACGGCCACTAGAACAGCCGTTAGGGCGGCGGACGTGGCCCGCCAGCGTTTGTGCGGTGGCCGGGCACGGTCCTCGTCCCAGTCGGGTTCCGGGCCGGCGGCGGACGGTGGTAACACCAAGGAAAACGCGTCTACCAGCGCGACGGTGACGCGGCGCCACGCGTATCCCAACGCGGATTCGTCTGCGAAACAAAACGCAATAAATTAATAGTTATAGCGATGACTCACGGCTGACTGGTAATCCGATAGTTTAGGCGTAACATCATTATAATGTGTTACTGGAATACCTAGCCTAACCTAACCTGTATAATAATAAATATATAAACAGTAATAATTATACCTAACTGTTGGAAGGAAAAAAAATATTAATCCATATTATGCTATTTAAAAAATGAATACCCGTAATATATTATACCTACGAGATACGAGTATACTTATATTTTTCAAATTTAATCATTAATATACTACTATACCTATAAACCTTGTATATAGAAATTTAACTCTTAGAAACTAAAATTTAAAAAAAAAATGGAATGAAATAAATAGGTTCCAGAATTTTGAATAATCTACAATAGGTATCTACTTCAAAAGGTCAAATGCTTTCAAATATTAATACATTACGTTACGTCGTTACGTTTATATCGCTTAATAATATATGCATTTTTTGTAAATCAAAATAATATATGATGCATCGTAAAGTTGGCTATTATAATTGGGCAGCTAACGTGTTAAAACAGTACCTAATAATAAATTACATATAATGATATAATATATAGTTACTTATACATTATTCATATTTTTTTTACTAATCAATTTGATTAAAACATTATCTTGAATTAAATTATAACAAAGTAACTATGTAGTAGTTATGTATCTACCTATAGGCTATAAATATTGACTATAAATAAAGATTATCCATTGAGTTGAAACATTTATTAGGTATTTAAATATTTATCTATAATTTCATATTATATTATTGGTTTGAAATTTCTTTCCACTATCTTTCACTAAAATAAATGAAACAAAATGAGTACCAAGAAGAAACAGATAGGTACCGATCTTTACAATATGATGTAGACCAAGACACAGTTTTATAATTTATTTCTAACACGAATAATTTTTTTCCAAAATTATTTTATAATTACTTTATGATAATAACAACTATGGTAATTTTTCAAATACCTACCAATATAAAAAAATACCAAAAATATTCAAATGTTTAGGAACTCAAACCATCAACTATACTGTCTTAATATGGGTATTAAATAAATTTTGAGGCAGGTAGTAAGAAGTACAAAGCATTACTACACACCTCAAAGAAATAAATCATAAAATAATAAAGTCAAAAATACTACTATGGTAGGAGAAAGTTGTTAGTCTACCCTGGGGATAAAACATAAATCCTAACATAATAAATTGTTTGTATTTGCATAGAAAAACTATAATAAAATAAACGATAAAACACCTCATACGTAATATTGTTATATATTTTGATACAAATACGGAATTAATATTATATATAATTTTTAAAGAATCAAGTACTTATCTGCTATAAATGATAAAAATAATTTCTAAAATCAAAAAGGTTAGAATCGAAATGGTTGCGCAGATGAGAAGTTAATTAAACAAGTAGTTAGGTACTTACTAACAATTCAAATAAAAAAAATGATTATGGACGAACGACAAACGATTTAAAAGGATTAAGGGGAGGAGCATTGAAGATGCAGATGACCTGTGAAGCAAAAAAAAAAGTTATCTTAGGAGATGATAGAATATAAACTATTGATATTTGATTATTTGGTACAGAGTACCTACTTAAACAAATTTAAAAGCAATGTATATCTATTGACGATTTGAAAATCAAATATTGCGTTGTCGTTTTACTATTCTTAGATTAATAGTGATAAATATATATATATATTGTATTATGTATAAATCAAAAATGTAATCAATTTATCAAAATGGGTACGTGACTGGAGTCAATTCAATTAAATTAACTATATAAATTATATATTATTATAATACTATCCGCAATGCATATAACGTATAAAATGTTAGGTAATATACGTATGATTGTTCGGCAAGAAATAAACAACTTTTATATCTTCTATAAACAATGTAATGTTGAGTTAAAACAATAATAATTAACAGCGTTTTGTATAAATATTAGAAAATATATAATATTAATCGTACACATAAATAGTAGGTACACGGGTATGTATCTGTAGGTTGGACAGGTACCTATTATATGGTATATATGATAATATATTATATTATGACGGTTAGTTAATTTAATGGTTTTCAAGTTATGTAATGAAATTACAACTTCTATCAAAATAAATAATAGATAATAACAGGTAAATAGCCCGAAATACACTAAATGTACAGTACCTACTTCGAACTATAAACATTTTAAACCTACTTAATATCGAAACGTCACGAAAATAATCTCAACAAACAATTTTCAAAATGATTGAATTATTGTTCTAATAATATTAAACCAACTTAATACAAACATATTTTGTCGTTATAACAACAATAAAATATACCTACTATTATTTAATTAAAAAGAAAAACTACCTGGTTCTCAAATATGTAGATATTTGAAGACATTATTTATTATTTCTTGAGTTATATACCAACCTACCTAACTAAATATTTTAAATAATTTTATTATAATAATATTATTATTCTAACGATTTTACAAAAGTCATTATTTTAACTGTTTTGAATATAATATGAAGAAATTTAGGAAATAAGTGTAAAAAAGTGGTCGTTATCATAACATGCAGTTAATAAATAAGTACCCCCATGGCCTCACAGACCTTTTTTTATGTTTAAAAAAAATTTTATCTATGTGCTTGACAATTTTGTTCATATTATATCATTTATTTTCAACATTTTAAATTAAATCTTGTAAAATATTTATCAACTAGTCTGTGAACAAGACAACCAGTTATTGTTGACGGGTTCTTACCTATAATAGCAGTTAAACCTTTAATACAGAGTGTTCAAAAAGCTTGATAACGATCATTAGACTAATTAGGACTGATAAACGATGATATTGGATATTTATTATAATATTATACTATTATAGGTGATTAAATATTTTACCTAAATGTGTAGCAATGTTACTTGTTATTGCTGTACCTATCATGTAGGTAGGTATACAAATATGCAGTATTTAAAGCGTTTCCAAATTGTTTGAACACCTTATGTCCTTGTATATAAATAGTATATTATTGTAGGTTCAGACTTGGGTAGTATTCCGAATACTTTTTAAATACTTTTTTTTAAAGTATTCAATACGGTATTTTGAATACTTTTTACAAGTATTCTGAGTACAGTATTCGGAATACTTTTTTAACATCCAATATTAATTTTAATATAATAGTTTAAAACTAATAGATTATAGATAGCCAGCTAGGTGTTTATTATCAAGATTATAATAATGTTCATTTATAAACAAAGAATTGAAAAAGTAATATTTTTGCTATTGAAATCTAAATCTACTAATAAAAAGTATTCGAAAAATATTTGGAATACTTTTTGTGAAGTATTCCAAATACTTAGGAATATTATTATCATAAAGTATTCGAATACATATTCTGAATACTTTTTTTTAAGTATTCGGAATATGTATTTGAAATACTTTTTAAAAGTATTTTACCCAAGTCTGAGTAGGTTATAGGTACGTATATGATTCACATGGAAGGGCCGGAGGGGGTATGAACTTCTTCTCTTTCCAGGTACATTTTTAACTTTTTCATAATCAACAGAAGTTTTTCAGACGTTGATTAAAAACAAACATAATATCCATTACCTATCGTCTTGTCCTGTTTATCCCAATTAAGTCTTACACATTTATACCTAACAAAAGTGAATAGGTTACACCTTCCATGTCTTAGTCGTTAACGATGAAATATTTTAATAAATCAGTAAATCTTTATAGTCCAAAAATATTATTTATTTATTAGGTTTAATTTACATAAGCTTCCTTGGGACACCAGTTATTTACACCCACCGCATGAGAGCTCATGCAGTTGCATAATTTTATAAGCCGCCTGGACATCACGACTGATTGCTTGTATGAGTTTTGTTGACATTAAATTGCTCTTTAAAGTTATTTAAGTATGGTCCAACAACCAACGTTTATTTAACACCAGATGCTTGTCCCGTCTATTCGTTACCTAAAAACGCTTTAGGAACATTAGGAGCTTAGGGCATTTGTCGTTTTGTCGTGAATTTTTACTTTCTGTTGCAAATACAGAACACAAATGGCTAGGTTGCACAAGAATGGAGTTGTTTGGTATTCAGTACATATACTATTCCTATTTCCCGAGTAGAGAATGTATAGGACATTAATCACAAATTATAAAATTAAGGTTTGTCGTTTGATATGAACCTAACTTTAATTTAAGTTGAATAAATATAGCAATAAATAAATGTATTCATTGAATCTAAACGGGTTTTAATATTTAACGAGAGAATTGTAAAGTAAATTTCTTTACTATAAATTTAAATACAAATTAAATCGCACAACTCACTTTTCATTTTTCTTATACACTATAAGAAAATATAGCATATACATTATATAGGTATATAGAAATAGAAGTTAACATTTTATTGGATTGGCATACTTATAGTTTTTTTGTTTTCAACATAATACTTTTTCCATTCCAGTTTTTATCTCTAGTTATAAAAATCACAGAAAAGTAAAAGTTTTATTGAAAATCATATACAGATAACATTTTCCACTTTTCAATGAGTTGCTAGTCATTAATCATTATTTGGAGTATACCTATATACTCCAAACATTTATCTTCCGTCATTTCCCAACCATCAACATATATTTTCGACTATTACACTATTAAAACTTAATATTACTAGGTAATGATTGAATACTCTAAGCCTCTAAAGTTTAACTTAAACCTTTCTCTTTTTTAGGTTTAATATCTACCTTTAATAAAAAAAAATCATTAATATTGATAAAAAAAAACATATAGACACACATCAATGTTAATATATGCTTTTAATTTCCAAACTAATATTACATAACGATTTAAAAGTTTAATTTGGATTATCGTTTCGGTTGAGAAATGAGGTAATGTTAACAGATTGAACGTTTTTCTCATTTATCAACGAAAACCGACTTTTAACTTCTATTTACAGAGAGGAAAATACAATAAAATTTTTTTAAGGAAACAAATTAGAATAAAGCTATACGTATTATATATAGGTACCTATGTGTGTGTGTGTGTCGTATAACATGCTAAAACTTAAATAACAAAAAAATCGTAAAAATAATAATATTAAGGTAAACGATTTTTCTTCGTATAATATGTTACGTGTTGTATGTGTTTAATGAGATGTATATGGAGTGAAATTACGCTTCAAAAACAGTTACCCTCAGGTGTTTAAACACAACATTAACGAATGTGTACCTATATGTATATTCGATAGTTGTGCGTGTATAATATGTAATATTATGAACCGTATATTTAAGTGTTGTGGGACAGAATAAAGGGATCTATCGCCGCAAGTATATTTCCGTCGTAGCCATCACTACGTTCTTTGCCGTAATAAACGTACATATTATAACGACGGTAATTCAACATATGGGTAGGGTTAAGCAGGTATACCTAGGTAGTTAGTAAGTATAGTTACACAAAAATCACTGTTCAATTTAAATATTAGCGGTTGCAGTATTGCAATAAATTTCCTATCCAGTATCCTAAAACCTAAGGCACGATATTATAACCTATATGTTATTATGTTATCTACATAATATTACTGTCTTGAATGATGCGACTGGTGATCTAGTAAAATATAGGTAATGATGATGAACACCATTTTAGCTTGTAGGTAATTGACATTATCTGACATAATCTGATTTTCTGATTAAAAATTATTAAATTATACACTCGTCCACTTATCATAGGAGAAGGCAGACGAGATCCGAACTTTTCTAGTCAATGTGACCCCATTAGCATTCCGCCATTCCATTACTCTACCATTAAAGTAAAGTTAGTAAATAACTAATTGTTCTTATATTAGTATAACTATTATGCACTGAAGCCTGAAGATTAATTATATCTAGAACTAAGATTTCATTTGAATATATTTTGTGTGTAGATTTTTAAAATTATAAAATGTCAAATTTATTACATTAGGAAATCAGTATTTATATTTATTTCATTTTATCAATTAAAGATCGTTTATTATCGTTCCTTAATTTCTATATATATTATCTATATTATTAGGTATATTACTATAATTACAAGGTATAGACTATAGCAGAATATTTTTGTTATCTTTTTTAAACAGTTATTTTTGAATTCAACAAACAAAATTTATAATTATTATTAATTATACGACTTTACGATCAATTAAAGAAGAATAAAATAAAATCAATAATTATCAATCAATTATTCTAAACAATTTATTAGATTTAACGATAAAGCATTCACTACGACTTACAAGGAGTGGCAAATAAAAAACGAGTATTTGTTTCAAGCGCCTCAAGAGGTCACATGTATGCCATAAAAATGAGCTTATACTAAAGTACCTAAGTAGATACATATTAAGTTTTTACTCTAGTTTACCAAGTTTGATAGTGATCAGAGATATATTGTTTGCCATACGAATTTTTAAAGTTAATGGTGTAGTGCTGTGACGTTTAAAAACGTGTGATATGAAAAAAGAGAAATGAATCGTCATTAAGTTTCTTGTGAAATTCGGGCGAAATCTGGCCAAATTCGTTCAAAAAATAATGAGTGCCTAATCCAATCATGTACAAATGGGTTTTGCCTAAAATTGTGGCCTAAATGCCTTAACCTTTGGGGGTGCTGCCAGAAATGGGAACAACGTCCACGGTAAAAGTGTATCAGGCTCAGGAGAGAGTATTTTGAGGGTATTTTGATGGGTACATACATTCATGTAAATGAAATAATAATGAAAATTGTTCGTTACCATATACTGTGGATTACTAGATAAACGTACAACAGTGTAACAAACGCCAAAATATGCGTCTTTTCGCATTTTACATAAAATGAAAAAAAAATAGTTTATTATAATATGGTTTGAAAAATATTTTTATAACTTGCGCTGTTATTCGAAAAATAATGTTGTCTTCTCTCTTCTATTAAAGAACAAATGTTTTTATTTCGCATATAACATTATTTTCATTAAATATTGTTATTTAAGATTAGCAATGTCTGTATAAATTATATGTAAACTTTAATAGGTATAATATGTATACTCCTGCATTATAGGTTAGGTACATTTATGTAGTACGATAAGTTTTACTTTGAATACATACTTATACACTCACCTATGACAGTATCTACATACATACAACGTGTCAACATAATTGTTAACTACGAATAATAATAAGTTATGATATTTTTAGCAAGTACCTACCTATCTACCTATCTACCTTTAATTAAAAATAATAATTCAAACTTTATTTTTAGTTAATCTATTACTTACACACAATTTTTCTATATACATATATCATGTATAATCGAACCCAATAAAGAGGTAGTTTCTCAATGTGAAAAACTTACATACTTACCTATAGTAAATAAATAATCGAACAATTTATATTGGATCTAGAACTTTAAAAATAAACAATTAATAGGTAATTAAAAACCATGTATATAATTGTTTCCAGAATATCAAAAAAATACATTATAATTGAATATTGTGTGCTCAATTATTATTGTCCCATAAAAATGACAAATTAATTACTAAACAAAAAGTTTTATTTAAAAGTTTTCTTTTTTTGTTATTGGATTTGATTGAAACTTATGTAGGATTTTTATTAAAGATTCGTAAGTTATATTGAATATTTTTTATCAGTTCTTAAAAGTAATGGATTTATTAAATAATAAAATCAAATGAAACATTTATATTTCCAAAATAAAATTAAAAGTTTACCTACCTCTTACAGTCTATAGGTATGTATTTAGTTCGTATAATACTATTTTGTAGATAATTATTAACTACTTTCCAAGTTATACAGTATTGCTGTCTTTTTTTTTAATGTTTTTTAACAAGAAACCAAGTATTACTTTTGTTTTTAGAGATAATGATATGTTACCGAAAAAAACATGATAGTATGACGGTTACAAACAGTTATCTTGTACATTTCGTAAAATTATGATTTCCTAATGATGAATACTGGCTTAAAAGATTTAAACCACTCAGGACAGTATTTCTATATAATTTCATAATTGGCCTTAAATTAAATTGTTTCTGACTTAGTCACATGTGGATGTGAGTATGTGACCACATTTAAAATACATGATAGATTATGTATATAAATATATTTTAATTTACATAAGTTTTTCTGCAAATGTCGTTAAAATTGCCTATTTAAAACTCCTTATTACTATGGAGATTTATATGTGTATAATATGCATTCTGATTTAAGGTATTAAATAGTCAAAAGGACAAACAGTCCAGATACGTTCGTAAAGTTGGCCCACCTAAGTACTTCAATTTCTTTTAAATCTGTGCCATTATTTTGCAAGTCTACTTTTAGAATTTGCAAGTCAACAATTTCACCGCGAATTCAAAAAAATGTAAAGATGGGACAACTTCACATAGCCCACCCATTTTTACCGAGAACTTCGAAATCAGTATTAAACGAAAGCTAATGATTAGCAAGTATTTGAAAGCCCTTTTTTGAAATTTGCAAGTCCAGCAGGTGCAGGCAGCTATAAACTTTTGAATTTGTGAAGTTGGCCCACCCACTTTGTCCTAGAACTTTGAAATCATCACCAAACGAAAGCTAATGATTAGCCAGAATTTGCAAGTCCATCAGGCGGCTGCTATAAACTTTTAAACGTGTGAAGCTGGCCCACCCACTTTGTCCTAGAACTTTGAATTCAGCACCAAACGAAAGGAAATGATTAGCAAGAATTTTCAAGTCTGTTTTTAGAATTTGCAAGTAACTTGAGCGGCCAATAAGAGCTTTCAAAGTTTGGAAGTTAGCCCCCCCCCCCCAAGTTGTCCCAGAACTTCCAAATAAATATCAAACGAAAGCTTATGACTTGCGAGTATTTGGAAGTCCAGTTTTAGAATTTGCAAGTAACTTGGGCAGCTAGTGAAAGCTGTCAAAGTTACGAAGTTAGCCCACCCAAGTTGCCCTAAAACTTTAAAAATGGTACCAAACGATAGCTTTTAATTTGCAAGAAATATTAAAATGTAAGCTATAAAGTTTTGTTTTACATGACAAGAAAAAAAAATTGTTGTAGTACCTTATAGGAACTAACGTATAAGTTACTATTTTTATGCGCAAGGCTTATTTCTACATAGTAAATTTAGTTTGAAAATTAACGAAATATGAATAAGATGAACAATGAAATCCATAAAAAAAAAACAAAAAGCAAAGTAATTATAATTTATAATATTATTTTCAAAAAAGAAATCAAAATTTTTAAGTACCTATTGAAAATTTTCAAAAAATCACAGTAGGTACATCATATATTCCAAGAAAGAACCTCTATCGGATTACTCCCATCGACATGTTTCTTCAGAACTTATTTTTCCTATAATATAATTGTTTTTTTCTTTTTTAAATTTTATATGAAAACTTCAAAAATAATCTCACCCGCTCTATAAAAAATAAGTGCAAAATATCAAAATAAATGCAAACAATGTGAAACGTGCATGTTTTTGACAATGGTCGATCGAGTTCTAATAGGTACCTAAAGGCTGCATTAAATGTCGATAATCTATTATTCTTCCCTTACAGTAGGTGCCTATATTTTAAAAGTGACTGTACAGTGTATACAGCATGTTCACCCTTATACACTTTCTAAAAGTATAAAACACCTGAGGGCCCGTTAACCAGCTCTGTTCTTCGCAGTTCGCTTAAGTAATTTATTATAATATACCAATAATATTGCATATAAATTGTATATTATTATACGTCATAGTAGGTAGGTACAAATGCGTAGGTATAAAAGAAAACTTTACATAATATTTTTCCTGTGTCATCATTTTATTTTATAGTGTGTGACATGTGTAATAAAACAGCGGAATAATATTATGATTATCATGGGTAAACAACATTATTGTCGTAGGTACGAGTCGGCAGACGTAAAAAAGTGTTTGACCAACTATACAGACAAAAGTACAAAACAGTATAGTTGGTATCAATCTTATAAATTGCTTTTGGTATCCCTAATATCATAGCGGTCGTAGTTTTTCACAGGATTTTTAAACCGTGAACCAACAAGTATAAAAAGTATTATATTATCTACATAGGTAAAATGTCTACCTAAAAAAAATAATTTGTAAATTCGTTGTACATACAAATGTCTACTCACGTAGTAGGTATACCTATAACCATTCTAGGCCCTAACGCTATCGTTATCCATCTATAATATTATTATGTGGAATAATAATGATAATAATAATAATAATATAGCCTCGTGCCTCTGGTCGTCTTCTATCTCTCGTACACCTGCAGATACCACAGTCATATCTCTCACGTATTAAACATTTATTCTTGTCTCCTGTACAAGAGTCTATCGTACCGGAAACGCACGTATAATCATTTTACTGCTGTTCGTTCGTTGTCGACAGTCGCGGCGGCAACAGTGGTGTTAAAGGTGTTAAGGTGTATAATGTATATTATACGTGTATATAAGCATATATATATATCCCACTACTTACACTCTATACCACCGTCACCACCCATAACAGATTACTATCTCCAGTTGTCGTCGACTGTATACGAAAATGATGCTCTTTTCTTTTGAACCAACGTGGCAACGTGTACACACATATTTTGTATAATACACACACTTGTTGTTACAATCAAAAATCACACATCGATAAACACAGCTTCCGATTGCACATAGTAGCTATTATTATTATTATGTGTGTGCGTGTGCGGGTACAACGCTATAATATACAGAATATTGTTATGCCAACAACAACGCCTCCGTCGCGTTTTATACAAAGATTCGCACAGTTACAAAGACTGCGAAAACGAAGGAAGCGATACACGTGGTACCGGAAGTTAGGAGAGAGGAACAAGGATTATCTCGGTTGTTTCCGGTCCGTCGGGTGTGCACGCCATTACACCAAAGCTCCTCATATTTCCCCTTTCAACCTGCGAGAGCTGACAAAAGTTATAATTCTTATAAATATATTTTATTTATTTTTCATGCACAGTGCATTTATATTAAGACACATATATTATTATTATGATTGTTGTTGTGTGCCTATAATATAGTATGCGAGCACGCGTTCATAATATAGCGTTAACAACAGATAGTATAACCGTTATCTATACAATCGTTTAATTTGGGTTGCTCGATTTTCCAGCAACTGATTTTAGCTTCACTGTTTCATCTAAATATTCAACGCATATATTATAATACACTTTCAACACAGTGGCGGAATTTTTGAGAATGCTGAAACTATTTGCTCGTATAGCGTGCACTCTATACGCAGTAAATTTATGGTGGTAATTTTTTTTCAGTACAAACTGTAGTAGTAGACCAAGTAAAAAATATGTTTAGGTTTAATTTTTTACATTGTTAAAATGTTTTAGTTTCAACACTTCGTACGTTTTATAATTATTTTAACTGTCAACATTTATAGTTCACGATTTTGTATGAGTAATAATACATAATATCATAATATTGCCCAGATACGATAAACGTGATAATAAATAAATAAATTATTACAGTGTTTCTACGATTTAGTATTATCATTGATTATTGATTATAAATGTGTGCTAGTATCGGTACCTACCAATTACATAAACTTTCTTTACAGATTATTTATACTTTACATGTGGTACCTACCTACACAAATTAAAATAAAAAATATTTTTATTATTTATTTGTTTTGTTGTTACTTTTAAATTATCAATATTATAAATAGGTACTATAACAAAAATTAATAATAAATAATATAAGACAAGTATTATTATTCATGCATTATACCTATGCGTGTTTAAGTCGTTGAAGAATATAATATATTATATATGAGCATTGAGCATGGTCCTATTTCACCAAAACACTAGTACCTAGATTTACGCATTGCCATTTCCGCCAAAAACGAAAAAGGTTCAACTGTCGTTTCCGCTAAAATAGATATATTTTTTTGAAGAAGTTTCCGCTAAATATTGTTTGTAAACCAAATGGGCAAAAATGTAACAACTGACAACATCATAAGGTGTGTACACAACAATAAAATATTTCTAATAATTTTATAATTCCATATTCCATGTGATTATCAGAAAGTAATTATGTTTAAAAATAATAATAAAATGTAAAAAAAAAATGCATTATGTCATGGTGAAATATTGGATTAAAGTATCTATTAGTTCACAGTAAAAATATTAATTATTCCATCAGGTACCATTATATAGTTACAATTTATAAAACTGGGTAAAGTATAGGTAACCACTGCGGAACATCGTTGAGTAAGTCAGTAAATCACTGTAATGTACGAGTTAAATTCGAATTCAATAATCGTTTCTTAGGAACAAGAAACCGTTCTGAGTAAAAACCGACTGTCAACTTATATTACCAAATATATTTTTAACTTTATAATATACTTATCCTTATTCAAATCAAAGAAATTTATTTAACTATTACCTAGGTAGGTAAAAAATTCGAAAACTAAAATTGCATATAATAATGATTATATATATTTTATATAAATAGCTTAAATTGTGTGTAAATATTAGAGTTTATAAAATGATAAATTTGCTAAATAGAATGTTACAAGTTGCTATAATTAATACTTTTTGAATTACAATAAAAATTAAAACTAAATTGTTTAACGAGAAATAAGTATTTTACGCGTGAGTATCCAATTTTGTCAAAATTTAAACTCCAGAGTCCAGACGCTCATAAAAATATTTATGGATTTAAGTTAAGCTTTTTTTTATTTAGGTACAGCAATAACTACAATTTATGAATAACTTTATATTACATTTTCAAAAGTCTACAAATAGTTTAAAATATTTTAAAAATATTATACCATGTATTAAAATTCTAACTCTAATTAGATGACATTTTCGAGAATTTATGTTTATTTGATTTTAAATGACAACAAATTATCAAAAACTTCTTTTTTTGCAAAAATTCCGGTATATTTTGTTTTTCTAGGTTATTTTGTAAAGTACTGGTCATTTTTTTATTTTTTATTTTGTACGTTTTTAAGTGATTATTTAAAAATTCCAAAGCATTTTTGCAAATAGGTACCTTATATGACTTAGTCCACAATACATTGACTACAAACTTATAACATTGGTTTCTGAACTTTTTTTTAGCGAAACTGGAAATGAATCTTTTAAATCTTTCGTGGAAACGGAATACAGTGGCTCATATATACATTAATATAGGTATTTTATATAGGTAGTAGGTACCTATGTTATATTAACCTTTATATATTTATACCGTAAAAATAAATTTACTAATATTATATTTATGATATTTGCTGTTATTAATATAATTCTAGGAAATAGGTTTAGATATATTTATGTCAATTTTATGGAAGTTTGTAAATAATATTTTCGTTGTGAAATGTGATTTTTTTTTATATCAAATATCCCCTACAGTTATTGCACATCAGTCGGGTTTTTCGAAAAAAAAGTTAAGGGTGTCACTGTTACACAAGCTAAATGCTGACATAATTTAATTCAAATTTGCTCACCAAAGATGATCGAAATCAATGTATTACAATACTATTCATATAGCTGATGTTTTTTACGATATATATTTTTTAAATAAGTTTAATATATAATTTTTAATAATTGAATAAAATAATTGCCAATATGTTATTAAATTTTCTGAGATCAATATTATATAACGCCATTAAAAATATAAAATCCTAACATTTTTACTTCTGTTGTGTGTAAATATTATATACTGCTATATATAGATAGGTAGTACTACTATACTATAGTATTTAGCTTAAGTTTTTTAGAGAAACGATATCTGATAAATAATAATATATCTAATAATATTTTAAGGTTAAATCAAAATACCCAACATCATATTTTATTGTATTAAAATGAACGCGTGTTTTATACGTTAATGTGTTAAAAAAACTAGATAAACCTACCTGTCTTATCTCCAATGTCGTCAATAATGTAGTTGGAACTGTCGTTGTCATTGATATCGTTAAATGGCACTGCTGCAACGTTGATCATTCCTTTGATAACAGCAGATATGGTGCCCCCATAACCATTGTAAATCCTTCCTCGATATATTCCTGGTTCTACGCTGTCGTCGATTACGAATACCACTCTCTGGACTGCATTCTTAGTATCCAGATTATAATCACCTTTATTGCTATCCACAACGTCATCTTCTTCTTCAGGATCAGAGTAGTAATCATCGTCGTCTTGTGCGCTGATAATAGTCCTGCCGTTTCCATTATTGTTCTCGGTTATGGTAACGCCGGTCACGTTAAACGCAATAACAACTGTTGCAGGCGCATCCCCAGGTGTAGACTTAAAGAGCTGTAAAACGTAATTGGGTCGCTGTTGATGATACTGCAATGATGACGTGTTCAATGAACAAGTAATGCAAAATCGTGTTCTTCTATTAGTGCTGGTGACGATGCCTTCCACTTTGGCACCGCAAGGATATGTCAAAGTTGAATTTGAGTCTTCGTTAGACAGTTCTTTCTTTGATATTGACCGACAATCAGTGATTTCTTGAAGATCTTTACTACCCTGATTAATCATTGTCTTATCTGTACATATAACAAATAATAGGTTAGGTATAATTTTAGTAAGTATAATTAAAGTAAATAATCGACATTTCAGTATAATAAATAATACTGTTTTAAGATGTCAATAATATAAAATAAATATGGGTTGTTTGTTATTCGAATGCAATAACGAAGTTGGTATATAATATGTATACACAATTTCATACATTTATGTAACCAAAATATTAATGGGGTTTTAATGTACATTGACTATACAAAACAAATAAATACAAATTAATAAGTATACCTACATATTTAAAGTTATATTAAATCTAATTTTTATTTTTATATATATATTAATTATATACTAACCTAACCAATAAAGGTTGGCATGTTATAAATTAAATACAAATTGTAATTTAATTGATTTTGCGTAGTACCTATTCGATGTTTTGTATCTAGCAATAGGAAATAGTCAATAAGATATGTTTCAATTTTAACATGAGTAATGCTTAAGAAAACAATTTAAATTATTTGGTTTTAAATTTTTCATAGAATCGATAACTTAATTATTTTATAAATCTACGATATAATTGTATAAATATTAGGATGAAAGATATTCAACCAAACACCTCTAAAATGTCAATATAATAATTATTCAATACCTAAAAAGTAACCACGCACCTTAACATAATTTTTCTATCTATTAATGACCTAAAGAAGAGGCATATATGTTAATTTTTCCATATAGAAAATGTACCTAAATTGAAATATTGTAGTTACTCATTGGTTACAATCTAAAATGTGTTCAATTAAAATTTACTTAAGATTTTATAATATAAACCACACGGTGCTGCGTACATACGCGAATAAGATTATGTTAAACGTTAAAGTGTTTAACTAAAGAAAAATATTTTTATTTTATTTTTTTGATAAAACCATAATATGCCTACCTATTTGGGTTAACTAACTAGGTGGATACTTACTGTTATTTCTATTAATAAATCTAAGAACTCTTAAGTGGGACCAACGCTAATGGGTTTTTTTATGAGGTTATAAGATTTACATTTTGACGATAAATTAAAAAAAATGTTTAAATACCAACGTTTTCACCAAAATGTCAATGTAATAAAGTACCTACAGCGGATTGCAGTATTTAAATATCAGGGTTAGTAAATAATTTCGTAAAACGAGTTTTCCCGCGTATAGTGAGAATAAATAACGAATGTTGAGTGTTTAATGTCAACTAATTTTACCTGTAATACGATAAACGCAGGGTTTATTCTGTATTCCCATTGTGTTGACGGCTCGGCATTCTAGTCGACCGTGAAGAAAGTTTGGACGAACTGCGCTTGAAAAGGCAGAAGCTGCGGCCGATACGACTGATAAATACGATTTTAATACTGGTGTGCTTGTGGTAAATGCATATGATATTCCACCATCGCTGCCTTGGACAGCTGATTCCGTAAGTAATGAGTCTAGTTCTCTTATTGATCGCCCAGTTAAAGTCATTTCATTGGACTCGAGGGGACCTCTGTGACGGGTTTCCGGTTCTGATTGTTCGGGATAGAATTTCCAATGGTATTCGATGGTCGGTGGATGCCCATGTCCTGCCCGACATCGGATCACTGGCCCAGTGACTGCGTCGGTTTTTTTCGTAATAATATAAATATCTTCACGATGCTGACACACTGGGACATCTTCACGGTTGTAAGAAACATACAATTATTAAAATATAGTTCAACTTTAGTCTTTACCGCTATTTATAGTATTTGAATTGGGTAATAGACGGGGGATTCAAAAGTGTAAAAAAAGTGTTCACCCGAATATTGAATTCATTAATTGTCTTATTGGTAAAGATATTATTAAAAGCGGTACGCATAAATATTTTTTTTTTAAAAGAGGGACTTTAACCTCCCTCAGTTCAAGCAATGAATTTTTATATGAAGGTAGCTTATCCATAAAATATATTTAAGTAAATTATTTTCTGTTATGATAGAGTTCAAAATGAATGATACTTCTAGTTGAGAATTATTATTAGAATTAGAAATATAAATATTTGATTGGGGGACGAGGTGGCCGAGCGGTCAACGCGTCGACTTCGGCACAGCCGGTCCGGGTTCGATTCCCGGCCATCGGGCGGCATTTTTCTCCGGGCAAGTCACGGTGTCCGGAGAACAAGTGCCGCCATCCCCCACCCGGGCAATGGCAGATACCTACGGGTGCCCACTAAAAAATTCTGCCCACGTGTTCCAAACAAACAAACCTACAGTTCCACCCCCCACAGTACCAAAGGCTAATGACCTAAGTTGTCGAAGCCTCAACCAAAAAAAAAAAAAAAATATTTGATTAAATAAACATACTTCGATGAGTCAAAAGTTACATACAAAGCATCTTGCGAATTTATTATATAAACAGTTTTTATAAATATTATACATACTACATAGGTTTATATAATTATTAATTTTATATTATTATAGAGATAGATTAAGGTAGGTAGGTACCTATTAAAAATAATGAAGACGATACAATCATGCTAATTATTATCATGCTAATTTAAGAATATCGTTAGTTTATAAAATATTTCAAACACCTAACTAATAAATATACCTATACGACAAATGTTCGTATAATAATATACTTATCGTGTTGAATACTGTATCACTTTTCACTTTCAACGGAATATTTTGATATCTTTACTTTTTTTTCATGTAACCTCATGTACCTCATATACTTTATGTGTGCAATACTACGATTGTCAATTTATAGGTAAATATATTTTAAGACATTACATATCACATTACTACCTATACTATTGCGAAATTTTCGTGATGGTTTTGTAGTTAATCGAGTGATAATATTTTAATGATCAAAATCGAAATATATCAATTATAATAATAACAATAATGATATCGTACTCACGTTTCACGTACAACCGAACCGTATTGCTGGTGGTTCTGTTCTCGTTGGTATCGCCGTCGATGCCGTTTGTCGCCTGGCACGAATATTTTCCTGCTGCAGCGGTGTTCACTGACTGCAAAACCAAACTACCCAGCTGGCTGTACTGTATGACTCGACCAGCCAGTCTGCTGTTTCTCTTTTCGCCCCTTTTCTCACCGTCGTCCGTCCGCCTTTTCTCCGTCTCTTGCGTCAGCCGAACACCCTACGCGGCAATCAAAGGGGGTACACGTCATCATGTAGGTAGTTACTCGAATATATATAATGTGTATAATTAGCTCAAACTATATAGTGCACAAAGCGATTGTCAGCGGAGACAGTCAATGACGGGTGAAAACAAATTAGATCTGAATTATCGTGTTGTACAATACATTTTAAAGCAATTCACTTTAAGAGTGGTTTGACATAGTATAGCTTCATGTATAGGTACTGATAATATATTATTATGTAGGTACCTCCTATGTATACACATGACCATCGATAACACACGCCAGCCCTCGTGCGCCGAATAATACGCGACTATACGTTAATGGTTTATAGGTAGGTACCACAAATTTGATTGCGTCAAGCTGCAGGCTTGAGCGTTTTCTCGAATTTCTATGTATATAATATTATTATACACTGTGGCAGACGCAATAATTTATCGATTGCTAATAATCTCAACTCGATGCAAATCCGCCATTACGTCGTATAATGATGGGTACCATAAACTAATAATATGTATTGATTATCGCCTACAAATAACCGCCGTTGACATGAATAAATTAATCGAATAAAAGTGTGAACGAACAAATTTATAGCCCATAGGCTGATTGGACGACATTAATAAGACGAAATCGGGAAAAGCGTTGATATAATTACTAAGAATCTTATTGGCGAATGATGGGTAGGTAGGTTTACTATATGAAAACGTACGAATTTTTTCGTTGTGTTCAAACCATAATATTATTACTGATTGTTTTGTTTATTTCTTTTGGATTTTTCATTAGTTATTTATTTATATAATTGCAGAAGATTTCATGGATTGAATTATTACACCCTATTCATGATTTAATTTGATATTAATTATTCAGTAGGTAGAAACTATAAGTAGTAGGTACCCGTCAAATTAATTCAACTAATCGCATTTATTAGACGAGTAAATAAATCGTTAGCCTTAATAACGAATAACTATGAATAATCGGTTGTATAGTCATTATTACGTCACATATTTTATAATGTCCATTTCGAGAAATTGATTGTTATACCTTATAAATTTATAAATTGGCTTCTAATGGCCAAAGAAAACCCCCCAGTATGCACCACATGCGGAACACCTACAACAGACAAACATAGCATAATAATTTTCTAACTGAATGTTTAAAATACGAAGACCTCAGAAAAGAAAATGGTCTACCTGAGCAACTATCCAAAATCCAGTGACCCGGCGAAGAAGCGAACGTCGGAGTAATACATTTTTTTAAATTTCAGCATTATATAATTTAATTTAGCAAAATAGTTACAAAAAAAAAAAAAATGTTTTCACATAACTGTACGCTAATAACCATTGCAGTTGAAGCATTTTGTTTAATAATAAAAAAAATTATAAATTATAATATAAAATATTGTGTTATGTATTTTGTACAAAATTGTGTGGGAATAATGAATTACTCATCGTTTTGGAGGTTATGAGAATAGGTCAATAATCTTTAATATCAACATTTTACCGGTCAAATCTATATGTACCTACACAAGGCACAACGAGGTGTGGTCAAATGTTTCTTAAATATTTTTGATCATGCATTTAAAACCAGTGTTTAGTTTAAAATATGTATAATGAATAACTAAACATTCTTTGCAAAATATCTAAATATATTTATTTGTTTATAATTGTTATTAGATTTATCCTCGGAGTCTAGGCCACTGACTGTAAATCACATCGTGTAGGTATCTACATTAAATTATAATATACAATATACATACATAATATAAGATATACCTATAATATATGATTAGTAAGTGTTCAAGTATTGTGGTCTGATAATATTATGTGTCGGTATACTTCAAAGTAAATATATTACATTTTTTTTTCATTTAAGTGGATATTACGCATATAATATCATTAGTGAATAATTTAATTTCTATAAATTTTCAAAAACATGTTTCAATAACACTTACACTACTTTCTAGTAGGCGATATTGCAGCTTAGGTCGATTTTTAGTCTTAATATTTAATAATAATGTACCTATTTATAGTACAAGAAACATGTGGGAATGGTTATGATGTTAACTACTGATAGATATTAAACATGTAGAAGATTTAATAATTAATACTAATTACCGATATCTTATACAAAAAATTATATAGTTATTTGAAATTATTGGCATGTAAGAAAAAAATACTATTACCCATTAAATTTATGAAGCACTAAATCTATATTTTATTGTTTCGTTGGATTTAGATGTTAGTTTTATTATTGTTATAACTGGTAACAAAATGTTAATTAATTTTAAATAATATATTCAATTAAAAAAAACAGTACTTAAATAATTAAGCTTATTAAGGTGACATTAATCAAATTTAAAAAAAGGTAGCTAGTGGGTATCGCTCTGTTGTACATTAAGTGTCATGTGGGACATTATAATGGATGTGTTAAATTTTAATTCAATGATATAAAATCAAAGTTACGAAAAACGATTTTCAGCGAAGGCAGTCAGTTAGTATATTTTATAATATTATTGTAATTTATTTTACTCTTAAACATTAGTAATAGAGTAGGTAAAGTAGGTTGACATAATTTTTGCCGAAAAAACGGAATTTGAGAATGTCATTGTGTGTATAAAATATAATAATATACTTTAAAAGTTTCAAGTACCTACTTACAAATAATATTTATAAATCTCAACAAAATAACTACAATTGTTATTCATTGTTTAAACATCTAATTCCGTCCTAATGTGAACTTTTTTTCAAAACCAAGTTTAAATATATTTCTTAGATGTTCATGTACAGTATGATCTACTTATAAGAACCATTAAACCATAGTTTTAAATGTTCAATCCTCAGCTACAAAAATTGTATAATTTTTATGAGTCTTGTCAAAATTTGAACTTTAAATATTATCGAAAAAAATTCTACGTGTCTTTAATATTTTTGAGACGCAATTAATATAATCTATAAAAACTTATGAGGAAGCTTGTATTAGATATTTTCAAGCTGTTTGACACAGCGTAAAATTTTCCATCGATATTTATAGAAAAAAAACTAAAAAAAAATGCAAATTTAAAATGTCTATAAATAGCTCAAAAGATTCAAAAAAATTGAAAATTGAATCATTTATAGAAAATGATAAAATAAACATTAAGTTTTTAAGTATTTATGGTACCTATAGACATTTTTACCCATTTTGACCAAATTCTTAATACAAACGATCATAAAAAATATTGTGAGTTTACGCTCAGCTTTCGTTTTATATTACACTAATAAGAACTCATAAGGTGTGTTATATTTTCGAGTTTTTTGATTACCTAATCGAAAATAATTTAAACAAAACTAAAATAAATTGAACATTTATCATGTCTATAAATAGCTCAAAAAGTGTCAAAATATTTTGAAAACTTTATCATGTATGGAAACATCATATAATAATCAATAACATCATGTAATTTCAAACTATCTATGGTTATTAGTTGTTGCATAAAAAATCAAATCGATTTTGTCAAAAACTGGGTTTACATAAAAATCTTGTTTTTTTCTTAATTATTCTTTGGGTTTTCCTGACATTTTCCCGATGAAAACTATTGAGATTTTTTTTTTTGGTTTTTTACCCCCTTAAATGCCAAGATTCACATTTTTTACCAGAAAAAAAGCTAAAATAAAAAATCGAATCATTTTTACTATTTTACTGTACTAAAAGGTTTGTACAAAAAATTACAAAACACTGATTATTATAAAATCAATATATTATTTAACGCTCAGCTAAGAATTTAAAATTATTGCAGAATTTAATTTTCAATATTTATTTTATCTATACCACCTCCCACCCACAGTGAATAATCTCCTTGGTACACCAGTGTCTCATCATAGCAAAAACCAATTAAGTAAAGCAAATTAGTTATCTACCTACTCAATTTATTTAACTGAGTACCTAGTCAAAACCTTACACTCGACTAGTCGACTGTAAATATAACTAAAATAATTTAAAAGTTGTAAAAAAGAGTAATTTGTTGAGTTTTTATTTTCTAGGGGAAAATATTAACTTTCTCTGGCTACTTTAAAAAAAATAAATTTAAAACAAAAGCCATTTAGATATTTATATTGATCTAAGTTACTAGGTATTTATATCAATAAATATATTATTATAAATCATTGAAATAATAGTTACCTTTAAAATTTAAATTTATAACCATTAATAATTATTATACAACGTATTTGCTTAGTGATTGTAAATGTGAACTAATAATGTACCTATCTCGTCTCTACTATATAAATTGTAATCATTATAGGTACGATGACTGCAGGCTGAAGTATAGGTCATATTTAATCAACTTGCGAACTTTAAGAATTTCGTAATGATTAATAGAAAAAGAGGAACTGTTTTACGAGTACTGTCAATATGTTACATATTACATTACAGTTTTAGCTTAAGTATTATTGCTAAGTAGGATCTCAGAAAATGTAAATTTGGTTAAATTATAATTTTTCAAATAAGCTAAATTTGTAAACCACGTAACAGGAACTAAAGAAGTTTCTATAATTCTCAATATTAGTATGCAGTAACGAGTTAAATTTAAAAGTCATTAGGGGAAAAAGTAACTTGTCAATTTAAAAGTTAGTGTTTTTCAATAGGATAAATGTATAATAGATACTTTTCGGAGTCTTTGTAAGCATGTACCTAACTCATTTATTTCCAGTCATGCGATAAAGTGTTATTTTATTTGTTTACATTTCGAAGAAACGATAAATCATCGGGAGCTCGGTTTATTAGGTGTATAATATAGTGTTGTTGTGGTTTTTCACCATTGAGGGTTTTGTAGTATTATTTTATTTTTTCATCCGCGGTGATCACGTTGTTGTCTTTTTTTATCTACCATGTAGGTCTCGTATAAGTATATAGGATATAGTATACACCTATAGGTAGGCTGTATGAATAGCGTGTGTCAATTCTTATACCTACCGTGATTGTTTAAGTGTATACTTTTATATTATTTATCAACGCGAAGCACGTGATTTGTCATTTCCCTCTACCGTTTTGGCCCATATAATAGTAACCATGTATGAGAACTTGAAAAAATAAAAATAAAAAAGATAGCGAGACAAGTGTATTCACAATAATACAAATAATATAATATGGGATGATGGTTCTATAATATGCTTTTCATTTGTAAATGATCCTTTTCATATCTACCACCCGAGAATTATTGTTAGTATATAGTAAAGATGACAACTACAAAATTACTCTTACGGTATAAATAATAAATCTTCCCACAACGATAGGACCTTGGGCGGCGCGGCGCGGCGCGGGCATGGAAAAATAATAATACTTGTGTTTGAGGACATCCATTTTTCCCTACCCTTTAAATCATATTTCATCACTATATTTTTAGCGTTCACATGTTAATAATAGCCATAGTCCTTTTAAAAAAAAAACAATACATCCATTATCATTATTTTTACTGATACTCTATTGACTAATATGGTATGTTATACAATTTTGAATGCATAATATTATGATTGTTTTTTCTAATTATTATGTTTTGATTTAAGAATAAAATTGTCGGGTATTTTTATAGTGAATATGTATTGGGTGTATTTTAATTTGTCTAAGCTTTTAATTTATTTATCACACATTTTTTTGGGGGTACCTAATTGAAGTTTTAAGCTATCGAAATATTATACAAATCAAATAGGTAAACAGTTATTCATATTTATGTCTTATTCATATTTCTGTAATGTATAAACACGGACGTTATTTAAATTATAATACAATGTATTAATTTCTCATCGATGTTATTATTATTTATTCTTATCTTTACCTTGTTACCATTTATAACTCAATGTATGTATTACTTAAAATTGTAATCCATGATTAATGTTGTTTCATATTCTAACAATGGTGAATACATTTAGGGAATCTACATTCGTGGTTATTTAATAAGTAGGTACTTACTCAAACTTTGAAAGATAACTTAAACTTTATCATACAGTTTTACAGTGTGAATCGTTTTAGAATATAACAATTCAAACTTTGAAATTAGAAATAATTATCTACATTTAAATTGATATTTATTTGATTTGCTATCATATATTTTTTGAACTTGAAAAGTTTCATTCATTTTTAATTTTTTCTTCGAAACGTAATAAAATTCAATACTATGTCAGTAATAATTATTATTTTCACTATTAGCTAATAATCGTACATGAAGTACCTACTAATGACGTATTAAGTCTCGATATTCAGAAAAAAAATTATTCAACTAAATTAAAATGACTCCAGACGATGGTTTAAAACGTGCACACAATTCAGTACCTATATTTAATTTTAAATTAAGTTGAAAAAGTTTACAGGCAAGTGTATAAAACAGTAATATCTACCTATACAATATAGAATCTGAAGATATTATATTATATTGTTATTAACACGTTTATACTTTATTGGCAAAATATATTCGACATCAAAACGTACAATTCAAATAAACACCAGTAAGATCGATTACTCACGTTATGGTACCAACTGTAACGGATGGTAGTTGACGGATTGGCTCGAGCCGCACATTCGAAATACACGTCATCTCCAGGACCAATACGTCCGGTGTCCAGCATACGATTTCCAAATCGTAACTCTACTATCGGAGGGTCTTGAAAAAATAACACAATAATACAAAACAATAACGATATATAATATAAATGCGCTAATAGTAGGTACCTACTTTTTTTATTTTTTATTTTTATTAGCCTTCAGTCATCGACTATTATGGCTCAACAATTACAATATAAATATGGCATATGAAATTAATGATGTTATAGTTAGCCTAAAATAGTAGGTACTTATAATGTAATAATAAAAAAAAAAAAATATTATTTAATTTATTATTCGATTTTAATATACTTAGATAACTATTTTATAAAATATAGGTACATATAGATACGTTTCACTAGATAGGTACTACAATAATATAATATACAGGAAAATACTACACTAGTAGTATATTACCGATTGAGATTATGAAAGCAAAAGGCTATAATCATTTTACACACTTGTTCTTTTGCACATTAACATAATATTATTTCCTATACTAAATATTATAAACGCATATTTCCATATTATTATCTTAAGTGTGTTATACTACAATATGCACACATTATAATATCTGTGCGTTATTTATTATTTAATATTTTTACAATTTCTACAATTTCTATGGTGAATACTTAGATTTAAGCTGGGAATATTGCATACGCATATTTTGGGTGAAATAAATAATCAATAATAATCTAGAGACTATATGGATCAATTTCATTTTTTTTAACTGGCCGATCAGATGATTCCAATCAAGTGTACTTAGGAAAACTAGTAGATAACCTGGTAGGTTCTAGGATATCAGTGACGCATAAAATTATTTAAGTATAAGGCAATGTTTATTCAAAATTTTAGAAGCGATCATAGTACGGAGGTGTAAGTTATTGAGTTGTGTATAACTCTAGGCACAATATTCATTATTATATAAGTAACTAAGATACTAACCTCATACCTCATATTATATTTAGTGTATATACATATTACTTTTTTTACTTATCAATTTTACTAATTTTGAGAGTCATATTTATTTGTATCCTTATTGTCTTTATAAATTACATGGATTTTAAAATTAAATCCTAAGGACCATGTCAATACTGAATATACTTGGCAGATAGTAAAAATAAAACCTATAAAAATAAAAATTCGCCAAGCATTTTTTAATAAATAATTTATTAAAACCCTGATTCTTAAAATCTTGAAATACTTAATATACTTAAAAACCATAGTGTTTTTAAACTCTTGCAGTTTTTTATACAGTATCCTGTGGTGATACAAACTCCTGTTTTTCAATTGATTTCTGCTATTGTCTACTATACATTATTAATTAGTGGATCATTTTTCTGATTTCACCAAAATGTTGACGTTAAAATCAAAATTCGAACGAGTAGTTTTTGAATCGTTCAACTTCCGTCTACGGTTAAACTTCAATTACGCTTAATCAGCTGATAACAGATATTTAACCGGGCAAATTCGGCCAGTTAAACTGCGGTTAATTTTAAGGATAATAAGGATGGGCCTAATAAGGATAATAAATCCATGATAATGGGATTGGTAGATATGGAAATATTGTGGTGGCAATCGTAATATCATTTTTTAGTAATTTATATTAAGCCATCAATATTTATAATTTATAAAAATGGTTCAAGTATAATAAACACTAGATCTAATATAACATATATTTTATACAATTTAATACCATTTTTAAGGATTATTATTTTTAATAAGTATAAATATTTTAATAACTTATTGAAAAACTACTCGTCCGAATTTTAATTTTAATACGTCAACATTTTCAGAAAAATTGTCCGTAAAAGCGCTAAATAATTTACAGTAAAAAGAGGGGATTCTAAATTAGAAAAACAGTAGTTTGTATAGCTGCAGGAAACTCCTTAAGTAGTACAGAAATATTCAAGAATTTGAAAATATGTCGTCTTTTAGTACCTAAAATTCAAAAATGCATTGTTAAATGAACAAATAGGGAAGAGCATATTGGTGATTACTTCGTGTATAAAGAAACATAACAATTAGATACTTAGCTATAAAATAAAAAAATATCAGAATTGATTTTTGAAAACCATAGAGGAAATTTAATAAAAGTTTTCAATAAAATATATAGTTACACATTACGAGTACAGTTACATAGGTACGTATTACGTTATTTGCTTATTATATTCCATTACACTAAAAGTAATTGTAAATTGTATATATATTTTATATTCCGGTATGCCTATTATATCTATACTATACTATACTATATTATAGATATGTACTTTACATAATATTATGTTATTAATAACTTACATTGAGCATCCAACGTTATTTTGGTTTCCACGTAATGGCGGTCAAACGTTTTGATGACCGGATTGTATGCATGACAAACTAAAGTTGATTCGTTGTCGTCATTTTCATTAATAACTGCAGATTTTGGACCCCAAAGTATGAAACTTAGAATACTCGTGGTCACGACCAATTCATCTTTGTCTGTCACTATTTCTGGTGTCTACATGGAAAACAAATATAAAATATTATTCCATTGCATCTACCTACTTAATATCAATAAAGCACACATTTTTTGGGTTTTCGTTAAAGTATAATGTACACTTATATAAGTAGGTACCTACTTTATACACATAAATATAATTCTAAACAATAATAAAATAAGAAGACCTTAGTCTTTTGTAATATTATAATATTATTCTTAAAAATAATAATAACGATTCGATGAAAATAATAAATAATAATAAAAAGGAACTACCTACTGAATTTACATTGACGTGTACTGCAAATTATATTGGCCATAAGATAGGTAGGGTCGCGTTATAGGCAATATAAAAATGTGTACATGTAAAACGAATTGATTGATACCTATGATTATGTTATTAAATTGTGAGTACCTAAATTGAAATTAAAATATGGAATGTGTCACGTTTGATTTATGAAATAATGAATTACCAATCCTCTGTCCATCAGTCCGTCTGTCTAACAAATATTGCGACTTAATACGACTGACAGTAATTTTTTTTTGATTTAGGTACTGCCTACGCACATAATATACATTTTTATATTATCTTTAAATACTAAGCCAAACGATATTGTGAAGAAATTTTTTTACTTAACATTTTATAAAGCTACTTATTCATATACAATATACTATTAACCATTGATGCTTATATAATATAATTATTATTTAATATTTTTGAAACAATATCGAAGAACAAAATTAATATCATATTAAAAGTTCAAATATATAGTAGGAGTATAAATTGAATGACATACAAAAGAAGTTCATCGACGTAAACTTTTCCTTTGCTATTAAAACTTATGTTCTTGAACTTAGAAAATAATAAACCATCAAAATACTGTAAGTATGAAGGTAATTTTGTAATATGCAGGTGTCAACCATATTGTGAATGTACATTGTAGGTACCTACCACAATAAATACGACTAATATGATACAAGATACAACATAATATTATATAAACTTTACCCTAATGTTTTTGTAATGCTTGTGAATTATACTTAGTATAACTTTGAATGCATATTTATATTATCCCAACATAATATCCCTATTTATGTTTGGATTACCTATGCGCTATGAATTAACAGTATGATATTATTATAATGCAA
This sequence comes from Acyrthosiphon pisum, assembly GCF_005508785.2. Classification (NCBI taxonomy): domain Eukaryota; kingdom Metazoa; phylum Arthropoda; class Insecta; order Hemiptera; family Aphididae; genus Acyrthosiphon; species Acyrthosiphon pisum. The sequence continues at coordinate 14,719,503 of NC_042493.1, forward strand.
TAATTTTTTTTTAAATATGTTATAAAATTGTTATAGTTGTCATAAAGTTTGATGAAGTAACAATATTAACACGATTTTAAACGATTAATTTCTTATGAAAATGTTTTTAAATATTTGTTTTATTTGAGCTTATAAGCTTCAAAACCAATCAGCTATAGCTGTATTTACAATTATTTACTATATTTTCTCTTAATATCTAAATATTGAATTCCTAAAATTCCATTTGTCAATTCGATATTTTATGAACCAATGATTTCATATAATTGGTATTGTGTTTTGTTTTTATTCTTTCCTGTTCGTAATAGAGACATTACGATTACGTACTGTGATAGTAGTTAAATAATAATAATATGTTCAACTGTTTCTTGAGTTCCGCTTGTGAGGACACGTGAACGTAATTTTAGTCAAAGGTGGGCATAACTAGTTTAAAAGTTAATTTATTTTTAACATTTTAACTTAACTAGTTTAATTTAAAGTTGAAATAACTTGGATTTTATCAGTTGATTTTAAAAAAATCCATCAAGTGAAAATCATTTTGAAAATTTTCGGTTATACGTAAATATTACTATATCAGTATAAAATAAAAATAATCAAATACAAAAACACAAACATTTCTGTTCTTTTTCTTGATAACATAATTTGGTGTATATTAATATATTTTATTAAGTTGTAAATTATATATTATGCGAGTTTCAATTATAAATTTTTTTTATAAAATTAATAATTTTAAATTACAAATTGACAATTTTTATGTTTTAATGTTATATAACTTATAATATATATGAAGGTCATATACTCATCTTCACGTATTACCTATGACATTCAATTGCTAAACGATAAAAAATATATTTGTTAAATTATTAATTTTAGATGAGTATAGTTTAAATTAATAAATAATAGTAAAGTAAAAGTAAAAGGGTATACAGTGTACATTATGATAAAAGTTCAATAAAATTGTTTTTTAAAATTTATAAATTAGAAACTAAAAAGACACATTTACTCTTTATGTGATTTACATACTTATTAAAAAAAAAATTTTTTTTTAACTTAGTCAAGTTAATATTGTTGTCTATATTAACTTTTAACTTATCGAGTTAAATTTATAATTTGTTAACTGTTAACTTTTAACTTATTGATCTTGTGTCTTCTTAACTTAACTTAGCTTGAGTTAATTATTTTCATTAACTTGCCCACCTTTGATTTTAGTATGACCAGTTCTTAATCTGTTTAATATTATATGGTATTTTCTAGAGTTATAGCTGAAAGGCAATTTGTGTATTGTTCGTGTTATTTCACTTGGCTTTGGAATTTGTTTTTTTTTCGATGTATATCCCATTCATTTTAGCAGATTGCATTGATACGAATTTTTTAAATCAGTGAAAATATTTTTATTTTATTAATAATAATAATACAAATATGTAATATATTTGAATAAAATGTAAACTCTATGGTTAGGTAAGGTTATTAATTTATTTCTTCTATATTACATAGATATTTATAATATAAATATAATATATAATATATGTATATATTATATAAAATAGAAAAATATTTTTTTGTAAAAAAATCGAGTAGGTAGTCGGTCCTTTGATGCAGCATAACTTGATTTTCTTACAAGAGTAATATTTCGAGAAGAAAGTTAAAGTAAGGAATTCAAATTGAATAAAAGTAAAGTTATTAATAAAGTAATATTTGTTTTTATTTTTTTTTTTATCTGATGACGGTGGCCCACTTTTAAAATTAAAATGTTACCCATGGGTTTTGTCCCGAAGAAAAATAAAAGTCAAATCATTGATAATTTTAGTGTTGTTTGGAGATTTTATGCATAAACGGAAAAGTTCAATTTCGTGTGTGATATAGAAATATTATTATTTTATAATTTAAACCACAATACAGTTGTATTTATCTTTACCGCTAGTAAAGTATATACTTCGCCGTAGCCGCGCGCTGGTACTATATTATGAAAATACAATAAAAACACGTATATAATACGAACTCGGTTTTCCCGTCGCCATCACCGCAGAAACTCTAAAAACTTGTTCTTTATTTATTCACAGTCCGTCGACAAACATAATACACAACAAAGTTATATATACACTCACTACTGCTGTACATGGGCGGCGGCACAGGCACAGGCAGGGCTCGACGAGGTGGCAGGAGGAGCGGGCAATGAATATACATATATGTTTTTCTCTGCTGCTGCTGCTGCTGCATAGTAGGTTTGTTTGTTCAGGCCCCCTCGTCTTTTGTTGTATACGTTTTTCGCTACCGCCTCTGAGTTTTCCCGTAGAAGTATTATTGTTATTACTATTATTATTTGTTTACACCAACCCGTAAAACTCGCCAAAAACTACAGTAGTATTTCTACTGCCGCTGTTGATTCGTTCGTTAAAAATGTTCGTATTTGTCTTAATATTATACAAAGTTTGAAAGCTTACTGCAATACACACACACTCGCGCACGTGCACATATATAGGTGCGTATCGTACTCGTATATACATATACGCACACACGTCCACACTCGCCGGATGTTTGCTCGCGCGTACGCTTTACTTATACTTACTTGTGCGCAATACTTTATATATTTTCTCGAATGCTTACTTTTTGCTTAGACAACTTTACATTACCCGTTCGGCGTGGTGCCGCGCCAGCGAAAAACATGTTTGTTTTAAGCGGTGATCATCCGATGAATACTCTCCGGCCGCGGTGGTGCGTTTATCGCGTGTTTATTCGGATTTTTAGGTCGGCCGTGGACCGACCTGCTCTGCAAACATCATATTATTATTATTTTTTTCTTCGTGATACTACCAATTGTGTCTCGAACAGAGCCCACGAACCGCAACGATATTCCTTTTGGTTTGCACATCATATGTGTAATGTCTTTATCATCGGTATAGTGGAGTGCGTAAAACGTTTCCGTATAATAATTATTCTGTCTCGTATAGCATCAATATTTATCTGCACTCCAGCGGAACACGTCATGTTTAATTATTGCTTTGTAATTTTCATAGGTTTTTCATATTATATGTACATTTAATCGTGGTTTACGTTTAACGGCAGAACGAATTTCTTTTGAAGCTGTCTTAACTTATTTTTCTTCGTGGTTATGTTTACACATTACAAACCCTTTGATGAATGAACGTCTTATGATATTATTATATCCGAATGTGTTCTTCGCACCACGACACTACGTCATGATTTAATATTGAACGCCGAATTTGAGCATTCTCGGAATTAAATTATTTTTACTAAAAAGTCGATATACCTATATCGATACTTATGGTAAATTTCGCACATTTATTGACTGTGGAAACTCGTATTACATCATGTGAAGTCGAGACGCGAGTACCTACACTAATATTGCCGTTACGATAGTTTCCTGTTGATACTCGGTAGTAGGTAGACATTTAATTTCTTAAGATCAAAAGCATAAGTGTATTTTATATGGATAGTCCTGAAAGATTTATCTTTACGAATTTTCATTGAACGATGATAATATGACCAGTGTGTGGTTCTAAGCAATAATACAACTTTAGATGTATGCGTGCGTTATCGATGTATAACGAATATTATACCAGTGTACTTATACGTAAGTGGCATTTAACGGTGTGATTTTGTGGATAACTGTGCCATATTGATGTGTTATAGAAATGTACAGATTTTAACGACGACTTTTTTCTTGAAAGCGTGTGTGGTTACGACTATCGCCGGTATATTATTAAGTTCTACAATCCTGCACGTACTTCGTTGAACACGAGTTATATATAATATTTTCCCCACGCGATTTATTATAGCCGTATATTTATCTAATAAACGTTGTAATCATACAATATTATATTATTATATATTATCATTTATTCCTTATTTGTCAATAATCAATACTTATTATTATTTTTTATTATTTATTATAAGTCATATACATAATCATTATATCTTAGTCAGTGCAATACACAACTTAACATAACTGTTGTAGTTAATGGAGGTGGGGGGGAGGTAAACGAGAAACAATCTAACCAGTGTAAAAAAAGATGAGAAAAAAACTTTATAAGTCAAAGTTGTCTAAGAAAATTAATTTAATTAAAGTCCAAACTCAAAAATGGGGAGTACCTACAATTTAAAAAAAAATGTGTTTTGTGCTCGCGTGAAATTTTTTTTTTAAAACAAGTTTTATATCTTATCCTTATTATGCGGTAAAAAAAACCCGTATACATTCAGGGCCATGCGTTTGAAATATTTTGTGTTACCATTATCGTTTAACACACTTTATATAACAAATATATTTTAATATACATATTATAACTGCTTGGATATGACAAGTACAACACTGATTGTTTGACTTAGACTATAATATGGACGACTACAAGTTCGGTAATTGCCCAACCGCGCAATTATCTTTATTACGTGATTCAAGACAAACAGTACCTACAAAATTACATGAAATTTTAATTATTCTATTTAGATGTAATCGTGTAAGTAACATTACACACGTAATTTTCTTATAATACATCTACGAGAAGAATTTCCTACTTATCGATATTATTGTTTTCGATGTCAAAACATTTCGCCGTTTTTATATTCACTGTTTATTTATTGTTCGTGATTTTAACTAGCTCCCTGGGGTTACGTTATGATACTATCGTTCATCATGATATTTGGTGTCACGATTGCCACTATCATCGTGCATTCGTGCGAACCTAGATTAACAAGTATAGGTAATGGTGAGATCGTCGATTACAACTTGTGTATAATAAACTAAGTATTAAATATATAAGTATAATAGCATAGAGTAATATTGCTATGTCAAATTCGTATAATTCCATTATATTTATAGGTATATTAAAACATGAGAACTATGCGAGTGTTATAATGAAGTAACTTTTTTTTATTCTGAATTTGATCAACGCAGTATTAAGTATTTACGCTTTTCCTAAAAAAAAAAAAACATAATTTCTTGATATTCTTTTGCCACCCACATCTCCTATACTTGGTCACAGGAATAACACTAGACTTCAAAATGCGAAAATATTTTGAAATAATTGATCATAGTTGGCGTTGATAACAAAAGTAGCGGTGAATGTTCACGGTGACAGGAACAATAACATATTTGTGTTTAGAAATTACTACCCTACTATCCCTAGTTCCAACGTAACAGTTATAACAATGATTGATAATAAATTACCGAATATAATACTATTAAATACAGAGAATTTATAAATCGTATTATTAATTTTAGGTTGCAGCTATATTTAAATGATATAGCACATAATCGCTCAAAGCTAAGTTTAATTAATAAATCAATTTAGCACTGCATTAAAATAGCCAATGCACAAATTAAATCTTTTCACATTTTAAATTATATTAAGCCCAAAAACCAGTGTTGTATTAAAAATTATGGCTAATATATTTGAAATATTATCATTAGTATTTTATTATAGTAATTTATTACTCAATTGAGGTAGTATAGACTTAAGTTAACACTACTTTTAATTTGTATTCACTCAAAAAAAATATCACGTGTTATTCATTAATTTAATTAAACTATTAATTTATAATTTAAAAAAAATTTAAGTAGGTATGACTGATACGAGTGTTACTAAGCCCAAAATAAACAAACGCACCTCAAATGTGCAAATGTAAACAACTTATAAGTGCAAAAAATTATACCTTATTAAACAACTCAATGGGACAAACAAATATGTATTGTCCCATTGTGAAAGTCGAGTAAAAAAAGATTTTAACGAAGAGGTACTTTTTTTTATATGTTGCAAGCTGGTAACTTTGCTAACAAAATATATTTTATCGCCTTACCACCCTTACTTAGACAATTTAAATCATAAATATCCATGGATCCGCATTCCGCAGTATTATAAAATACCATATATTACCTACTTGCGTAGATTTAATGTAAAATATATTGTTTCGTTTATATGAACAACTATTAATGTCCAAGAATAAAAGTATTTTTTTTTTACTTATATGACATAATGTCATAATGATAAAAAATCTTCCGGTTTACTTTGATGTTATAGATTTTGAAATATTGAATAGACATTTTATAATTTTAAATGTTCAATAGATATAGTCTATAACACTATGCTTTTTTTTTAACCCTATTCTTAAACAAATGATCATAGATAAAATAAAACCCCATTGTTATGCAACCAAGCACTTCTTGATTTCTCAGTCTACAATAAAATACATTCACACATTTTTATTACTTAAAATAATGAATTTTACATTATGTGTATATACAGAAAAACTCATTAATATTTACAAATCCAATGCATTATACCATCTGTCTGAACAAACAGTAATGTTTATTCGAAATATGGTTGAATTGGTGGCATATTTACACAATCATGTGAGTCATCATTTGATTAACGTATAATAACGATATACCTAAGTAATTATATTAGTCAAAATACAAATGTCAAGGTATGTATTTATTAATCAAATCTGTTATGTATTTTCTTTTGAAGTAAATGAACAAAATTAATTATTTCATAAGGAACTATGTTTAGTACGTTAAATGTACTATCATTTAAAAATGGTCAAAATGTTTTGTCCTTCGTAGTTCGAAGTCTCGTGATCTGGTGAATCATTTACAATCATTATAGTGCTACGCATATTTTTTACTCACTCAAAATCAATCTCCTAATACACATTCTCAATGCGGAAATCTTAATAAAATTATTGTGCGGGGTTACAATTTAAAAATTGATACAACTATTGTTGACTATCAGACTATTTCAAAAACAAATTTGTACTTACTTGAGAATTCAAAAAATGTTCAGTTTAAATATCTTCCTGCCTAAGGCTTAAAAATGTAATATCTATTACAAAGTATAAAATTATAGCTTCAAAACATCAAAATCCATAATATATAAATATTCTAAAAGCAGATAACAATTGAGAACATATGTTTGGTATACGAGTACCATATGGTAGGTTGTATAGGTAGGTACATATACATTTTTTTTCATCTGAACTTTTAGTTAATACTAATCAGTTTGTCTTAAAATGTAATAATTCAATTTTTACACCATAAAAATAATAAATTACCACTTAATAATTGTTCAAGCTGACAATCTGATGGGTCATTTACATACCTGGACCACGGGGACGCCCCCTCCCCTACCACAATATATCCAGTCCTGCCATTGTTTTAAAATACTACTCTCAAACCAAAATTACTTTACACCTATCTCGTTTCTTATATTTTCGTAGTATTTTACATTTTTACCTAATAATTACATTTAAAATATTTTATCAAGTGCGGGAAATTACCATACAGTGACTCGTCAAGGTAAACCATAAAACTGTTGACGTGTAAACTTAATGAGTTTACTCATCAACAGCTTAATATATTATAATATTCTATTTTATTAGTGAGAGCAATATAAATTATTGTATGTTGGTTAAATAGCAATGTTGAATGTATAACTACTGCCTAATGCCTACATAATTTTACATTTTTCTAAAATAATGTATACCTAACCTAGTTTAACCAATAATAGTGTTATTCATGCTAAAAGTCAACTAAGTACGTAATATGTTTCACTTGTTATGATCGTTATTGTAAAATAATTATTTATATCAGCACCTACTCAATATATTATACTGCTTTGTATTTTTTTTTTTTTTTGTTACGATAAATGAATATTTAAAATATGTTTTGGGAAACTGGTAGCTGTATTTTGTCATTTACAAATAAAATCGAAATAATAGTCATTGTTGTCAAACTGCATAGTATTGTGTCAGAGAGGCAAACTTAATTTTTAGAACAAATACAAATATCGGCGATGATGCTGAAATACATTAATTGATGAATTAACTGAGTTATAGTGGTCCGCTATTGTTTTTGATCATTATTCATTAGCTAGAACTGTGTGTTTATAATAGAACAATAATGATAATAATAATAATAGTAATTCTAGATATGGAAGTGGTTGTATTGGGTAAACATTCTGTATTTTGTAACAATCGATAAAATAAAATATGTCATATAATATTAATTTGTAAATAGTACATGCACATGGCATATCTATCTTTCTGTGCTTTTCTATGTTAAATCATAAAGGATAAATTCCCTTTAGGATTAAAATACAGAAAACAATTTTTTTTAAAATTATTATTCCTTGAATTTCCATAATTATTTTAGAAAATATATAATATGTTTCAAATGTCAATGCTTTTTATACTCCGGTTTTTGCATTGGTAGGTACTGGCAGTTTTCAATGGCGGTAGGGATTGATGCGCGATAGCATTTTATAATAAAAATAATTTCTATCAAAAACGTAATATTTTCAATGGATACTATCTACATTTATACATACATTATATATTGCTTACAATTATTACCTAACGCTTAATGAAATTCATAATTAAAATTAATTTACATATTTTAAATTGTCTATATATATTTAAACAGCTCATCATTGTATTTATATCATTTAAAACTGATGATAGATTTTATGATAATTATTTCGCAATTTAATATGATTAGAACCTATATCAAAAGACAAAAAATCAATAAAAAACGGCAGTTTGTCAAAGTGTAGGTATAATATTACCCCTTACAAATCTTTTTGTCGACAATTAAGTATAGGTAACTACATGGTAATTCATATAGAATCAATTAAATAATATACCTATACGTTAAACATAAATGTAAATGATACATTTTCGTGAATACCATAAGCTAAGAAGAATGGTGATAGTGCCAAATTACGTACAGAGAGAGAACAACTTTTAATTATAAAATACATAGCGGTCTGCCTGTCTAACAGGTTGCCTATAGTGACAGAGTATACTTATCAGACATTCTGTTATTAATTGTAATAGAAATAGATTTTTTTTCAATTATGTTTTTATTTAACATTATGTTCAAAACAGTTATTAAAGGCATATTTTAAAGTTTTGTAGTATTATTAGTGCATCAAGTCGTACCTATTGTTTAAAGACATTTTCCTGTTTTTTTAGGATAGGTACTATATAATCCACGCACAAATCATAACTGATAAATGTAGGTATGTCTTCTTTAATTTATTTAAACATATTTTTTTTAATTTGCAATCAAATATTAGGTACTTAAGTGTTTAATAGTTATTTAACTAAAATGTATATACATAATCATTATAAACATAATTAAAATGTATACTTGACAATTAATTACATTTATATATTACATTACATAATAAGGTAATATCCCATTAATTAACTCCATAACTAAGTAAAAATATTTGTACAACACTCTAGTAAAAATAATTCTTTGAAATAGGCATATTATAATAATTATGTCATATTTATATATACGAATTAAAAATAAAAATAATGTTACAGGCTTAACCAAGACATTGTTATTTTGAGAATTTGATTTTATTAAAAATGTACTGTACTACGGCTTGTCATTAAATATTCAAAAATATAATTGAAAGGTGCTTTTGAAGTTTATTGGTGTCCAATATAATACAATTAATTGTGTTTTACAGGCATATTATGCAATTTAGACATTTTCGTCGCATTATATTGAAATACTTTTAGTCCTATTTTTTTCATTGATACAATTATAATAGTAAATAGTAATTATGCGTTTTGTGTGCAAAATATAAGGTTGAGTGGTTATAAGAAATGTCTTAGTTTCAATCATTGTTATTGTGGAAATACAACATATAATTATCATTAAAGCGTATTTTATAACAATATTCCATTCACACAAGAGACACATTTCAATTTTAGACAATTAGGTGTAGGTGTATCGTGTATGCTCACTGACATAATAATGATTATAAAAAAAAGTATTAGTGATGGCTCTATTCTAGTTCAGTGTATCCATCATATTGTAACCATTTACAGGCACGTGCACAATAGTGGGGGGAGGGGGGCTCGTTCTGTGAACCCCTCCCACAAAGCCTTTTTTCTGCATCTAGGTCATAAACCGTTATTGGTTTTATCAAATTAAAAGCAAGTGTACTTCTGCAAAACTCCTAAATGTGTGGTCTATAACCACTCTAACCTATTAATGTAAACAATTTGAGTATGATTAAAAAAATGAATATTAATATAATATTATTTATTAATAATTTATGTATTTATCTTATAAATTTTTTTTCCTAACCCCCTCCACGAAGAATCTTGCACACGGGTTGGCCATGGATATATATATATATTATATAACATTCTATTGAGCTCAATGTATAATTCGTTCTATTGTATAATAATCGTAAAAATAAGGAACGTATTACTTACTTGATGTGTTTCCACCACGCCGGAGATTGTACTTTCTAAATTCGCCGTCGCACCACCTCGTTTTTCTCCCAATAAGACCATCAGGGACGATGCATCCATCGTACGAGTAGAATTTATCGATTGACCAACGTTAAAGCGTTGATTTTTTTTTAATAGATACCATTCGATTGTAGCCAATGGTCGAGATCCTTTCGAACGGCACTCGGCTTGATACACCCGATCGGCTCTAATTGTATATTTCTTGTGACCAACTGTATCCTCCGACGCGAACACTTCATTTTTCTCAATCACATGGCTTTCATTACTTTTCAAATGGTTTGCGTATCCTTTTATTGATATGATTTGCACTTCGGTGGGTTTCACTGTAAAAAAAAATATTAGTTAAGTTATTCAACAACGATAAAAATATAAGTTGAATTTTTTTTTTGTATCCATACCCATGTATCAAATGTATATACGAGACAATATTGTTACTAATCGTAGAATAAAATATATACCAAAAATGTACAAAGAACGAAGAAAAATCAATATTTACAAAATATGAATACAATAAGTACATCAATTTATTACGGTTGAAGGAGTTCATGAATGTCGGCTCATAGTAGTATTGAACATTTGGCTGTATTGTATAATATGAAATAATTATCAAACAGGTAGGTACAATGAATCCAAAGTGATTATATTAGGTATAGCACTTGGAAAAATACGATGTGGCGTATATTTTAATACACAATTTTTTTTTAGAGGGCGGTGTTATCTTAAATAATATTTATTTTTATAATCCCCAATAAAATATAAAAACTAAATTTCAGTCAGTTTTTTATTTACGAAAGATATATTATTATTCTGAGATATATAAGTGTAACCGAAGAGGATAGATTTATAAGTAGAATAATACGATGAATGTTATCAGCATTGGCCGACGCTCCACGCCGTGTGCCGTTAACGATAATCACAATAATTATGAATCACAATTTACCACACAACGATAAGTAAAATCACCTGCAAATACTGTCTACCAAACAATAATCGAAAATACTGTCGACAATTACCAACATTGAAATTATTTGTATATAGTTTTTAATTTGCATACAACATTATTATACAGATAGTGAAACAAAATGACAAATTAACAGTATTATATAGTAATATTCTGTTTTTTATAAGTTCAAAAAAATATATAGGTTAACAGTAAATATGCAGCTGAATAGGTCGGTTCGTCAATATTCTATAATATTGGAATAGTTACCACGTTAGGCTTGGTGTACCTTTATGTAGCCGTTATTTTACACATATTTCGTTCTGCACAGTTATATCATTTTCCATAAGCAAAAAGCGTTGCCAACACTCCCATAAAGCATTATGAATATTATTATTTAAGAATTTGTATTATTATTACTTATTAATAATTATACTGAGGATTACAGTTTTGGTTTTATATTTCAAGAATATAATATTATAATATTATGGTAATATGTGAGTGGGGTCAAATCCAAAGGTGGGCAAGTTAATGAAAATAATTAACTCAAGTTAAGTTAAGTTAAGAGGACACAATATCGATAAGTTAAAAGTTAATATAGAAAATAATATTAACTTAACTCAGTTTAAAAAAAGTTAATCTATTTTTTTTAAATTAGTATGTAAATCACATAAAGAGTGAAAGTGTCTTTCTAGTTTCTAATTTATAAATTATAAAAAACAATTTTTTGAAATTTTATCATAATGTACACTGTATACCATTTTACTTTTACTTTACTATTATTTACTAATTTAAACTATACTTATCTCAAATTAATAATTTAACAAATATATTTTTTTTTATATCGTATACCAATTGAATATCATAATACGTGAAGATGAGTGCATGACCTTCATATATATTATAAGTTATATAGGTAACATTAAAACATAACAATTGTCAATTTGTAATTTAAAATTATTAATTTTATTGAAAACATTTATAATTACAAATAATAATATATAATAATATATGCATAATATATAATATACACAAAGTTATGTTATTAAGATAAAGAACGGAAATGTTTGTGTTTTTGTATTGGATTATTTTTATTTTATACTGATATAGTAATATTTAAGTATAAACGAAAATTTTCAAAATGTTTTCAAATTGATGGATCTATGATGTTTTAATCTATGATGCTTGAAAAAAAAATATAGGTATTTTACTGTTAAGGGTGTCGGTGCCGGTTTTCTCAATTTTCAGCAATTTATTGAAAATTATATTTTATATTTTTGTTATTACCTTAATTATTATAATCCTTTTCCACTAATCTACTGCCCGATATCTATTTTTTTGTGTGGGAAGGGGGGGGGGGGGTTGATAGGGTTGTATTATATCAACAAAAAAGACTTCGCAGAAAAAAATTTCATGCCTCATTAATGTGTCGAATTTTGATAATTTTTTTTATCTGAAATATGAGAACTTTTTTCAGGTGAGATCAAAGCCTGGATTTTCATTTTACTTTATATAGTGCTAGAAAAACACGTCTGACAAAAAACAAATATTGTAATAAAAATACATATTTTAGCTTCTATAATTATACAATTTTAAAAATCGGGTTTTAATCCGACTTACAGAATGTTCTCTTCTTTTAAATAAAATTAAATATTAACAAATCCGACTAAAATAGTAAAATATAAGGCGTAAAAGTTTTCCTGTAAGACATGTTTTTTTACTAAAAAAGCACTGACTCCGACGCCCTTAATATATATTGACATATTATTATAGTTTACTGATGTATATTATAATGCTAATAATTAATGTCCTTATAACAGATTTCTCGTATAACTTTTAGAACCCGTAATAACGTACTAGTTTAAATGATAAATCAATAATTGTAATATTGTAATATTTTGATTTAAATACACAAGTAGGTAATGGATTTTTAATTCATATTTTGTTTTTATTATTTGTCACTTGTCAGTTGTTATTGACTTAGACACCAGAATGTCGAGAACTTAAAAATTAAAGTTAATAATTTTTAACTATATAATACCTACCTACTGGCTACTTTTATGTTCTAACAAAACAGTTGAAACTCGTTCATATTACAACTACATGCAGCACACACTTTTTAGTAAAAATTATTATGACGTATAAGGCGTTATTGGATTCTTAACTATTACGATTCATAAAACTATCAGCTTATTAAGTATTTTACAAGCAATGTAAACTACACGAAAGGAAACAAATTAATACGGAACATTTTGCAAAATTTAAATGGAGAATATTATTATACATTTTTATCTTTTACGTCGACATAAAGAAATTTACTGCCATAAGTTTAAATTTTGAATCTTATACGCCACTTATATGAACTTTACATGTTGGTATACTGCAGTATGGCTAAATATCCGAATAATTTTTTTCTAGATTCAAGCACTTAAAACCACACTGCTATTTTCATTTTTATATATCATAGATACATCAATGTATATTGAAAAGTGTAGTTTTTAAACGTATCCCAAAACTAAGAATTAAGAACTGATTTAAAAATGATGTGGGTCGAGGGATATAGAAAATAATACATAATAATCAACATAAATCTGTTTGCAATTTAGTTTCGGATTCAGGGAAAAAAATATTGCACACGTGTGGATTAAAATAACATTACAGTGTTGTTTTAATATAAATTAATTTTCACCGTTTAATAAAAATAGGTACATGGGACATGGGTACCTGTTGAAGTTTACATCCGAGAAATAATACAAATTTAAAACCATAAAATTTAGGTAGAATTAATATTATTTAAAAAGTATTTCATGTTGTAACTGGAAAAATGGAAATATTATGTGGTGTGTGTTTATATATTTTGTGCAATAAATTGTATTATTATCAGAAAAAATTATATTTATATTTAAAAAAAAATATTCGGGCTGGTGAAAATGTGAGGTGCATCTGAAAATATGAAAGTTTTGCATGCCTACATGGATTCGATATTTCGTTCCTTAATATTAAATGCATAATTTAGTATTTTTGTATTCATCTCATTGACTATTCAATATATCAATACAATATATTATAATATAATATTTTATGTATTATGTGCTATGAAAAAACTAAATATGCATGGTTCTATTAACTTGAAATTCAAATATATTTATTCCAGCACTTCATAATTTCCAATACATAATAATTCAGAAATTTTAGATTCTGAAAAGCACAGTCGTATTATGGTGGAAGGGATGATGAGGTTGATCCCTCATTGACCTTTTTTTTTGTTTTTATATTATTTTAGGTATCGTTTATTAAAATCATAAAATACCAGTGTTTTATAACTGTGGACAAAATATAACAAATCGACATTGAAACAAATAAACTTTCACTAAGAAAATAAAAGTTTGTTATTTGGAATAAAAAAAAAAACCATTGATTATGTGTGCTTGACAATAAACCGCTATCATTTTCAAATAACTAAAGGTCAATATTATATTATTTTAATATGTAATAAAAATTATCAGTCATTGAAATGCACACTCTACTATAATGTTCCTTGTTTATATGATTTATTGGTGAGTGTACATTGGCATATAATCAATAATTATTAATGTTATATATTGCCTAATCAAATTGAATGTGCTAAAATATTCAAATTTACATTACTAAAACGGTAAACACATTTGAATAATACGTAATAAATACTCTGTTCAAATGTTCAATATGACAATATGAAACTTATTAAATCTATGAAATCAAGTATAGTATTAGAATATTCAACGCATTTAACGAGAAATAGATATTTATTTGAACAAAATCATAAATAATAAATACTACGACAATATACATCTATAATAGGAGTGTATAATATGCATTGTATATTTATTAAAAAAATATACATTTTAGCGTATCTGCGTAGGTAGGCAACAAAGTATAATGGTGGTCACGAGGTACGATGAATATATTTAAGGTGAGTACCTATTCTTCTATACATAATATATTATTAACCAAAGAACTGTAAGCAACTACTAAATGTTCAAAAATATATGTGGGACTAAAATCATTGAAACATTTTTAATAGATACACTGATAAATGATAAAATAACTAATAAAGATTTTCAAAATCTTGTTTTCATTACACGTACTTGTACAAATTTTAATAATTTGAATGCCTTATAAAATATATATTTTGCATTTGTCAAATCCCAATTAGAATCCCTTCTTTGGTATCTATTCAAATAACATAGGTGTAACTCAGAATCTTGAAACTCTTCAGAATCGTTTTCTTCGTTTTTTAGCATTAAAAAAAAAAAGTTGAACGTCTATGACATTTAGATTATAATGGAGTGTTATTATATTTCAATATACAATCGTTAAGTAGAAGTAGGTAACCTTCATTATTAATTTTTGTTGGAACTATTAAATAACTCTATAACCCTTATTTTTTGGAACGATTCAATTTTCGAATTAATACCTAATCCATCAGAAATCGTGAAAGTTTCTTAATTAATATTACTTCTAAAACATACTTAAAATCATCTCCTGCGAATATACTGATGGCTATAGGAAATAATATGGATATTAATTTTAGTTAATAGTTAATTCTACCTATAGATGTAAAATTATATAGGTACCTACCACATATATATTTTGTTATATTAATTGAATACGAATATTAATATTATTCGTACATGCTATAATTTTTATTGTATCTGTTATTTACTACACATGTATAATATGTATAATGTTTTGTAAACGGAGTTTTACAGCCAATAAGGAAATAATATTATTCAACTACCTATAGGTAAATTGTCCTCCATCAATAAAATGTATGAATAGAAAATGTTTAAAATTTAAATAGTATAATAGTAGGACTCGAAAAAGCCTTCACTCAGGTTGATGTAGTATAGGTACTACCTTGTATTAATGTTTCAAGTATAATAGACATGAGACATTTTTCATATTTAACAAACAAGTGAAGTAAGAGTAAATAGATAATAGAAGTAATAGTAAGTTATATAATTGAACTTAATAGTTAATTGTTGAGTCAACGATAGATCATAATATATAAAGCCCTAAGTTTTTCGTGTATTGTTTGATATTATGACATAATATATAATAATATTACGGCATAACAAGTCATTTACATGAATAACAATTGTTTTGGTTAAACTAATTTGAATCAGTGAATGAATTAAAAACAATTTTTTAATTATTCAGAATCAAGTTATGGTAATTGCAAAAATTTAATTCTAAAAGCTCAAAATATATTAATTATAATTTATAAATGAATGCTAATGACACTGTTAAGTACGACAAACTCTTCAAAACACTTTCGATAATAGCCCACCTATACGTGGCTATATTACTCTTTATTTATCTTGGCAATTACTCTATATTAGGATTCATTTTTGAAGTTTAGATAATATATATTTAGGATATACACTAAACCGTCTAAAACTATGTGTAAATATTGTTTTAATGGTAGGTACTTAATGAAAGTTTATTGTTTATACTATAGCTGGGTGCAATAACATTTACAATTTTAAAGTAATCAACTATTGAAAAAAAAGATTTATTATTATTTTACTAAACTTAATTTATTTATTTTGTTGATAAATAAATTATATTTTGAGTTCATAAACATCAATGATAAAAAACCAAATTGTTGTATTGGAGTTTCAAAAATACAACTTCAGCATAATCGAGTCTTCAAAATGTTTTCACATTGAATAGTTCTAAAAGTCATCATTTATGATACAATTATCTTCAATTAGTAATTGCTGTACAGTGTCCACTATACAGGAAAAACGTCTCAGATGACAACAGACTCGGAATAATATTATAACCCATAATACACGTTAAATATAAGTTTTATTTGATTTATTCCATATATTTTTGTTTTTTCTTTGTGACAAAAGATATTCAAATTTACTTGTACAATTCTAAATTATATTGTTTTAAAAGTATAACAGAGAATGTCAACATATTTGTTTTTATAAAATACAAAACTTTTTTGCTAAGTTATAATGGAGAGGCTTTTTCTTGATGTACGTACAGCTCTGTAAATTAGCATTTTTTAATCACCAAACAATTGTTTCACAGACTTATTTAAATTAATTTGTTCTTTAATCATATGATAACTTAATGTAGAATTCTCTTTTGCTTAACGAATTTTAAAACTTTCTTCTGCATTAGTTGTAGAATATTTTTGGCCACATTATATAACTGTTAACTAAATTAACTAATCCACTTTTCTCTTAACTACATTTTACCCATCATACATAGATGGTTATCAATTGCCATCTGGTATAATTTAATATTTAGTATTATAATTTGGCAAGAATACCGATTACCTGCGGTGTGGAGTGAGATGATAATGTATTGTTCACAAATGTAAGTTTCAATTAAAATTAATCATAATAATAGGTACAACATGTGCATGTATATGTAGATAGTCTGATAATTTAATGATTGTCAACCTATTAAATTATGTTGGGGAAAGCTGACGAGTAATTCCGTAAAACAATCAAAACCATATTGTAAATGACAAGGTATTCCTTTAACATTGAGTGAAGATAAAAGAAAATATTTGATGTTTTTTTTATTCTTTGACCATAATATTATGTCAATAATTGTTATCCATAACCATTAACATTGTTTCTGCTCAAATACCAACTAACACAAAAATATGCATTCGATCACTAATTGTTTTTAATATTTAGAAATTAAAAATAAATACACTCGTAAATTTATTGGATATGAATTCAAACTGTTTTAATTTACCATAAAATATGTGTTTAAAATTATTTAACTACCTAGTTATAGGTTGATGATTGTTATTTGTTAATACTTTTCTTTAAATTTTCGTTAATCCGAAGCCACATTTAAACTGCGTGAGTGCGTGATAACACTGTTTGGACCGAATCTTATTCGTGGTAGGTACAGGGGCGGACTTACCATTTTTCCGTCCCTAGGCATTACAACACTAGTCCCCCGTAGATTGGCGTGCTCCCACGGAGGGGGGGGGAAGTAATGTTCCATGAAATAAAACAAAACTATAAAAATTGTATTTAGGTATTTATACATACCGAATAAACAAATAAATATTAATACAATTTTGCATAGGTACATTTGTATACATGTACAATAATTAAATCATTTTGTGCCTTGATTTATCTGTAGCAAAGTTATTTATGATTTGGTGATGAGCACTCTAGTATCCATAATCGTAATCGATTAGCAGATTTCTGAGCAGTATGCATTATACAGGAGACGGGCGACAGTGCCAGCGTCGCGCGTCGTCGCAATATTTATTATTATTAATTACTTTATCAATACACCTGATTTCCATAATTAATTCCAGTAAAAATTAACTGAAAAATTGCGCCCTCAAAACTATTGCGCCCTAGGCCAGTGCCTTGGTGGCCTATGGGTAAATCCGCCCCTGGATAGGTACATCATATTTTTTACAATATATCTTACATTGTTTAATACATTATAGCATTAGTTTAACATGTATTTATATTATTTTATTATTTTATTTTTATGCAATTAAAAATAGTTAGAAAGGTTCCTGTTACAAATATTATAGGTATACAAAAAAATATCATATGCTTATTGTTTTATTCTTATTACTTTTCATTCTAAGTAAATGTTTCACAATCATTTTATAAACAATATATATAATTTGATAGAGTAATTACAAACTTTTTACTTTATTGCAACATGCCTTGCAAGTTTTATATTTTGGAACTTAAAACAACTATATGGTTTTGTTCCATTTATGTAGGTACTGGGAAATTTTTTAAGCACACATAATTATGTGGCATATAATATTTTAAATACAACTATGCAATTAAATTTAAATATAATATAATTTTCAAAGGTGTTATTGCACCTATTTAGAAGTTATTAGTACGGTTCTGTCTCCCCTTTATGTTTTTATACGTGTCTTTGGTTAAACGTCCTATTAACTCTCCAGGTTTGTTTTTGTACCAAAACAAATTTATATATATTTTTATATAAATGTTTATAATATATATATATATTATGTATACACATTATACAGGGTGATTTGCTCAAACATGCTCACCCCCATTTTTTCCTTTAATAATGAATTAATTCAAATTCTGATTTTTGAAATTTTTTAATATACTCATAGACTATATTATTTTCAAATTCATGACATTTTTGTACTACTTAAGGAATGTCTTGTGGCTACAAGCTTCTGTTTTTCAAATGAGGACCCTCCTATTTATTGTAGACTATTTAGTGGAAATTTTTTTTGAAAATGTTGATGTCTCTAATTATAAATTCGAATGAGTATAGTTTCTTAGTTATTAAAATTAATATTAAGCATAATACCTTGTTCTTAAAAATGGTTTTACATAAATATAAAAAATACGTAGAACTGGATCTAGTATTTGCAGTGGCGGCTCGTGAACCGTATGAAGGGTGAGGCAGATAAACAATAAATTATTAATCAATTGAATACTCCCATGGTTCTACTATAGTACAAGTAGGGCTCTTTAAAAACTTCTATTAGTCTTAGTACAAGTACAAAATTGAAAATTGAATAATAATAATATGTTCGTTATTATTTGTTCGATAACAATCGATAATATCTTTTGTTTGTGATAAAAGTATTATAGGTAAGTACTTACACTGAACGACATGATGACAACCTCTCCTGTCCTTTTTCTATTAGTGGAAATCACGTCGTTTCGACAAATGACTAATGGATAATGTTGACAAACTCTGAGGCCCAAATTGATCAGCCTCATTTACTAATAATATTCTGACTCCCCCACTATCATGATATATATTTTTATAATAGTACGGCCGTCCGACTCGTCTGAGGCTAAATATTACTAGCCTCTCGGCACTCTTCGGTTTTCGTCGACATCGGTCTATCGTTCCATGAACATTGTCGTAACTTTTGATAACAGTGTCGAAGTATGTATAAATATTATGTACTATAATAGTTAATATTATACATTTATACATGAAATAACAAATTCATGATAATAATATTATATTATAACAAAAAATTTTTCTATTATAAAATGTATAATATATTATTGAATATAATATTCTTAAAGTCGATTGGAAATAACTATAATTATACTATATACCTCCTTTTTTTTTACAACAGTTAGGTGAGGCTGAGCCTCACTTGCCTCACCTGACGAGCCGCCACTGAGTATTTGTTATACTTTTTACAAATTATTAATACCGATAGATTAATATTAAATACTTCGATTTTCAAATCACCATATTATAGAAATCTTATAAACACATTATCATGGACTTTTTATCCTTAGAACACAAAGTTGAATAACTCGAAAACTACCCGTAAGAATTTTGCATCTGATACGTAAAAAATTTTAGAAAAATTGTCCACTGTATAATTTACAGTTGAAAATGAGTGTTTTCATTTTAAAAACAGAAGTTAAAAGTTTTTATCTCCTCAGGATACCCCTTAATAGTAATACAAAAAATCTCAAGAATTTGAACATATGAACTTAAAGTATATTTAAAAATTCCAAAAATCCAAAAATCAGACTTTGAATAACCGCATTATTGAAGAAAAAAGCGGCTAGCATGCTTGGTGAATCACCCTGTATATTTAATGTGGTCATGTCACGCTTATAACGGTATTCCTGTTGTAATATGGGTATCTGCGAAGAATGTCTTTGATTTTGATAATGTTCCGGTCCGTGTTACGCGTATTTATTCACAAATAAGTGGGTGGGTTATATCTGCATAAGGATTTTCTACCAATCCGTCACTCTTCCAATATCTAGAGAAGCCGATATTTGTCAACCAATCCACTAATCCACAAAAGAAGGACTCTGTGAATGTCAACCGACCAAGCTCTCCAAATATAGGGAAACCAAGGAACCAGAGGTGTAACTCGTATTTACATTTATGGCTTGTGAAAAAAAAAACTGTGGGCACTAATTGTATTACGAGTGTATAGAACAATTAGAAGAGTAAAACAGTATATGCATTAAATTACAACAAGAAAATAATCCATATTTATTTTTCAATAGTACCTAGCTATTATTAAAATTGTTTTTATTGTATATTCAATACGAAGGAGCACCCTTATAC
This sequence comes from Acyrthosiphon pisum, assembly GCF_005508785.2. Lineage (NCBI taxonomy): Eukaryota > Metazoa > Arthropoda > Insecta > Hemiptera > Aphididae > Acyrthosiphon > Acyrthosiphon pisum. The sequence continues at coordinate 14,740,831 of NC_042493.1, forward strand.
ATTTCACTTCATGCCACCCTACCCAATTGTTACAGATATTGTCACCCAGGGTGCAAAAAGTGTAAATATGGCCCTGGATACGCAACTGGATGAACTGCTAAATTTCAGTAGGTAACAATTAACTTTTTTGTATCATGAAAGTGAAAGTATAGTATCGATTGAAAGTGCAAAAAATTAGCAGTTCTGAGTTAGTGCAGATCACTATTCCCAAAATTATTAACTATCAAGTAACTATATAGTTATGTTTCCTGTTTTAATTGTCAAATGTTAATAATTATGCATTCTTATAATGTGTAACAGCTATAGAAGTACCAACGTTTTTGTCTTTATTATTTTTCTTTTGTTTTGAAAATGTAAAATGTTCAGAATTATACTGCTGAGGATGTCTGATATTGTTATTATGTTTATTTATCGCATTAATACATGTAAAGTGAACACATCTTGTCGAAACATGTACTAACTATACAGTATAAAAGTATGGTCGAGCCGAAAAATTATAACTAATGCAATTATAATTTAAATTACGATTTAACGATACAAGGTGATTGATTTTTTTGCGGCTACTGGAATATTACAATAACAAATAAAGACCGAGTAAGTAATTATATATAGTGGACTTCAAAACTTGTTTTCAAAGTGTTATCTGCGCAACGGCTAGGTATAATAATATATAATATCTATACGTCGGTGCAGCGTACTATACTCAATACTGCCTATATACTTTTAGCAAACAGTTTCCAAAACTATATGCGATAACATGGGTATAGGTACCTAAATGGCGGCCACACACATCCAATCGTGTTCGATCTAAAGCAGTTTACTAAATGCACAAGTCATAACCGGCCGGGAAAATGCAATGCAAATATAACAATATTATCGTTATTGATTTACTTACGGTTCAAACGGATAAACGTGTGCTCGGTGGTTGCTGGCGGTGGCAAATTTCCATTTACAGCAATTGCCGAAGGACGGGATACGGAATATAGAATGCTGTTGCTTGCCTGACACGTCAAACGTGCCGTGCCCAACGTCTGTTGCCGCTGGCTCATTATCGGATGCCACCTGGTTAGGTTAGTCAGCACCAAACGGTTAACGGTCACACCAGCAGTGGTTGAACCGTTGTTCGGCTTTTTGCGGTACCCGCGACTGTGGTTATCGTCAATTACCAGTTGATACGGAGAGTGCAATACTGCATTTTCGTGGTACCACGTCAGTCGAGGTCGCGGCCACCCTGCAAAATAAATTAGTGTAATTTGTTAAGACAATTATTGTTGTTTTCTATGCATTAAATATTTTTGAAAAATTATTTTTAACTAACTAAAATTACATTTCCTATAATAATCATCATTTTCAGTTGTAAAAAAAAAAACTAAAAATATGTAATACCCCTGCATTGTACTCTGAAATAATATAATGATAGGTAGTTTTTAAACCATAAATATCATTAAACGGGTACATTCCTACACTGTATATATTTTCAAATGTTATTAAAGTTCATTCTAGCTACATTTAAAAATCTGAATTATACCATTAGGTAAGTACCTATAATTATTTAAAATATTAAAAACGAATGTTTTTCAGTTCACCTACATGTTATATATATGCGCTCAAGAACAAAAGTTCTATTAAAATTGAAAACTTAAATATAATATTATTGTGCTATAAAAGAATAGACAAACTTTTATCAAAAGTAAATTATTGTATTTAGGTAGTTTATATTATATTAAATCTATATATCAAGAATTATCATGGTCGACACTTTGCCTATAATATACCTATTTTTTAAAATACAAACTAGTTTATACATGATATTTACATAGGTACCAAAAAAAATAACAAAACTAACTTATTGTAATAAACTAGGTGGAACTTGGCGGGTTTATTATCATGGCCTTCTCCAAAAAAAAAAAAAAAAAATGCTTAGGTCTTGAATGAAGCTTTCTAATGTATAATACAATTGTATTGATTATTTCATTCAAATAGACTACGAACTTATTTCTTACTTTCAAAACCACTACAACACAGGGAAATCGTTTAGGAAATAATAATTGTTTCTAAGTGTTTAAAATGTAATTAATTAAAGGATATAAAGATTTATAATTGACACAAATATATATTAGGTTCTTACTTTTTAAATTTAATGACATATGACTTAGTTTAGTAGTTAACTTTAAAATCTAATCTAGGCTTTTTAGTTTATATGCATTTATTTTTAAACGTCTAAAAAATAATAAAAGTTTTTTCTGAACTTAAGTATACTATATAATATAGTCTATATTATAATAAACAATTTTTGATCTTAATAGAATATGGCATGATATAATATTTTTAACTTGGCAATGTCTCAAACGTTTGAGTTCGCATTTATGAAGTGGTGTCACAAATGGTTATTGTATTATATTATAAATTATTATGTATTCATGTACCTATATTGTGCATGTATAAATTATAAATACATTTTATATAATAATAATACAATTTTTTAAGTTATGTGCTGGTGGATACAAAGCCACAAAACTAATTAGATAATTTGGATATCTTGAAAAAAAAGTTAGCACAATTTAACAGTACAAATTACTAATCAGCAAACAATTTAATTTATAAGTAGTAATTTGAAAATGTATTATTATTCAAATAAACAATTTTGGTATAGCTATAAAACAAAGTAGGTAATAATGTTCTTTTAGTAAATCATTTAAATATAATATGATATAAAATAAAATAATAAATAGCAAATAATATTAGTATATTTTGATTAACACAAACATCAAGTAGTTTTTGAGATAAATAATAAAATAACGACTAGGTAAATATACCTAGTTCGTATATTTCATTTCTGTGACTTTGAAATAAAGTCTCGAAAAGTTTAACCATATTACACACAAATAGTTTATTACATATTATGTAAATGTTAACTCAATTTGAACTAAATGTAGTTACAATATTATTAACGTTATGATACTTTAATCTTGCCCCGTCATTTTACGCAACATATTTATTATTTCACTCCTAACATAATGCGCGGTTATACACGTACATTATAAGTTATAACACATATCAGTAAAGTTGCAGCTGTAAAAGCTACTGCTGACGTGCAAAAACTATTTTTATCCAAAACACAGAAAATGAAATAATAATAGGTAAAATCAAATACTCAAACTAAAATTAATTATTATGTACGTACTCTGTTTTTTTTTTTAAATTGTAAATCTAAGTCATTTATCAATAATACAACAAATCATTAATTGAATTAACGACGAAATTTAATGTGTTAAATTATTTTAAGGTAAGTACCAAGATATTGTCGTTTATGACTTTATATATCAAAAAAAATTATTATTAACTGTGTAGGTAACATTATTTTCTGCATTACTGACCAACCAAATTCTACATTCTTTGAACACTACAATAACATGGGATAAATATGGGCATACGTGTAAATTACGCCATTCATACAGATAAAATCCCAAACTAAGAGTTATCTATAGTGTTATTTTTGGTCAATACACGTACCTAACTATAGAACCACGGACCTTTTACAACTATGAAAAGGCGTCGTGTAAACTTCGCAAGTAGTTCAATGCCTGATCAGCTGCTATTCCGATAATATGAAACTTGTTGAATATTAATTAAGAATAAATTTCCAATATAATTATCAACTATAGCCATTAGCCACTAGTAGTTCTCATAGGTGAGGTGAGGCCCCGAGGAATGTTGGCGCATCACGTACCCACATTATATATAGATATTAACAGGTATATAGGTAGTGATATTAACTTGGAGACCTAAGCACAAAAAAAAAGGTAGGGATGACAGTCGAAAGGTTAATACCATAAAAAATATATAATCTAGATAGAATATATTATTAGGCATCGTTAGAAAACTGAGAAAAATTACTGTGATGGTTTTCACAAAAATGTCAAGTCTTTCAACAGATTATAAGCTATAAATATCAACCGCGATGATCCAACAATATTAAATCAAACTAAGTATACGATTATAATATAGAAACATATTATTATGTCATAATATAGCATAAATAATTGGATTAGGCAATGAATGATTGAAAACCATCTGCTTAAGATTCTCAATATCATCCATATTATATTATGTATATTACTTAACTGCTTTTAGGATTACGACGTACAACAACCACTTATCAATGAATACATTATTATATGTAGGTTATTTTAAACACGTACAAGAAACAGATGAAATTAGTATATTTTCTTCGACGTGTTTTTAGTCGTTTCATAATTTATAGTTAACAGAGTAAGGCTGAAAATTGAATGCACTATAAAATCTTAAAAAAGAAGAAATTTAAATCCCTAAAAAATGCATTAAGAATATGACAAGCAAGGTACATACCTATTACAATAGCTAAAAAATTAACTTTAGGCAATTAGTTACTATAGATTAATATTCTTAATTTTATTATTAATTATTATTTATTAAAACATAATATTGTATACATTTACAGTCAATGTAAATTAATAAATAGTTTGTACAAACGAGTGTAAACAATTTTAATTAATGGAAATTATTAAAAAAAAATACACTAAAATGCATTGAATAAGAAAATTTTCAAAATTGTATTAAAATGTTCTATTATAAGAAATCTACGTTTTACAATGAGCTCCAAAAAAAATACATTTTTGCCAAATGCATAGCACTAGTTATCCAGGCTGCCATCCGGTCATTTTCTAAAGAGAGTTTTTTAGGAAACTCATTATATGATTAAAATGAGTAAAAATCAAATGCACGTTAGTGGAGGTCACGTGTGTCCAAATTAGTTCTATTTATATATAAAAAAAAAATCATGAATGCATATTTTATTTTACTAAACGTGATGATTTTTCACTGAACGCCACCGGCACTGTGTACCCAATAACTGATTTCCGACAATTTTCCGTAATCATAAATAATTAAACAAGTAAATGTACATTTCTGAGTAAAAATTAAATATAAATCTATTTACATAATACATTTAAAACAGTGCATCGCATCAATAAAAAAACAGATTTTATAAACCTTCCACACGTGAACACCATTGTGGACGGCACCGTAAAATGTAGCTATCTGAATACTATGTATAGTGAAATATTGTTGTTATATTGACAATAATATAGAATAATAGTATATAGTTGGCAGGTACAACCGCAGCCGACACACGCGTGTAATGTGTGTACATAATATGCTAGAATTCGGAAATCATTTACAAAGCATCGAATTGTAATTTTACGTTTGTATGAAATACAAAATGAAATACAAAATACAACTTTTCATGAATCAAAGTGCACTTTCACTTTCTCTGATCAATACCTAACCAACGTCAACACTTAACAAATCAATTATTGCACTAATTGATAAACTATAATTTTTAGTTATCTGTGGAAGCCCCAACCTATATTTTACGCAGGCGGTTAAAAATGTCGACATTTTTATTTTGCAAAATATTCATGCGTATTTGTTCACGTGGCCTGGAATTCACTATTATTACTGTAACACTAGTAAAAACTAAATTTATTTATTCAGACATTTAAAGACTCTAACAATATTATAGAATGTGCGGGGGTTGGGGGGGGGGGGTGAGCTAACTGTAATTGGTCGAGAAATTAACTGAAATAACGATTTTGATTTGCAAATTTCAAAAAACGATTTGGAACTATTTGCAATTGATTTTCTAAATATTGATGTCATTTAGAATAAACTGACAAAGGTACCTATATCATTGGTGGATATCCGGGGGGGGGGGCTTAGCCCCCCTGATAGCCTCAAAGCCCCCTCTAAAATGTCATTATACTATATACTATATATTACTATATTATTATTTGTTATGTAAGATTATATTATTAAATTGTAAATATGAAAATAATAATTAGACAGCCATTTTATTAAAAATATTTCGTTCAGTTGTTCAGTAAAATTATTTCAATGTTAAATTAAAATTTTGTTTAAAATTATTATGAGGGGGTGTGGGGCGCCCACCCCCACAGCTTTGGTTCATAAGAAAAATCGTAGTTCCCCAAATTTTTCGATGGATATCCGCCAATGTACCTATTGAACTTCATGGTTAAACTTGAAAGAAGAACTGATTTTTGTCGGGCCACGGCATATTCTCTCGCTGGACAGTGGACAGAGTATGCATAATAGATAAGATGGATTTTAATTTTAAAGACAGAATTTTAGATTTTTGTTTCATTCACAACATTACTATGTTCTAAACCGACGTAATTTGAGATTATGAGCGGAGCGAGGAAGCTAGTGGTTTTACAATGGTGTTTATTTATTTATTATTTATCTTGTATACAAAAATTCAACCAGAAGGAGTGCTTCGATTTCAACATAACATAGTGCCTTATCTTTTAGCAAATTGGATCAAGATGATGGTACTTTAGATAGGTCATTTTTCGATTTTCTCAATAGTTATTTAATGCCACGGGAAAAACCACCGACAAATTACGAAAAACTGGATTTTAATTTCTAACGCTATGTCAACGTATTTAAATTGTGACGAATTAGTTTTTTTACAATATAAAATACCCAGACTAACAAATCTTTTCCTCTCAGAATCGTTTTTCGTATACAATGATATTATATCATTGAATTCAAGTTTAATACAATCCATTATATACAGTGACCCACTTGTAACCTACTGTACAGCAGATCGACATCCACTTACCCGCTTTTTTTAAATAATATATTTGTTTTTTTTTTTCAGAAATATCAATGAACGCTAATATTATTGTAGTAGGTATTTTTATATTTTATTTTTGTATTATAAAAAACAACGTAAACAGTTTTGGGAATATTAAAAACCAATTAAATTATAATATAGTAAACTATTGTTTTTGAATCAAAATCTGTTTTAAAAATTAAAATTAATCAAACCGGCAAAATCCTGCAGTTTTTTTCTAAATTTATCAATATTCTTTTAATAGACATCAAATACCCCAAGGCGTATTTTTTTTTTATAACTAACTCAGTATTTCAAAAAATGCGAAATTCGAAATCCTCAGTAAAACATTGATGTAAGCAATTTAATAACAAACTGCATATTTTATACAACGATTACCCAACCAACATTATTTTTTATAGCATATTTAATTATAGTTGTTTACATCTTAATACATTAAAATAGATAAAGTTTTTCATTGATCATCTATATCAGTATTATTATAAATATGTTTCAGGTCGTTGGTGATTATTAGAATTAATTATTTCAAAGTACCAATATTAGAACTTGCCGCAAAACATTTCATTTTTATATGTGATATTTTAAATCGAGCCGGTCGTGTAAGTAGTCATAGTTATTGTGTGTGCGCAACCACATAAATATAAATATATTTACTTTTGTTCCAAAAGATTTAATAAAAATATAATTTTAAACATGTCATCATGAATAATGAATATAGGTACGACAAGTTAAATAACTTTTTATTTACCGAAACATATTTAGTTTACTAACTCTACGTAGGTATAATGTCTATAACATGAATATTAGAAAATACAATTATTTAAATTTATAAAAATAATATTTTGTATTTAGTAGGTACTTAAAATACGAATGTAAGTAAGGCAGATAGGTAGTTAATATATTACAATTATACTATATCAAGGTTGAAGCCATATTTAAAAGTCAATATTGAAATTGAATTCGTATATTTTGTGGTGTTATTTTAAATTTTAGTTAGTTTTAAAAATTGAACACAATGATGTCATTCCAATTTTATTTTTCCATAAAATATTAACTCACTATAATATAATTTATATTTTAAACACAATATATTGCATTTTCATATGTTATCAAATATTAATATTATTTTTAATCTTGCATCAATGTGTACCTATATAGTCTATACTATATATTGGATGAGTATTTATTTTAATCCTTGCATACAATATATTTATTTACTATATTTTTATCATAATTAATATTTTATTAATAATATAAATTAAAATATTATAATTATTTACTATTTTAACTATAGGTATCGTAATGATTGATTATAATATTGTATGATAGTCACGACTTATATGAATAATAAATTCTATATATATATATATTAATTGGGTCCATCCTTGAACCAGTCGCGTTACCCCTTTTATATACATATATTATATATTGTATACACATGTATTTATATTCAACAACCGCAAAATTAACCCCTGCGATGTCACCACCATAGTCAACACTCGACAGAGCCTCAGTAACAGTCATAATATAAATCTTAATTTATTCATCTGATTCTTAATTTCGTTTCTGAATTTGTAATTACTTTAAACGGGGATACAACAAATACTGGAACGAATACACCCTACAATGTCAATATAAATTCCAATCTACCGTGTAACAAAAGTACAAAACCGTAATAAATTATCTAGTAACCGCGTTGCTGTACGAATACGAACCCGTAGATGTATAAAACACGGTTAACCTTTGATTGGTGTATTATTTAGCGAAGGCCGAGAAAATGCTCGTGACGATGACGTCTCTCCGGGATCAACATCACTAAAATGACTGGTCTCGCAGCCAGCCGGATAGGACGCGAATGGGCGAGGATAGTATCTACGTCAGAAAGTTTTATTCAACGTTAGTAGTATATTATAATAGACATTTTGCTTCTCAAAGCGGCGATCTGACGAGGCACCTGTGGATGAAGGAGCCACCGCTTATCGCGGACTTGACGAAAGATGTCACGATACTGTCAGTCCGGCGAGTGATGGTGACAAGAATGATAATACCTATACCGGTACTTTTGTTTATGCCTAACATTATATCTATATTATGTTCGTTCGATACTCGAGAGTAATTATTATTATTGTTGCATTAAAAATATTGTCAAATTAATAGAGTTAGGAGGCTAAAAATAAAAACAAAATACTTAATAAAAATCAAATTATCCAGATGATACTTCAATATGATTCCAAAATTTGTTCACATTAATATGTATTTTTTCAAATTTATGTATTTAATAGCGCTTGTATATAATATAAACTGTCATATAGAATTTCCAAAACCTCTTAGTGCCTCGTACGTATTATAATATACGGTATGTAATTAGTAAATTAATTTATATTTTCTTTGTAATTTAACATTTTGAATTATGATTTATAATCCACAAACTTGTTCATGTGACCTAGAATTCACTTATTTCTGTTACCACACACATTGTAATTAAACATTTAACGATTGGAAATTTTCAAAACATTAAAGGCTGAATTCATAGTCGATGCTTATAAGATTTTGGCTTAGAAAAAGAAAAAGTATTACTTGTTTTTGAGACCTACCTTAAACATAACTTTTAGTTATTATCTCAATTTTTTTATTTTTTAAACTATCAAAAATATTGATATTCAGCAATACTTATTTTTAAGCATCCGATATGAATACGGCCCTTAGTTTTATATAAATAGTTATCGACCAAATAAGACTATTTACCTCCAACCACACGGCACACCAATGTAACAGTTAGACTGCCTTCATCGACAACAATCACATTTCCGGAATTTTGTTGGTAATTTTCTGGACGATCTCCTCCAATAGAATTTCCATATTCGAAATAAATGGTTGGTCGTTCGGGAGCGACTGTAATACATAATACATAATTAAATATGTAAAATATGTTCTTAATAATTATTTGTTTTTAAGGAAACCAATACAAAAATGTTATTTTATAAAACTATTTCAACAAGTACAAATAATTTAGTAAATTTAAAAAGCTCTATGGGTCTTACGGTTCTTAATAAAAAATACTCATTATTAAAATACTTAAATAAAGTTCTCACTGTACCTACTTAGAATTTAAAACAAAAAAATTTAAATAATTTAATTAAACTTGCATTTTTAGTTTAAATGAGATACTTGACAGACATTTTTGTAGGAAAAAGAGAGGTCCATTTGCGTACCAATGAAACGATATTCATACAGACGCATAGATGTTATTTTTTTATTTGTTTTATAAATAGGTCTTGTGATGTTTTATACAATAATGAGTGATTAATTTCAGATATTCAGATATAATCTTCCTTAAGCTTAAAAACCATTAGTAATAGTACCTAGGTATGAAAGTACCTAACACAATCATTCAACGGAAACTTATTGGGCTAAATTAATAACAAATGAGCCTTTCCTACTCACATGTAAATATGTAATCAACCAAAGTCTGTCAATACCTGTTTGATTTTGATTAATTATAATTTATTAGTGAACCAGCAAGGTACCTACTAGTATATTAATGTACATTATGTTAAGTACAAACTTATTATTATTATCTATAGGTATTGTATGAAACACTAACTCTCATATTTTGTTTAAACTATGATTTATGAATGATTCGTATTTAAAAATGCAGTAATTAGCGAGTTTAATGACTTGTAAGCTTGTAAAGTATCTGGCCGGGACTTCGACCCCCTCCCTAAACCCAAGTATGCCAATGACAGATGTTCCCTTAAAACTTTAGCAACAAACGATACAACATGAAGAGCGTTGAGCCCTTAAAAGTAATTATTTTCATCCGACATAAGTTTACATAAAACAGATTATTACTTTCTCATATCCATCCTAATTTTTAAATTGGAGAGTACTACAATCAATTATGTATATAACAATTTACTTGCAAGAAAATATTTATATCTATATAATTTTACTTCATATTTTAGATTCTAAGTTTGGCTAAGAAACTATGTAAGTATTGGTTTTACAATGATGATTTTTTTTTGTTTGCAAACAGTTTATCGAAAAGAAGTCACTTCTAAAAGTTTCGTTCTATAATGACTCTATCGATTGAAAATCGGCCACAGATTGTACTTAAAAAGGTATTTTGAAGCTTCTTTAGAAGTTGTCAAGAGAGAATTATTATACGACTTCCAGGAAACTGAAAAAAAAATATAAATATAACTTGTAACAATACCTTATTTATAGGTACCAGTTTTGCCCTTTGGTTATTTTTTAATAATTTGACTGATAATAAAACCTTGAGATAATCGTTTATTAATTTTAGAACCAAATATAGAGATAATTTATAAATGTACCTAATTTTAAAATGTATTTAATTTCATAAAGAAAGAAATTACTCTTATAATATCACCTAATATTTTTTTTAGTACTTGTAAGGCTGTAACTAAAAATTTTAGATTGAAATTAAAATTTAAACAAAAATATAAGCGTTATCTATGCTGTGTGGGCACAAGCCAGTAATATTATTAATATTTTTTTGTTGTCTATACGTTTCTTGTTATATTTTTTTCCTATTAGCTTAGAGTAAGCGAGTTTTAAAAATTACATCCAAACCGTACTTTTATTTCTTTTCATATGCGAGCAAAAGCTTATATTATCATTATTGGATTATTCTTTATTTTATTTCAGGAAATTCGAGGACAGCCGCAGCTGAATTATAATTTTAATTAAAGTAATTAAAAATAAAAATAGTATGTTTCTTTGATTTATCTCTTTAAAATTACCTATGACTGTTAGGTTAACTAGTCTGTTCCTGGTGGGGGCTTGCAGGAAGTCAATTCTGCATCTATATATTCCAGTATCGGTGGCCATAGCTCTATCCACTGTCAGATGATCTACTGTATCTTGGTCACTCTGTAGTTGTTCACTGTTGAGTGTGTGAAAGTATGCACGGTCACCAAATCCCATTGGTGAAGACCACCATCTAGGTGGATTCGGAACTTTTGCAGATGTCTGTCTTGTATCATACCTGCATGGAAAAACAAAAATAATAAACATTGTAACCAAATAATTATAAAATTGATACACTATAATACACGAGTTTAAAAACACGGTGTCCTGTAAAAAAAATATTATAATAAACCAATTCAACCGTTTTTCCTATCACAAATAAATAAATAAATATTTTAGTCAGTTATTATTATATCATATTAGGTACTTTATAATAAATATGATTAACAAATATTGGATAGTACGATAGTTGATAAGTAAGACATAAATACTTAAATAAAATTTCAGATTTTTGGTACACCTACCTAGTAAATAGCCATTTAACCTATACTTCCAAAATTATTCGATCAAGTTATAGGTTTTAAACGGTAATTCATTACTTATACAGTTATAATAATAGTTATAATGCAACTTTAAATTACGAAACACTAACGATATCATACTTAAATTAATAGGTATCTGGTATATTAGAAAAACAATTTAGTCAATCGATCGTGCATTTTACACAATTTAGGTTGGTATAATTTCATTTGCATAATAAAACGTTTGATTTGGGTATTTACGCCTATATTAAGAGGACGCCACACCTGTACGAATAAGTTGTCCTTACAAACGTTTATTATAGGTTTATAACATAACACTTTTTCGTTTAAGAGAACCGATAGCCATTCCAACCATTTGAACCATTAGCATTAGAGTAAATTGACCTATTATCAAAATTAAAGGTGAAATTATTATCTATGTTTTTACGTTGAATTTTTTACGATATTTCGATTTTTAACTAAGTTAGAGTAGGTATCCATGTAAAATATTACAATATAAAAATGCTCATAACTAGCTACAAAATTGAAATATCGTAAAAAAACAATGTAAAAACACAGATGCCCTTACCTTAAAGTTTTATAATAGGTTAATTCACTCTTGTATAAAATCTAACAAAACAAAATGATTGGTTCTGTTGAACGCAAATTGTTTATATGTTTTGTATACATTTGTTAGATGGAGACAACGCATGCTCTTAAGGGTTAGTTAAATTATTTGTCTTTTATTATTTAAATTAGAGGTAAACACACCATTTTATATAATTCTTCCATATATGTGATTTAAATATTTACTAGCTATATGACTTCAATAATTAACTCTATTATAGTTTTGATTACAAACATAATAAAAGATATTAAGTTTGTTTGTTACCTAGGTATCTATGAAAATAAAAATGTCTAGAGATTTCAATTATAAGACACAATATTGATATATTATATTTTATTTTTATTTTCTAATTCATTTTTTTTTCTAAGAACTTCATCAATATAAAAGTAATTTTAATTTTCTAAATTTAAATGTATCAACTATTATTATGGTTTGATAATAATAATTTAAAAATATTTACAGCTTAAATTTAAGCCCGACATTATGTACAATATTTTGGGTTAAGCATTAGGTATATCTACATACGACCTACCTAAGAGCATAATACAAATATATAATATGCGCTTATTCATATAAAAATGTAGATCTTTGTATTTTCAAAGTATAGTTGGATATTCAGCAGATTAAGCATTATACACTATAAGTATATAAACTTAAGAAAATATGTATGCATAAACATTGTCTAAATATAAACAAAAACGTCCAGAGTTTTATATTTGTAAAAGTTTATATTTTATTTTATTTATCTTAATGTCCAGGTATAACTTATAGATTAAAATTAAACTATACTATTGTCATAAAACAAATAATATATATGTAATATAAATAATATACTTTATGCCTACATTCCAGATTGTAATAAATTGCCATAAAATAAAATGATTTTAAAATTCTCCATTCTTCTTAAATCCTAATAATATTTGTTAGTTTTAATTCAATAGTTAGATAATTAATAATAAAATTACGCTATTATGATGCTGGGATTATTGCGATCTTTCGTTTCATATGTAGGTTACGTTACAAACTTATTATGATATTTACAATACCTATACTAATTTATCTAGTGATATAATATATATTTTAAAGATAGATTAAAATTTCGTATATTTTTAAGATTGACTTTTGCAAAACATAACTGAATTGAAAAACGTTTTGAGTAGTTTACCAAAGTCGCCATAAGTAAAATATAATTATAATCAGATAATTTAAGCAAATATAATTTCAATGATTTTCCGAGATATTCTTATATTGCTTACACTTACCTAGGTATATAATATATATATTAACTCTGATCATATATAATATATATATAGGTACCTATACCCAAACAATAGCCTAACACAGTCAAGTTGTAAATTTTGATAATTCAAACATTTGGAAGTTTAGGGAGTAGATGTAAGTACTTGGCTGTTCGTAAGAATAGTATTTTCAATAAAGTGTAGATTTGATCATGGTTTCGTAATTGGTAGCTTATATGTAAAGTACCGGATTGTAGGAATTTAAATTTTAAATATAATATAAAATAACAATTGGACATGTTTGAAAAGTCTCTTTTATATTTTGACAGAAAAAAAAAGTACCTAAATGAAAATTATTTAGTACTTGCATATCTTGATCTTTGAGAAAACAGACGATGGTCAACACATATAACAGGACAATTATTAATACACCTACCTACTTAGCACATAATTTTTCAGATAAATTAAGATTTTTTTGTTTAAATTAAACAAATTGTGTATGAAACAATGGAAGATGAAAGAAAAAAGTATAACAATTATACCTAGCCATGGTTTTATTTTTACTTAATGTTAGTTATGGTGTTGGACATATGGTTTTATAACCGCATTTTAGATGAAAAATAAACGACTGAACACTATTGTATTTTATTCATTAACTATCGCCACCATTACTCAACCCTTATATATATATAAATAAAAAAACTCATACGGTTTTTATTTTATTTTTCACAATACACTACTTTTGAAATAATAAAAGTAATGAAAAATTCGAATTTTTACAAGCGGTCAAAAATCTTGCATGGGGACAGGAAAATGGAGCAAGGCGGTGGGTCAAAGAATAGCAAACAAAAAAAAAAAATAATAATAAAACCCTTGTACACATACGATTATTGTTTGTCCCTATCACGTTATTGTTTTGTATGTTTTTAACTCGATTATGTTCAGAGAATAAAAATATTGTATTCCTGGCTAAAATTCAATAAACGAACTTAATCGTTCCAACGTTATCAATGACAAAAAATAAAACAATACCAATTCATCAAATTTGAGTAAATATGAAAGTCGAGTCATTCGAATAAATATAGTATTAATTGTAACATGCTGTGTCATAACTCATAAATAACAAATGATTATAATATTTATAACGAATTGGTCAGGTAGTAGTTATTATTGTTGTTGGTTATAATTAAATTCGTATTACAGTAGATATCTTACAATCTAAACATAATAATATTACCACCAAAGATAAAATCACGAAGTGTATTAACAAAGTTGATTCGAAAATATTCCAGTAAAAATCAGTGGTAGAAATTTCATGATTATATTAAATAAAAACCCATGGAAATATTTTAATTTATAACTCATAGATATCTCATAGTTTCGTGACTAAGTATTATTAGCTTTAGATTTAAACTTTTTATTTCGCGTATTTATCATTAGTACATAAATAAACTGATATGAATGTATTGAAAGCGTGTCAAGAGATAGCAATCATTGATCGCAACTAAATAACAAAATGATAGTGAAAAACGATCTGATGCAAGTTGTTTATAGTACTCACAAGTCTAAACTATTTAACAGTTATTTAAAAATTAATCGTTTAAAAAAAAAAGATTAGTTAAAAAATATAAAAAAAATATGAAATTAGGTGATAAAAACATTTCATGTACACAAAGAAAAAGATAAAATATAAAATGAGTATCGAAACACTAAATTACATACAATTAAATTATAAGCTATATAATTTTTTTCATGTCAATCAATAATATTATTTGCATACTATTACAGAGAGAGACCGAAAACAAATTATCAACAGTCACTGTTGAATAATGATTAGCATAATTAATTTTTTTAATGTGTTGAATGTCCATAGCTTAATACTATTTTCAAAATTTGACGGCGATTTAAGTCAAACCAATGTAAATTAACCAATCTATATAATAATGATTTAAAGTCTAATAACTAAATATTGTATATTTTTTAACGTTCAGCAATGTTAATTTTGAATTTAAGAATTTGTTTTAGAATTATAACGTACACTTTTTCTCACTTTCATATTAAACATACTTTTTTAATATTTACAAAAATAACACTGTACAATAAAATCTACCTTAGTTAAACGTATAATTTATAGTAAAAAAAAACTGTACCTATTAAAATTCAGAAAACTATTTACTTCATTAAAAAAAAATGTAGGTACAATATGCAACTAAATAATGGCTTTGTAGTTGAAATGAATAAAGAATATGAAAAAAAAATAACTTATGTTAAACACTTTATTTTATTTTTGTCAAGTTTAAGAAACATATTGAAATTAAAAATAAAGCTAATTTCAATTTTTAACCTTAGTTAACCTTTTGGTTAAATTTTACTCATAGTACCAATGAATCAAAATAAAATCTAAACGATTATAGTTCCAGAAGTTGTAAGTTCTTTTGAAAGTATTAATTATTAATAAATACAAATGTATGTGAAGCAATTCATATAATATTATCTAATATAATTTATTATATCTGAATATATTAAATCAAAAACAATGTAGAACGTGTAAGTGTAAAATACAATCACGGATATCGGTTAGTGGTTATTATTAATTAGGTAACTAAAGTAAGAAATATTTTTAATTGATAATATAAAGAATACATTTTTTTGGTTTTGGTAATATTGATGATACTGATTACCCACAGTTTCAAAAAAAAAAAACTTCCAAAGCGTAAATCTGTTTACTATTGGATGTATTCTACTATTCAAAATTCAAAATTAAACTGTCTGTAGCCCATCCACTCTTCCTAAGAGGAAAATCGTGATTACAAGGGATAAATTATGTACCAACTCCTAGATATATACCTACCAACTCCTATATTATATACCTTCCAATTCTATAGCTTTAGACTCTGTACTAAAATAATTTATAGTCAACACTCAACACACCATTACTGACTCATAGTCATAATGTATTATATGCGCATATATAAATTAAGTCAGTAGGTATCCATAATATATTATAGAAATCAAATCTGTATAAAAAACAATAATAAATCCGCTAGCTACTGTCAGGATGATAATATTTTTAATGACATAATTCACAAAGCTATAGGAAAGTATTATTTTCTCAATATGTTTCCCACGATATATTTCAATATTTTAAATATTTTTATAATTAATTATATATATTGCAGCGTAAGTATAATATGTAAATTATGCTACTAAAAAACTATACCTTTCCTCGCACATTGACTAGTTAACATTTGTGTATTACAAGGACAAGCAAGTGTTGTATTTTTCTTATTTTAAAGCGCGAGTAGTACTACATTTTGGAAGTATTATGCAAGAATTTTTATTTTGTGTCTAATATTATTTCCATAATATTAATTAATAACTAAAATTATATAGTCTATACTGTCTACCTGACATTCATAATTTTAATTTATTTTGATTTTTGATATATTTATTTAATCTATTATATACACACTGCAGATGGTAGATATAAATACCTACTTCTAATTAAATATTGTATGTCCTATGTTAATAGGACATTTTCTTATTTAAAGCTGGTAAATATCCCATTTTATAGTAACTGAGAGAAGTATAAGTCATCGGAAGATGATGATGATTAATATAACGAGTCGGCAAGCACTGTGCTAATATTTGACCGAACGTGGATACACAGACCGAGTACCTACTATTAAATCAACTGAATGTCATTAAAGCGACCAGCAAAATGATGGTGGACAGCAATTTTGACGGCGCAGTACCTACCGATAAAAGTTTATTATCATTGCCTTGGTTAGAGAAAATACTTGTTGATGTAGCGGACGATAATTTAATGATATACAAAACAATAACAACTAAAACGATAAAAAAGAAAAAAGAAATATAAACTCTGAAACGGTGGTGGCTGCCGAGAGATCGCCATATAAATGATACTAAGTGGAATACTTTAGTAGAAAATATTATAACCATCGGCCGGTCAGAAAGGTTAGATTATTATAGCACGGTGGGGACTAGCGAAAAAAGGAAAAAAATATATACGAATTTTAATGTAGGAGAGTATACGTGCACTGACCCAACTTCAAGGTAAATTATTATATAAATATTATTTTATTATACTATTAAAAAAATTGTGTTTTAACTACTCCCTCACTGATATATAATAAGAATAAAAATACACAATTGTCAACGACGTTTTAATTAAAATTTCATTAAAACAAACACTCCGGGTATATTGTTGATTTTTATTGACAATAGCTCGCATAATAGTATAATGGTCTATAAGTTGCTGCAGCCTGTAAGTTATTACTCGTCTATTGTGTGTATTTATCAAACAACTATAGAATAGAGGTTCTTCAAGAAAAAAAAAATAGCTGCTAATACATCGCTATAATTAACGAAGTGCAGTTTTAAGTACAAAGTTACATTTCTACAACTATTGTAACCAAATTATGTTTATCTCTATATTATCTCCAGTCAGTTTAATATAAATTAATCATAATTTTTTTTTATTGGATAATAATTCAAAACAATAAACGTCACTGCCAACCAATTGAAAATTAAATCACAATATTAGTATTTAAATTATGAAACTATACAAATTGTTTGTATGTTTTAAGCTAACAGATGTCAAAATTATTTTAGGTAAACAAATATGCAACTGGTTAACTATATAATATACAACTATTATATACCGCTCCTTTTTTTCTTTGGCATATTAAAATGGGTAATTTAGATCTTTTACCACATCTTTATCTCTATCCATTATTGTTTCTGTTCGATGCTACGCTGATGTTGAGTACGAATTTATCAGAGCTTTATGGAAGAGCTTTCCATATCTCAGTTTACTTTTATTGAATAATTAAATCTGAAATACTTCGCCAGGAATTGAGTTATTAATAAATTGTATGCCTACATATTATATTCAGATGATCAGATAAGTGCTGAGGTGTGAGAAAAAGTTAGATTAAAGTGACTTGAATGAAATTATGAAGAATAAACAATTGAATGATGCAATTATAGCGGAAACGATGGAAAATTTTGTCAGGACCTTTGGAAATGTTTTAAAGATATGACTGTTAATAATATGTGTCTAAGTATCATAGTAAATTTAAGATACAGAGAGCACAGTTGGATTAAAAACAGAAGAGACGTACTTTGAGAATAGATTATCAGAATCATTGGGATAGTTAGCAGTCTCATCAAGGATACTATGAACTGATACAGGGATTGGAAGTTTTTTCTTAAAGTTTCTTGTTAATATCCAAAATTAAAATCGAGTAGATGATAGAGTACGCTCATTATAACTTAGTAAAATTACTAACTTATACACTTATACTTAAAATAACTCAGTTAGTCTAATCCTATACTGCTTAGTTACTACTAGCGGGTTTCAAGTCTATCTATGCCCATTATATTTGTTTTCTTTCTGCTTTGATTCTTCTACCCATTGGTCGTTGTCCGTTAGCTTTACAGTTAGGGTTGCTACTACTAAGTAGTGGTCAGTATCTCTTCTGCCTATCGATAGCTAGACGTAGCATCCGGGGACACTAATATTAAAAGTTCATTCTTTGAAAATAAGTACTGCTAATGATGATACCACGGGACGTCGCTTAATAATTTATATGAGTATCTAGTTCCATTTTTATTTATATTTGATACGCTTTTGAGATTTTCCTTGCCAATTATTCTTCCCATCCAATTTTAAAGTTTACCATTATAAATTTGATGATATGTCGTGGTAGAATATTATTCCTGCTCAAGTTCTTCGAAAACGGCATCTTAAGCTTCATCATCTTTTTTCCCTCCGTTGGTGTGTGCAAATTATTATAATAACAGTTTGTATAGTTCTTAGGAAGATGAAACATATTCATTCACTTACGGTTTCAAATCTTCTGAAGTTCGTTAACTGGCTATCGTTGTTTGTAATAAAATGCACGTCTATCGTTCCCATATCAATGGTAGAAAATCTTTTTTTTTTATTTTTAATACTACTCATTACGTAGTCATATCGTTATATGTAATAACGTAATTTGTAAATAATATTTTGTTATGTGATCCACTTTTATTTCCACAATTTTAATAACGTTCTGTATTTCTAATAATCCTAGTTCTGGTTCATACATTCCTAATTGCTTTCCTGTTTCCGTATACATTTTGATCATTTTTATAAGGCAATAAGTGAGGCTTTTTTAGAATTTTCTTAAAAAATAATGATTTAGGATATGCAGTTGGCCCATCGATAAACTTTTATTAAGTTTATTTACTTTTATAAATTATGTGCATTCAAAATATAATGTAATTGTATTTTAAAAGTTAATAAAACAATAATTTATCAACATGAGTACGGAAATATTCTGTATACAGATAGGCAATAATATAATATAATTACAGAATGATTTCAAATTAAGTAGGTACCTATGTAAATTATAAATATAATTTTTAATCAACAGTGGTATTAATTTTTGATTATATCACGATAGTTACAAAATTACTTCTACATTTTAATAAATAATGTAAATTTAACAATAATGTAATAATAATAATTATAATAATACTATTTTAAAAAATGTTGTTTATTTTTTATTTCTTAAAGCATACGAACTTTAGGGCACTCGTAATTATTCTAATAGCAAAGTTATTTTTAATAACTATCTATGTAATACAATATAATATAATATCTTGGCTTATTAATAGTTAAAACGTTATCATTTTTAAATGATAAACTGTATATTCCTTATAGTAGAGATAACATGACTCGTGTACACAGAATCAAACCACAACTAATGCAAAAAAAAAATGTACCCAATTCTCTAAATAATTATTTGTTGCTTATAACTTAATTGTTTAGATACTCAATACTTGACATTAATGTCATTTAATAAACGAAACTGTTTCTAATAAATGCACTCATATCAATAAAAAAATAATAATTTACTCTTAAAAACAATTATACATAATATAATTTATAAATACAATTTGTCCTATTTTACTAAATTATTAAATTACTATCGTGTAAAAGAAAATCATTCAGTTAATAATTGAAACTCTATCAGCTTCTCTTCAATAGATTGGAATATAAAATAAATAAAATAATTTTATGAAAATAAAGAATAAAAATAAAATAATTAATAGTAAAAAAATGTACACTGAACCATAAAAAAAATTATCTGCGACTCACGATCAAACACTAAAATATGTTGTCATACGAGTAGATAAAATGGAATTTAAAACAAGTAATTGTTTTGACATCCATGCACCCGCTTTTGAATGTAAAATGTTTTAATGGAAATCATATCTGTTTAAATGGTTTTTAAATGTATTTAAATCTCCGAAGACTGAAGAGTTGATACCACAAAAAAAAGATTATTTATTTCATTATATTTTCTGTTAAAATGTATTATTTGAATCTTTTAACCTCAATTCTTTCGAATAAGTGGTTGATAAAAGTTCATCAATAACGTAGAAATTATATTTTTATGGAAGGGGGATTTTATTTTATATTTGATTTATTTGTGACTCATAAATAATTTGAAATTAATTAAAAATATTATTACCCTTAAGTCTTAGTAATAAATATCTACATTCTATTGTCAATAAGTCAGGTTACAATATAAAAAAAAATAATAAAAACTTATAGTTTATTTTAGATTCTGAGCGGAACGAGGAAGCTAGTGGTTTTACAATGGTGTTTATTTATTTATTATTTATCTTGTATACAAAATTTCTACCAGAAGGAGTACTTCGATTTCAACATAACATAGTACCTTATCTTTTAGCAAATTGGATCAAGATGATGGTACTTTAGAGAGGTCATTTTTCGATTTTCTCAATAGTTATTTAATGCCACGGGAAAAACCACCGACAAATCACGAAAAACCGTTAAAAACGGGATTATAATTTCTAACGCTTTATTTATCACCATAGAATCGAATAAAAAAATATAATATTATAATATTAATTCATCTTACAGGCTATAATAAATTATAACAATATAAAATATCCAGACTGACAAACCATCTCCACTCAGAATCGTTTTTCTTATACAATGATATTATATCATTGAATTTAAGTTTAATACAATCCATTATACATTCACCATCTTGTAATCTACTGTACAGCAGGGCGACATCCACTTACCCGCTTTTTTCGTTAAATTTATAAAATAAAATCTTATATTCACTCTTTATTAGATAATTCATTAAGTGCAAATAAAATTTTTTACTGTGCGAATAGTACATGAATCACAACCTAGCTGTGAATTTGATTGACGTTATATTAGAATTTATACGTAAAGGCCCGATCTGCAATAATAAAATATATAAGTCGTCAATAATTAAAATAAAAGTTGTACTAAGGTTATATTGATTTTCACAAATAATGAAATTAATTATTACTATATTTCCAACTGATTTGATATTGTTTTGCTCTCCGACTTTAATATATATTATTTTAATATAATAATTATCATGAACTTTTTTTGTGGTGGGGGTGCAATACACAAACTACCCCCCCCCCACCACTTAGCCTAATCATTAATTATTATTTGATTTTAGATTATTAAATAATGATATTGTATAGATTTAATCGGGGAGAAAAATAATTTCTCTAATTAATGGTATTTAAGAAAATAACAATGGAATAAACGTTTTTCAATGTAATCACAAAAATAATTAAATATTGGATTTCCAACCTAGTATCTAACCTTTAAAAATAACAAAAAATACAACGTATTGTTTTTTGCAGAATAAATGAAATGGAATGACTTAAGGTTAATGATTAAGTATGATGAAGTGTTTATAGTTGTGCTTTGTTATGTTATTTTGTATAGTTGCTTTTGTTTGATTGTATTTTTTTATCTCAGAAGAATTTTTTCTAAATGTTAAGTCTCACAGAGTTATCAAAAACAATAATAGCTGTTTGCAGAGTTGTATTCAACGGGTTACAAGGATAGGCAACTGTTTCCAGAATCAACATTGAAAGATTTAATATGATAAATTGAAAAGCACCAGGGGTTTTTGCTCGTTCATTGATTTTAATGTAATTAGGGATAGGATTTTAATGCGATTTCTAATTAAAAAATTAATTTATGATCTAAAAATTCCAAAAATAACACTTAAGTTAATAATTTTATTTATTTATTTTTGACCGAAACTGTTTATATTTGATTAATATATTATAAAAGAAAATGGGCTTACCCTAATTAAATTAATTGCATTTACAGATGTACCTATACGTAATAAATGATTGGTTGAGTGACGATTTGGTCATTAAGATTAATATGAGATTCGTGTTATTTTAAAAGCAGGTTAAAGCAATATGACTTGGAACAAAAATTAAAAATATGCATTTTTATACTTAATTAGTGTTTTTTTTATACTTATGTGTTTTTTTTAATTTAATTAGTCATATTCTTATAAATAGGTCAAATATGGCCTAGACAACGAAAAAATGCCTGAAAAAACCTTAAACGTGCCTTGCGAATAGTATACACATATAGTTGAGCCGAGTCTTAAAATAATATGCATTTGAACAAATT
Source organism: Acyrthosiphon pisum (assembly GCF_005508785.2). Classification (NCBI taxonomy): domain Eukaryota; kingdom Metazoa; phylum Arthropoda; class Insecta; order Hemiptera; family Aphididae; genus Acyrthosiphon; species Acyrthosiphon pisum. Next base: position 14,764,217 of record NC_042493.1, read on the forward strand.
ATCAGTTAAGAATGTAGCATAGAAAGGATCATGTTAGAAAATCCAAAAAAGATACAAGTGCATTGAAATCCAAGACTTAGTGATAACAAAAATAAAATTGTTCATCTTATAAATCTGTACCAGTATTGGTTAAGTGAGTAGTTTGTCTTATAAATGTCCCTTACAAAAACTAAGGGCGGTTATTTATTATGTTGTCCTAGGCAGTGGTCGGTATTAGAGCTTTTATCCACACTTATTATACCTATACAGCGGCATAGACGTATAGTAGACATGATGCTCGATGATCGTGCAAACTGCCATGTCAGGTTTCTACAGGTGGATTGTATTATCATTCAGATGTCGCCTTGGGAAAAGAAAACCGTCACCATCGCAGACAAGCCATTATGATAACAGTAATAACAACATCGCTCTAGTGTGTATGGGTATAAACGTGCATTTTACATTTGTATTATATTTTGTGCACGCATGGAAGACAGTTCTGCGGGGGTGGAATAAGGGGATATGTGAAAACCTGAGGGGTTGTCGGAGTAAAGTTATGGGTAAAAGAAACCGAGGTAATAAATAAAGCGGAACAGACTCGTGTAGGTATATGTCTATGGTGAGAGAAAATATTAAATGTAGGTACAAACTTGGTGTACGCCTGTCGGTGTCGGAGGCCGCGTAAAATACGTGTAGACAAATATACACGAGTGTAGTACGAGTACCACTGTATTAAATGTATAGATTTGTTGTTATATTAGTTTAGGGTGGAACTGGAATGGGTTAGGGTGGGTAGAAGAGGTAGACAAAGTATTAGACGGTTTTTGCGAACGAGTGGTGCTAGTGGTGGCGGTGATGGCGGGTTGATCCCCAACTCCCATGAGTTGCGGTAAGTATATATCATTCTTTCAAATGTACCTTACCTATCTCATAGACGTCTATTTTTTTTTTTCGTTTTTTCTACCTCTTTGTTGTAAAAATTGTATGGTGAAAATATATATCCAAACACAACGATGCACTAGGTTTTTTTTCTCGTTAGTAGATCAGTTGAATAAAAATGTACCTATGCGGCTAAACCTACACATTTTGATTTGTTAAAAATACTTATTTCATAAACAACTGCTTTCATTGAAATTATGTAAAATTATTTAATAGTCAATTTATTATTATTTTTGAACTTATATTATGATTCAAGGAAGAATTCATCAATTTTATAATTAAGCTTTAACTATTTATTATTTACAGTAGATATATTATATAACTTTAAATCAATAAAAAGTGTTTTGATGGATTTATAATTATATTATAAATCATAGCCCTATAATATTATAAATAAATGTATCTATATTGAAGCCTTAAAGTACTTTAGATATGTTATTGCGCCAAATTTAATAGATTGCTATTTATATCAACTCTGTTTGGAATAAAATGTATTTGGTTTCAATGTTGTACTTCAGAAAACCAAAAACCTATTCTAACCTTATAACTAAACAATTTTTATAACAAATTTTTTAAAGCTATCGGTACATTTTCTACCTGTGAATAAATTGTTTTTTACAACATTTTAATTCTAACCCTTAACGTTTTAAACCTTAAGATTTTTTAAATTTTTGAAAATTATACATATTATTAAGACTAGTCACTAGATAATATAATATTTCATACAATAGTTACATAAATTTATTTATTTTTTATAGTAATTATTTATAGTTATTGTAGTTGTTTTGAATTTTAATATAAAGTTAATATAATACTATGTACTGTAGTAATTTAACTATCAACCAGAATTATTATAATTTAAATATCTACGTAAATACTGATGTAATTTAAGCTTCACTCAGAAGTCGTTTGTTCGAATGTGATGATTTTCTATTGCTATCAAATAATAATAATAACAATAATAATAATAATAATAATAATAGTAATAATAATATAACACCATCTTCTTTCAAGGTGATCAAAGTGAGACGAGTGTGCCGACATTCTGTTTCTATCTCCTGCCCTTTTTTATTTTAACGTCTATCATACACTTTTTGAAGGTTGAAATTAAATGTAGAATTAAATATATGGTAGGTATAGTTACTATAGCGACTAATACATCTTGAATGTGATAGTGATTACCTAGTGAGGACTGAGGATGTAAGTAATACCTAACTTATAATTCAACGGGAAAATGAACTACATATAGAAAGGATAGAATACCTAAAGAGAACAACAATATCCTGGATTTTAGAAATCTTAAATTAATTAAGTTTAATATAAAATACGCATATAATAGTTAAACGCGTTCAACCAATCCAATGGTGTATGCTTCGAAGTGCTTAATTATTTTTGATAGGTAAGCAATTTAAAATCAAAACAGATAAAAAAGGTGAATTTTTCACACGTTGCATTATAATATTATGTACGTCATTGCAACCGTTTTAGGTTCGTCACTTTATAGTATACTAGCTGATCCCGTGTACTTCGTTGCCCGTTAAATGTACCAAATATATACGACTCAAACTTATATACACATACTTACATCTTTATATATATAATTCTACAGTACGTGTGTTTGTAAGCGAACTCGTTTAATAAATACAGATAAATACAATATATAAATAATTACATTAATTTTTCTAGCTTTTTAAATGATAAATATATTTTTATTAAAAATAAATACAGATAAAAAAGAAATAATTTATTAATATAATAATTTTATAATACTTCTGAGTATATGACGTTTTTTGTTTTATCTCCTGTTGAAATTAAAATCATAAGATGATTCGGGTCCCCAGTTCGAGAAAATGCCACGTATAATTGTCCATGTGAAAAGCACTCTGTACGAAGATCTACGTCAATGTACTTGAATGTTTGACCTTGCGCTTTGTTTATCGCAATGGCAAAAGAAACTTTAACCGGGAATTGAAGCCGTTTGAAAGAAAACGGCAAGTCTGAGGGAATCATGGGAATTCTCGGAATAAATGCAATTTCTCCTTTTGCTGGCCCTGTAAGAATTACTGCTTCTATTATATTATTTCGCAACGATTTTATTTGTAATCATATGTACCGTTACATAAGTTCGGTGGTTGAATATTACGTAATAATGTGATTGGAGCACCAATTTTTAATTATAGCTCATGAGGAGGAAATCTCGAAGGACAAAGAGAATTGAGAAATTCTTATGGATAATGAATACCATCATTTGTTGATGTAACTGTATCAATAGATAGATATTCACGTGAGTGTCCGTCGAATTTTAGAAGGATGATATCATTGATTTATCCTGCTGTTACATTTCTCGGAGAGATAATAGCTCTTTCACATATCCACTGATAAGATTTATTGGACAGATTAAAAATGTCAGGATAAACTGTAGAAATCAACTCTTCCACGTTATTGACCACCCGTCCAATTGTGTGATTGACAGAAATGTAACCATTTTAATTTTCTAAAGTTCCATTTCCAATTTTCAACAACTGTGCGGGAAAATATCGTCGTAATGGGCGTACACGTAATTCACGAAAAATAATAACTCAAATCAACAAACATGCCCGATTAACCAATAGCAACCAATATATTATAATACACTATTATTATTTTAATCTGCAACTATAAACTTTATTTTTCATTTTTTATTATTTAGTTTATTTTTTCTGGACAGATTGCGCCACTGTTGTATTTTTGACATCCATATTTCCACTTTTCTGGTGGATTTTTCTAAACAAATGTGGTACCATGACCTCCAGTAGACTGTCAAGTATAACAGTAAAAAATTTAAGCCAAATCGGTTCAGTAGTTTTCTCGGTTAGCGCGGTCCAAGAAAACCCTTACCATTTTATATAATAGTATAGATGGATGACTATACAATATAGGTACTACATTAATATTTCAATTTTCAAAGTAACTATTTTTTCACATTCAAAAGATGAATACGAGTGGGATCAAAGAGTATAATGATTATATTGTGTTGATTTTGTACAGATGCGGAGTGAACAGATTAAGTTTTTTTTCGTATTGTTATTAGTAAAAATGTATTACCATTTATACTCGTATTTAAAAATATGCCACTCGACGACATCACGAGCCAAAGGGTATTAAATGATTATGTTACAATATGAGGTAAATAAATATGGGGTATAAATCATTAGAGTTAAAATTGTGTGAATATAATAAATACTAGAGAGTGAAAGAACAATATACCAACAAGAAATTTTTATACTTTACACAGCTGTTAGGTACGCTTAATGCATAATTTTTATTACGTTTATACTTTATTGAAGCCGGATGGTTACCGAAAGCTCCAGGACGTCTATTGCTTTTTGTCTTACAATGCTGTGTTTATTTTAGTTCGTTTACAAATTTTGTGCTATAGAAGTTTTAAAGTAAGTTATAGATATCTCTACCTACTAGTGATGGGAGTTTCGCCGTAAGGCGTAAACAAATTGTCAGAAAATGAACCTTAATATTTTTTTATAGGTAATAAATAATAATAGTGTATAATATATTTTTTATTTAGTTCTTTTATTATGGACTCAATGGTAAATTGATATTAAATAAATAATAATATTTTCGTAATATTCTAAACAGATAAATAAAAGTGGATGTACTTAAATATATTAACACGAATATTATTCTAGTATTAAATTATATTAGTTTACCCTTATAATAATATTATTTTAGACGTCCACCTCAACTCGTGAACCAAATATTATTAATACGACATTAGTGCGTACCTATTTTATAACAATTGAAATGAGCGGTCATCCAATTTTATGACCATAAAAAAAATATCAGTAAAATTTACGTAAATTTACCAAGCTGTAGCTGGCATGCCATCTCTAGAAAGTACCTACCTAGGTATTTATAGGTATAGTTATTGTACCACTCAAAGTGTATTATTAATAAATCGGACACTTTAACCGTAACGGTTCATTTTTGTAAGCAATTTATGTTTTATATTCATGAACTAATTACGGTGTTATTATCACTAATATATTCAGTAAATTAATACTATATAACAGTTTTTAAATTGTGTTTTTCTCAAGAGCTATATATATAGGTAACTTCTTCGTGGATTAGAAGTCAAGTGTATAATATGGGTGCTTAATATAGAGATACAATTATTGATTTTTTTAGTACAAGCTCAGAATCGTTTTTAGATTATAATAATTGATTCTATTAATCTTACTATTGCTTTAAAATGTATTGTAATGCATGCAACACTATTATAGGGTCAAGATATTATAAGGTACAACACCAGAACTCTCTGTATCTGATCCGACATATTTTTATACTCACTAGTTTCAATTGATAACTTATTATTCCTTTTAGTTTTAAGAATTGAGATATTAAAATAATATGTTGACCTGCTCATACATTGTTCGTTTAATTTTATTCGAAAATTATTTTGAAAGCACTTAACATTTTAATAACGTCTGATGAACAATATTGTTACCTATACCAGCTGTATCAAAAAAAATTTGCTATTGTTTGTTATCGTCTTCAAATGTACAAAGATTACAAGACAAGATGTGCTAAACAAGATCAAATCAAAAGGATAGTGCTATAAACACACCCAATCTGTATCATAGTCTGTTCTGATTATAATTAATGTTATACCTACATTCGTGCAGGGTGAAGTTGGAAATGTCAGAAACTATACCGGGTTTTTTTTTTCGTAAAAAGAATAAGCGAGCCATACGATTTATTTTTTAATACCTATATTTCGAATTCATTGTTATAACTTAAAATTACAAATGGAATGAAAACAAAACAAGTATACCAATCTACATCTCGACAACCGTATAGGTAGGTATATAATAGGAGGTACACCGGCGGTGTCGCCTGCACGTTATACCAGCAGGAGTACTGGTTCGTTTCATTATTAATTCGATTGCGGGGGAAAAAAATCAAGTCGACGCACAGTCAGTGTCTATTGTGTCTCGGTGTGCCAAACAAAACCAGCGTTAACGTTTAAAACAATAAAATAGTTTACGTAGTAACATTAATTACTATTAAAAGGCTTCATCGCCACTGGGCGAGAGGTGCTGATTGCCGCCGGCGGCAGTGTTGGCGTGACGAGTTTAGCGTGTGTGCGTGCGTGCCCCTATTTTGTACTCTCGCTGTCACCCGGTTACTATAATAATAATATAATATAACTCTGTTGGCGCGCACGGAAAAAAAAATGTGAAAAAAAAGGAGAGAACCACCGTTACGACGGACAAGGCGTGTGTACATAGTATCTCTGCCGACCCCGACTGGGGGGGGGGGGGGGGTATTATTATTATTACTATTATATTAACTAGGTATAGCTGCTAATTCTGTTTTTCGGTATTATTATATTATACCAGTGTATATATAGTGTTGTTGTACCCGTGTCGTGTTTTCACGCACTCATTAAATTCTTGAACAACACTTTATAATAGTAGGTAATACAGTGGCGGCGGCGGGTGCCGCCAGAACCAGTGAAGGCGATATTATTATTATTATTATTATTACGATAATAACCCCGAAACGCGATTATTATAATCGTATAGTTGTATAATATATAATAATAATAAAACCATAGCAGCAGTACCTAATACCTATGTAATAGTTCTTTCACTCGTGTCGGCCCTGCCACCAACTATATAAATAATATGTAACTATATTGCGTTCGGCGCGGTTCGTCTGTTGCTTTTTCCCGTACGGAACAGGCAACTTCGCCGTCTAACCACAACAGGGCATTTTATTCAAACACCGAAAGGGTGGTTAATTTTACGAACATACCCACCACTAGTTGCGGCTCGTTTTTGTCATCATAATCTAGCCGAATCGTAAACATAATAATATTATATATGAGATATATTTTATCATAATATTATTCCTCCCGACACACCAAATAACCGAACAGCTATTGGCATATCATATAAAGGCGCCGAGTGGGTAATAACACAGTTGATATATTATGTAATAATATATAAAGCGATTGACGGAAACCATAGAGACGGCTGAGGCGAGAGACCTTATAGGCTTGTTAGCCTTTACTTTTATTGAAAACCGTGTAGAGCGTTCCGGATGCTTTTTTCTCGTATAAGTAATATTAAGTATCTATAGAAATAGATGATTTGAGTGTTTCTATATTTTACTGGTATACGTACAAAATACATCAAATGTGCCATAAACACTACTCTAGATGGTACTAAGTGATACACGATCATGACAAATTTCATCGGAATTACTTAATTTAATTATTTGTTTGAACCTTCGTCAAAGCGATAACAATAAATAAATATTACTTTACACTTTAAATGGATGATATGAATAGAAATAATTTTTTTGATGACTACCAACCTATACATTTTAGACTAATCTTGTTGCAATCAGAAAAGTATTTTGCTTAAACTGTCAACTTTTTTTTTATTTGGACAGGATCAAATTTTTAGTAGCTCTGCAAGTTATAATACAAATTTTAGAACCCAATCGACCTGATTAGATAATATTTCAAAACTTAAATCTATAGGTATCAGTTTATAGCAGGTGAGAATTTTTATTTTGATAAAGGTTTAAAACAGTCTGTTCATATTATAGTCAATAATATAGTGTAATATTGTTAACGACGAGACTTTTATAGCAATATTGAAGACGTGACGATCCAATAAAAATTTTAATCATTTATGGAATTGTCCTTTATTTCAACTTTGTATGTCACTTATAAATACTAAATTGCTGATTATTAATTTTTTATGTACCTTAGTTATATATTATCTGACATTCAGAATTAACATTAAAAATATATAATGATATATCTTATGACTGTCTCACAAATTCAAAAGTATATGAATAAAAATTAAAAAACTATCAGATGAAATTACAAATATAGATTGAAAGGTTAAGTCCCAGTACTTGTCATAGAGGGTACAGTGGAACTGAGCACCTACCTAAATCAATTTTTAAGATATTTTATTGTATTTACCTGTTACTACGTTTTTTTAGGATTACCAGGTGCCTACCTACGTTATTAAAGATATTTTCACAAAATTAAAAGATTAACATTTATTATCATACAAAAATAAAACTGTTAACAAAATTCGAGTAGATGTTATGTAATAAGTAACCACTGATGCATATACCGGGTGATTCTTTTATCATTGAACATTCATTAATTCAAAAAGTGTAAATTTTTTTGAAAATATTTTTTTACATCGTTTCAAGTCATTTATAAAACAATGTTTTTCTTAAAAAAATATATTTTTAAATATTTTTTATCCTTTATAAATTTT
>NC_042493.1:14772541-14772685 GCF_005508785.2 Acyrthosiphon pisum
ATATAACATTTTAAGTTTCTTTGGCCTTTAGATCATTTTAGATTCTGATCGGAGCGATGAATGTATTGATTTTACATAGAAAAGTAGTAGTTTGTTAACTTAATTGTTCTTTCGATTTTCAACTTCAAAATTACCAGTAATTTC
>NC_042493.1:14772735-14774114 GCF_005508785.2 Acyrthosiphon pisum
AACTGGTCAGTCTATGTCCATTTTGACCGGGATCACGACGTTGAGCCGACAACCAGTAGGCCGACAAGATATAAAGCCGACGGCGTTTGGCCGACAGGATATCAGGCCGACATGGTATCTAAATTGTATATAATATTAATGTTTAAAAATAAAAAATTGTTTACTTAATTACAATTTATTTTCATCTAAAAAATATATTAAAAAATTAATTACATATTTTAATATAAATTTAATTTTAAAATAATATGTTATTGTTAAATTAAAATATATTTAATATCAATATTAATAGTATAATCGTCTAAAAATCGTAAATCGTAAAAAAATTACATTTATAGTTTTATATTATAAGCTATACCTTTTAGAAAATCTATCAGGTGGGTATTTTGACCCACGGTTTAAAATTTCTATTATTATTCATTATTTCATAATATTATCATAAATATATATATATATATATATATTATATAACTTTTATTATATTCTTACAACTTTTCTTTGATAAATAAGTAACTTCAGTTCAAGCTTTGGGTCTCGCTAACATGGTTAAGCAGTAATTTAGCTTATAGAAGACTTTTTAGTTCTTATGATATAATTACTACACCAAAAATTAATTTACATGCATATACAATTATAATCTATATATATAAAAGTAAGTGGCGGTTTCTATTATCCTTATGATCTCGAAAACTACCCGACCGATTGACTTGAAATTCAACATAGATATTCAGCTACATCTGAGGAAGGTCAGAACCGACATGAAAAACCCACTCGATGTCTTTCTCGGTCACCAGGTCGAGACGACTGCATGTAAATATTTTAATGTATATTTTATAATTATTATGTTTCTATGGAAACTGTCCGTTTATAAGCCAATACGAGCAAAATACAAATACAAAAATGAAAAGATGGCATGATCGATAAGAACGATATCTTTTTTTTTTATTTGTAAAAATTATATAATAATCTGTATCATTTTAATGCTTGAGGATATACGATGTTCTTTGTTTTTCCATTCGGACAATAAATGTAGAGATTTTTCGGGTCACCGCCTCTTGAACATGCCACATATGTCCATGAGAGAAGCACATAGGATCAAGTAGAAGTCCCGTACATTTCAATGATTGACCTTGAGATTTATTTATGGTGAAGGTGAATGCAAGTTTTACCGGGAACTGTAATCGTTAATAATATATAAACGTACATGCAGTTAAAAATTCCCATGGGGTGCAATGGCCCCCTTGGCACCCCCCTGCTGGCGCCTATGCTCACTGTAGCAAGTTACACCCAAAAGGAGTTGAACAATCATATTTTTTTTAAGAGTTGTGATTTTTTACGGGCAACGAAGTGCACGGGTTCAGCTATAAAAATATAATTATCAT
>NC_042493.1:14774165-14790286 GCF_005508785.2 Acyrthosiphon pisum
CTAAGAAAAATATTCGGCTTTGGAATATAAAATTAAAACCCTATATGTTGTCATTCAAAAAAGTAAAAAACTTAAAAAATTATAAGGATAAAAAATATTTAAAAATATAATTTTTTAAGAAAAACGTTGTTTTATAAATGACACGAAACTATGTAAAAAAATTTACACTTTTTGAATTAATGAATGTTCAATGATAAAAGAATCACCCGGTAGATCTTCAACCCTGCGAGTAATTAATAATCATAAATTGGTAATTTATAAATCATAATAATCGATAAGCAAACATTTTTAACAACAGTGTTGATAAATGATGAGTGATAACAAAATTAGTCCATTATAAAATAAATACCAGTAATCGGTATTACCTGTGAAAGTCTCCACCATCGCACACTTATGGATTAAAGTAAATATACCTAATAAGTTATTAAATGTTGTTGGCTTGTGGTAATACGGTTGAGGAGATAATATCTAATACTGGTAGTGTCCATTGGGAGGGACTTTCTCATTTAGTAATCATTTTAATAAGTAATAACTTAGCTTTTTCCAGTTGATTTGACAAATAATACGTTATTTTTAAATTTACAAATTCTATATTTTTAGATCAAATTAATTATATTAATTATTTAATTAGTAATAATGTTTTTTTATTTAATTACACTGTACCTATATGTCTGTATACAATAATTTAAAATAAAAATAAACAAATAGTTTGGACAAAATGTTAAGTTAAAAAATCGAAAAATCATTATGTGTAACACAGGTGGTAATTATAAATAATTATTTAACTTAATTTTAACAGAGTTTTGTTAATATTTTCTCCATGTTAACTTCAAACTTTTACAGTTAAATATATTATTCGTAAACTATTAACTTAAAATTAAATGCATTGTATTCTTAACATAATTAACTCAAGTTAATTTTTTAATATTACCACCTTTGAGTACTGCAGTGTTGACAGTCGTACGATATGTATCTCGAATCTGGGATATTCATCCAAGCCTCAAAACACTGAAACTATCATACTATTAGTTATATTTTAATTTCTAAATAAACCGTTAAAAAATAATAATATATATCTGCATATATTGAATCCTATTGAAACGTTTTAGATTCTGAGTGGAACGATGAATGTATTGATTTTACAATGATGTGTGTTTTTTTATTTTTATTTTTATTTTTGTGACTGTCATCACCTTTTAGGACAGGAAAAGTGCTTGGATTTTCTTCAACAGTACCTTTTCTGATAGGAAAGCGAATCTAGTTGGTACTTTGGGGGATCAAAAGCTCCGTGAAAAACAAAAGAAAAATTAAGGAAAAACAGGAATTTTTACGCAAAATCTGTTAACGAGAAAATCGATTTTGGTTTTTGGTGTAACATTAAAACGAATGACTGTAAATACATGAAATTTTCACTGGTTGTTTATATTTCAATTTTCTATACATGATCAATTTTTCAAAATATTTTGATTTGTTTTGAGCTGTTTAAGGACAATTTCAGTTTCCAATTTAATTAGTTTTTTTTCTATGAATGTCAATAAAACTTTATTTGTTGAGTAAAAATACTTGAAAATTTAATACAAGGCTCCTACTATATTGTTACAATGATATTTGAAAAATATTAAAAATCCTTAGTCACAGTTTTTTTTTATTAGCATTTACAGTTCAAAAATTGACAAAATATGGAAAAATCACGAAAATTACCTAATTATTTTGAGTTTATAATTCGTAAAAATTTTTCTGTTTAGAACTAAGATTTTAAAATGTAATACAAGATTCCTTATAGGATAATCCGCCTTTATCAAAAAAAAATGTCTATAAGAAACTCAAATTAAATTTTTATGAGCGTTTGAAATTCATATTTTTACAACATTGTAAGTTTTCAATTTTTTTAGTTTTTTTTTTTATAAATATCAATCAAGTTTTATCTAATGGGCCAAAAAGTGTAAAAAATTAATACAGGGCACCTGATACATTGTTACAATATCAGTTGAAAAATATTAAAATACATAGGCACAATTTTTTTTTATAAGCATTTGAAGTTAAAATCTTGACAAAATGTATCAAATTGAATAATTATTTTGTAGTTAAAAATGTATAAAATCTTCAACTTTTATATCTAAGGATTGAAAATTTTAAACAAGATTCCACGTAAATATATAATTCTGTTACCAAAAATTCTAAGAAATACATAAGCACAGTTTTTTTTATGGTAATTTTAAGTTCAAATTTGGACGAAATTACATATTAAAAAACCTGGAATAACTATTTTAGTTATTTTGTTGTGATTGTAATGATTGTATAATATTATTTGTGGGTACTTGAAACTTCTAAAGTACCTATACTATTATATATCTATGATAGTACCACGGTTTGTTGTTGATGTATAACGCGTTACCTGATGGATATTGTGATATGATTAATTTGGAATTTATTATTGATACCTATTATAGGTCAAATTTTTTTTAATACTATAGATAAATATACCTACCTATAATAGGTATGTCTAATACCTAGACTGACAAACCGTCTCCGCTCAGAATCCTTTTTCTTATACAGTGATATTATATCATTGAATTCAAATTTAATACCATCCATTATTATACAGTGACCCACTTGTAAGTTGTAATCTACTGTACAGCAGAGCGACATCCACTTACCCACCTTTTTTTTTTTTAAATATAAGATGTTTTATGATTCATTAAAAAAATTATTTTTTCCTTTGGTGGAATCTAGTTTAAATTATATTTGTAATGTTGTATACACTTTTCGTGAAGTAAATGTGAAAAAAATGTTTGGAATTTCGATATATTTAGTATGTATAAAATGTTTATTAATTATTAGTAATATGAGTAAATATACTCATATTATCTGTAGAAAGTCTTAACATACCTAATTAAATAATAACTTGTACCTATTACATGTATATAGATTATAATGGTATGCATAGTATCTATTTAAATATAACTTATACACAATTATTTATTATGAAGTGATTTGAATGACCTTTTATAAACGTTTTAAAGTTAATTTATTTTAATAGCTTTTCGATTTCATAAAAAAATACTTTTATACAGTATGTTCATTTTTTTTCTTGAATACTATTAGATAAGTTTATAAAGTTCGGAATATAAATATTAGATTGAATTTTCAAGTCATAAAATTATTTTAGTTGGAATAATATGGTGAAAATGTATGACATGTACGATGTACAGTAGATAATAAATTCATAATAATAATATATTATGTGTGATAAAATTATGTGGCTGTTTTCGTAAAATAATGAAACATTTTCAATTTTTTAAACTAAGTTACAGTACAATCTATAACCAATTCAATCAAGTGATTTGAAAACGTGCCACAACAACGTTTTTTTTATTATCATGCACTCAATTTAGCAAGAAAAAATATATTCGTTCCAACCACGATAGGTTATAAGTTATAACTTACTAATATACTAATCTACCATGATTCTAATCAGAATATGTGAACGACAATCGTAGTTAAAAAAACCTGTAATATGTACATAAAAATAAAAGTTTTGTTTTAAATATAAAACGAAATTTGATGAACAAGTTAGGGAATTAAATAATAGTTCAAATGAAAGAATTTAGGTATCTCACTGTATTTGTGCAATATACCTAATATTACGATAACAATAGGTATTATTTAAAAAAAAATATTTGTTTTATTTATTATGTAAGTATAAATAATAATGTTATCAAGTTGGAATAATGTAATTAGTAGTTACCTTTAGTTGGTCTTGTAAAACAATTATTTTTAGATAATTGGACTTTTAAATTTTACTTATAATAAAGAAGCTAGATTAAAGTATTAAGTAACTAACTTATTAAGACGTATACACAGGGGAGCAATTACAATGAAAAATCTGGGGGTGTTGAAGCTCTATATTTTCACTTAGTCTTTTGATCATAATTATACTATCTACCTCTCCCCATCCCACGCACCAGCAATCCAATAACTATATGTTTATATATAAAATAATGGCTTTGTACCTACCGACATATTAATTTATTAATATAAAATAAGAACTGATTAACCATGAAATATGGCATTACTGTTATGAGGGTGCTGATTTCCAAACTGGTTGTATAACATGGTTGCTAATCCAACAACCAAATCCCCTTGCTCCCCCTCCCCCCCCCCCCCAATAAATTGTACCTATGTGGTAACAATGTCATTAATCCAGAAATTAACTGAAACAATAAATGTATTGAATAGCATTTAAATTAGTTTTCAACTATACATCGCAATATAACCACTCAACATTAATTTAGGTACTAAAGTAAATTAAATGTTTTCAGTATTTTTATTAGTTTATCCTATATATTATACCGAGGAAAATGTTTAAACACATGACATAATATCATATTTTTTTTTTTATCCTTAAATTGTCTCGTGAGTCTCGCAAAACGCACAGCTGCGGTATTTTTCTTAAGAATTCAAAATAGCCAACGGCCATTTTAATTATAAAACCTATATTGCTCGCAAAAAGGAATCATCTCCTACAACAGTGGAGCTTTGTAATCTATCTGCAATACTGCGACTATATTTTTTTTCATTCACCGGCACAGCTTTTTAAACCCATTTGTTTTTGTTGGTTTTTTGTGTTTTTGTTTTTTTTTGTAAGTTAACCTCTTCCCGCATATACTAGTAGTACCACCCCGAGTAGTCGAACGGAAAACAGTGGCGGCGGCGGCGGCGGCGTACATGTAAACTCTATTCAGCGATTATCATCATACCACCATAGCAACAAAGGCAGCAGTGGCATTACGCCACCAACTGTGATACTCCTCGGTGTGCACGCCGACAGTAATTATATTGCGTGGCCGTAGCGACCACGGGGAAAATTTAACGGCTGTGTGAACACCCCGCAGCGGCACGCGATCTCACGCTAAACAACTCTTTCTCGTAGGTACCGCCGGTGGTTATTTTAATCGAAACCATAAATACACACAATATATTCACATAGAATTATATTATGTGTGTGGTGTACGCGTTTATATAACATTATATTTAGTATGAGGTACAAAAGATGATTTCAAAGTAGGATGGCGCGCAATAATTCCAAGTGTCGTCGAACAAACCGATGTTTAATATTGTCATGTATACAGCGGAGATTCGTTGTGCTTTATATTATATATAATAATTGCTACTTAATAACTACAGTCGATTGTATATGATTTATAATATTATGACGATAGAAAAAACCTTTAGGTTTATGGCGGACAGTCTGTACCTGTGTCGAAAACGAATAATTAATATATACTTATAGTAGCGGTACCTATATACGTCTTAATTATACAATGATAACATTAATATGAGACATTATGATACGATTTAGAATTAATTATAAAAGTAAATATTTATCTTGATTACTAATAATTATACATTGTTTGATTGGAATACATCAGCTTTAGATATGTATACAAAGTGAAAACTGCGAAAATTTAATGACGGATAAGAATAGCAAAAACGTAAATAAAGGGGCAGGGAACATATTTTACGATTAATTAGTGGATAGTACAAAAAAGATAATTATTAAGTAAGTCCATGTAAGAAAAAAAATAACGAAAGGAATAACAGGGTAGGTTATAAAATGCTGAATTATGAAAAATTGAAAGAAATAACATTTTGCTAATTATGTTTTTTTCACACACGAAGAAGATATCGTATAAAACAATTTTTCTAAACATTTTATAGGTACATTAAATATTGATTTTCGTTAGATTATTATATAATGTTGTGTAATTTTTAACTGCACGTTTTTATCTTGTTTAAAAAAAAATGTTATTTTAGAATGAAATACAATACATTTCAGTTTAGAACAACATGATTTTTATTAATACAAAAAGTACAGTTTGTACCGTATTATATACCTATGTTTATCAGAATTCTGTTCTCGTACAAAGCTATAATGATTCATGTACTCTTCATGTGTAGTAGTTTTTTAAATTTATATATGTGAATTCTGCTAAAACCGTACTTAACGGTTGTGGAAATTGTTCAATAACAGAAATCATATAATAATATGTTGTAATTATTTAAACAAACTGCATTCTGATTAATTAATTTAATTTTAGAACAATAGAAAAAATAATAATAATAGAAATGTCGAGCTTAAATAAGGTATTTATTTTAGAGATAATATTATATACATTATAGAAATGGTAAAAAATCACGACAATTTCAATGATTATGCACAGGTATTATGCATGTAGGTATAACTAATTGTGTACCTATTCCATTAGACATTTTAATCATAATAAATTCTTAGTTATAACTTTAAAATGTTAAGTATTTTCGATACTATATAGGTACTCTATAGTGTCTAATAATTGATAAGAACCTGAAAATAGGGCTACAAATTATAAGAAAAATTTTTATTCGTATATTTCGATATTTTTGTTGATGTATATAATTGTTTGCATTTAAGTTTTTTTTTAATTTGATTTCACTTAAAATATTTTTTTTAACAATTTGCGACAGTTAACTTTTAATTTTAATATTTTATGTTCTGAGGAATCGTGTAGGTATGTTTTTATTTGTGTGTGACATTACCTTTAAGAGTAGTAACATTTTTGAAGATGGTTTTTGGTAGATAAAATAAAACTTAATACGTTTTTTTAAAAATGTTAAATGCATATTTTAGTTAATTTATTTTACTACTGGTAAATAATTTATTTTTATTTTAAATGAATGTTTTAAGATTTTAAAGTATATTTTAAATAATCTCTTTCATTAAATACTATATAATATTTATAATATTAAAATATATACATATGGGTACTATAAATTCAGCTCACTCGTTTTAGGAAGTTGGAAAATAATCTATTAGTAATTACCATAGTACGATTGCTTGCTTCTGAAAATATTCATCTAAAAATATTTAGTAAATATATTGATATAAACAATTTTTAAACTATGAATATTATGAAATCAAAAGGGTTTATTTGAAAAAAAAATTATGGACATCATTTATTTATTTTATGTTTGTTTTCTATTGTATAGTTAACAACAAAAAACTGTTTGAATGAAGTTAACAATATAATAACATATTTATACCCTAACCGACAAACCGACTACAAGTTTTGAGATTAAAGTCGGTCATTAAAAACGAATATTTTCATGGTTAGTGGTTTGGTTACTTTAATTTATTTATGACTTAATATTACGTGTGACAGATTGTTGAAGACTTATTGTATAAATGTATAACAATAGATGAAGCTAAAAAGTTGTATTCTGTCATGTACAGAGTGATAATTTTTTCAGGTAACACTCGAATAGTACATTTTTCGTACAGAACACGTTGGATTGAATCAGGGATTGACATTCTTGTAAAGGGTACTTACAGTTTTATACAATGAATTTCAAAATTTTAATTTTTCTGGTACTCATTGCAACATATTATAGTAGCATGCTCAGTAAAATTTGTAAATTTATTAATAGCGACACATATTTTTGGTACCTACCTTATTTGGACTATTTATTTTTTAAGTAATTTATGTTCTCAAATCCAAATCAATTGGATTATTTAAAAATAATATTTTTAGATTTATTATAATGTTGATAACCATGGCAATTCGTAACGGTCGTTACATAATGTATAGCTTGAATTATTATTATAATTAATTTGTTTTTATTGTTGTAATTTAATATTATTTAATAAGATACTATATAATAACAATACTCTAAAACACATTAATATGCATTGTTTTTAATTTGAATAGATAGAAAAAAACATATTTATCCATAATTAATTCTGAAATGGCTCTCATTCAGTTAATTTTGATTTTAGAACCACAGTTAAATTACTTAACAAAATAGGCATTCCCAAATATGGTATAAAAATGGATTCAAATGATATTTGCTAAACTAGTGTTAAATGCAAATCTGTGGATACCTCTTTAAAAGAACGGACGTACTTCCACAAATATTAAATGAGGTGATTTAGCAATTTACTTTGTATAATAAAATTGAGGATGAACAAAATATTTTTCTAAAAGTTAATGACTTATTTTCTAATGTAATTAAAATTAGTTCAAACACTAATTATTAAATTGATTATTTACAAAAAAAATATTAATCTTAAATTTAGACTCGATCATTATCATAACTTAACTAAGAACAGTCTAAAGAAGGTCTGTAGGTATTGTGATTATTATTAGTATTGGTATTATTGTGATAATCACCGTTTTATCTTCATAATTCTATCGTTACTCAACATTTTCATTTGCATATTATTATATAACGTATTTAACTTATTTGGCATTTTGAAAATCTTAAAAATATTATGACTATCTCAAATGTTATCTGGACAATTCCACCCCATGCTATTTCGGACTATTACGGTATTATAGATCTAATGTATAGATAATAGTTAATGAGTTTTTAAGAAATATTTTATGATTGTACACATTCTTAATTAAAAAAATGTGTGAACAAATTAATATTTTAATAAATTAATTTATGTTGTACTAATTATATAGGACATTCTACGAAGGAGCGAGCATGCTAGTTGCCATCGAATATTGGTGTTATGACGCTCCTTAATTTTGTTGTTCATGAATGGGTGTCCACTAAAGAATTTAAATAGTAATGGAAAGTGTTGATATAAAACTACCTAACTATACTCATAATATTTTAAAACCATATTATAGACATCGCTATCCACTGCTTATATTTAAGATTTAAATATTATGATTATTGATCAAATACATAAATGTGTTGGTTAGCGATAAACACACACATTCAAAATAATGAATAATGTCATACTCTAAAAATAAAATAGAATTTACTCTAAGATATCTTCAGTATTAGGAAAAATGAATACTTATAAGATAATTTTAGGACACAACGTTTTTTACTTTGGTTTTTTGAATTCAAGAAAACTATGTTGTTAACTCCATAGTGTCTATTAGAAAATAAAATAAGTAAATCATTTAAATTTTAACTCATTAGTTATTGGACATTCAGAATTTTCTAAAAAAAATGTCTATAGGCACTAGAAATACAAAAACCACAATGAATATTAAATATATTTACTTATAGATTATGTTTTTTATACGTTAATTATTTTAATTTCAATAAAAAATATCGCTGAATATAAATTTACCCTAAACAACCGTTAGTTATTTTAATGTGATGTTATAGGTTTTCAAATTTAATATAAAAGCATAATTTTGTATTTATATCTCAACAAACGATATTAGCCATAATAATTCCTTATTTAATTTATTAAATACTTTTCTGAAAACTTTTCTGAACTAAATACTTAATACAATCAAAATATGAAAACTATACATTAAAAATATTAAGAGTTCTGAGATCCTTATACTCAACTTCTTAAGATTGACTTATTTTTCGTTATGTATTTATACACGGTACTTAATACCCGGTCTCTGTATCTCACTTTGTTGTACATTAAGTCTCAACAACGATTCAAACAAAAACTAAACAATTTTAAACTTAATTTTAAAACCTTGGCGCTATATTTAATTTGTAAAAAGTTTTTTTCGAAAATCTTAAAAATCGTGAATCAATTTGATTTATGCTTATAATATTTTTAATATGTTACCTATATATTTTGTTCAACAGTAAATAATCTTTGCTTATAATCGTTTTTGAATACGGTCATTAATCATTGCTTTCAAATTTAAATAGACAACACGCCTCTAACATGTGTTATTTAATGAAACGGTATACCTAAAGTATTAACTATTAACCGAATCTATACTCTCTCACTATATACCTTACATATTTAACAACATAGTTATGTATCTATTAGTATGAGACTTGTCTAAATTTCAGTATTTCAGTATTTATTTTAAGGTCCAAAATATTCCATCCTTAATTTTATTTAGATACTGTAATATTTAAAAAAATGTAATAGCTTTTTTAATTCTCGTCGCCATATTAAAAATAAAAACACTTACGTGAATATTGGTTCACCGGAAGTGGATAAAATTGAGGAAGATGACGGTGCGGCTTGTCCGTAGCTTTGATCTTCTGGGTTATTTTCCTTTTGTTCTTTGAACCACATAACCATGAAAAATCCAGAAGAGACTTTATACTTTCTCGGATCTTGGTTTCGTGTGTCACAGGGCAGATAAGCTTTCCCGCCAACCGGAACTGCTACTTGGTCGATGGGTACTGGAAAATATAAACATTTTGGAATTATGGAACAAATGAATATGAATCAAACCTGTATTTATAAAACAATAAAGTACGCTCTGACACGTGCTCATTGCTCAGTGCACTACTCTGTAATTTAACAGGTACGCTGTCAGGAATTTTTAACCACAGGGCAATATGGGGTAGACACGTATTGAGACTATTATTATACATCATCTCCTTCCACGGGTCAAGGTTTAAAAATTATTATAAAAGAAGTAAACGTTGAATGAAATACATGACGCCGAGCTGGGAAAAGTTTATATTTTTGTATTCTGTTTCAACACGTCAAGTGTACCAAGTGTACCGTTTCTTCCCATGCAGATAAATAATTATAATGTGTGGATTTTACTGAGGCATAAAGAACTCTTGAATATAAAGAAATCCAAATAAAAATAATTTAGTATGCAATAATGATCATCACACGTATATAGTGTTAGAATAAACTCTAGTAACATAATAATAGACAACTGGAAAATATTCATAAAAGCTAAGCAATTTAATACAAATTAATGATCTCAATAGGTGACATATATTATATATTATAATACTTATCAAATATCTCCTTCTGTTCATTTTTTCCTCCTAGTTGAACATTATAATATGAGATTTTTTTTGATATTTTTGATAAGTATGTATTTTTTACTGGGGTATTGAAAATCAAGCATTTTAACAAATCATAATTTAAATGATAAGAATACTATTATAGAATGCATAAAAGATTATAACAGTTTTTCTGAAATGATTTCCTTACAAAATATAAAAGGTATCAACAATAATTTATTTTACTTCTATAGCAAATTATATTTAACGAGTTTCATAAGTAGGTACAAGCTATGACAAATGTGTGTTACCTACTTACCTTCTTAATAATATTACTGTTATTATAATTTTAACCGAGATAAATAATTCTAAAATGAACTTTTTTTTTATTGGTACCTATAATAACTTGCACCTACCTACCAATAAAGTATTTTTTTCTCACGCGTTAAAATTATTATTCAAATAGCTCTTTAATTTCTATATGAATATAGTACGAAAATATTGTCGGTGCTGATATCAATTGATTAGCTACCTATATATATTATTTATTACTCTATAAGACGTATCTATCACTGATAATATAATGTGTATTATAATATAAGCCTCATGGTATTTATTTGATATACATAAGTCTCAACGATAAATAATTAAAACTTAATAGCCAATTCGTATTTCATACTTGTAATACATATTAATATATTAGGTATAACTTGTTTGCTTATCTATACATTTAACAGCGTTTTTTTTAAGTTATACCTATAAGATAATTTTAACGCACTTTATGAAGAATACTGATACGTATAAAATACCTATCTAAATATTAATGTCGATCGTAATCCCAATTTTTTATAAACATAAAACAACATTTTTCTAATTTAAATTCTGATGGTATTAACCAAACATAACGAATCAACTATTTTATTAAAACTAATGCGCTAAATCGATATTATAGACTGACTGCACAATGTAGTTTATATCAACAACAACAATCTCCAATGTTGTGACGTGATACTTTTTTATTTTTTTTCTTATACAAATATTGTTAACCACGAAAAAATACCTACACATAATTAAATATAAAACATTACCGGTAGGTATCATGTTCTAATCTAAATCTCACTCAATATCATCGTCATTCGTAAGATAAATATTTTTATAGGAAATATTGTAGTTATACTGTGCCATATTTCAAACATTTAACGACCATAAACATTAAACATAAATGTAAAAACACATAATCGGCATTTTTTTCTTAATAATTAAGATATAAAAAAAACATATTTATGACATAATTATTTTGACATTTTAAGAGTTAAAAAATTAAAATTCAAAATTGTTATATTCCATTATTACTTACGAGCTACACATACGACACTGTATTAGAAATATCGTATATCTATTCACTTTCAGGAATATTCAAAAAAATTAATTTTGGTACTTATATTATATTCAGATGAAACATGTTAATACAATTTAGATAAATACTTAAACGTTTCTTAAATTTTAAAAACGCGTGATCATATTATTTTTACGTTTGCGGGTTACTCAAAATAATTAATATTATCCTCACACATTGTTATAACATTATATAATATCTCTGTGACTTCCCTGGCTACAGTGTATCAACATAAATGTGTTGTATTCGTTTGAAAATTTATGATTTTTGCAATACATGGGAATTCAATAAAATGCAAAATATTAACCATGGTTGTTAGTTCATAATAGTATTGAATCATTTTACGTAATTAATAAAAATCTAATAGGTATTCTAAATAACTTCATCCACACACATTAATAGTATACCATTATTGGCAAATTTGATTAACTAATTAGTCGGCTTAAAATAAACCAGAAATGTTTGCCATGTCCGCGGGCACGGATTTGCGGCCGTTATAATATGCAATTGCCAGTTTTGTCTAATTGACAATTGAAATAAAAAACGTATGTATGTATGTATGTACATCCATGAAACAAATATTATAAAGACATAGAAATATTTATGGACATAAAAGTAATGGAATAATATTATTATAATTGAAACAAAAATGCATTTGAAGGGCTGCATCAGTGGCGCAAATAGGTGAAGGGATTGGGGGGCTTAGCCTCCTAAAAATCACTCAAAGCACTCTTAAAAAATAACCTAATATATATTTTTAAAAAAAATTTTGGGGCTTGAGCCTCCCCTAAATTGTTTTCCTATTTACGCCACTGGTCTGCAGTCGTCCGTGTTATAAGGAGAAACATAGTTGAATAGTAAATTGATAAGATTATATCATTATGTTGGTAACGTGTCAGTGTGTGAATAGTAGATTAATATATTAGTGACCGGTGAGTGAGTCAGTGTGAGTCTAATCTGGACATTTTATCACCCGTACGAATGAATGGTTTATTTTTAATCGGTGTACGCGCGTGGGAAAATGTCAATCAATATTATTATGGTTACGATTTTTAAACCAATCAAAACGACACATAAGATGATATCATCACCAAACACTGTAGGACAGGTTGAACGGATTTTATTTTTGAACACGGATTTCGGATTCATTTATACAAGAATTACCGGCTATGTTTTAACTGAAGGTATTATGTAATTAAAAAAATGTATAATTAAAAAAATGCCATTTTTGCTCATTGTTATTTCAATTGATAAAACAAAATATTTAAAATCGTTTCGATTAAAAAATGACAAACAAGACAATGAGCCTAAGGGCCGTTTTTACAATGTCCGGTAAAGTGTCGGTTAACACTAACCGGATGATAACAGATTTTATTACCGGCAGAATTCCGCCGGTTAACTGGCGGTTAACTTTAACCGGAGGTCGTAAGAACCAGCCTAAATCCGTTTTAAATTTTAAAATCCATTCAATCGAAATATTAGATACAGTTTTTCAAGTAAAAATGTATTCATTTCAGTCTCCTTAATAGCAGTTTGCAGTAATAGAGGTAGGTACTGGTAAGTTAACCTGCTTATCTAGATCTTGTTAAGTGCCTTTAAAAGCTGTACAATTACAAACAAACCTATTGAACAATTAAATCTTATGTGAATCAAATGTCAAATATCAAATATCAATATCTATCCAACCACAGATGATAGTTAAAATGTTCTAAATATAAACGTTTAGTTTGGTTGTTAACATTTTAAAATAAAATTGATATAGGTATATTTAAATATATTTTTTTTATTATTTGGCTTAATTGTATACCAAAAATACGCTTTCAACTGGAATTGATTTAAGACTTCAGTTACCTATATAATATTATACCTATACACACATTTCTTCTCGTTATGAATATTTCTATAAATGCGTATACCTAGGTACCTACATAATTATTTATAATATAATTTTACAAATATTTTACAACACATTATAACGGAGCTTAACTACGTGAGTATACTTCTATACTATTATATTGGTTTTAATGTTTTATATCTAGATTCTAGGTATAATATTGTGTTTTTATTTTATTGGGAAACTTTTTTTCCAACAATAAAATGTTAGCTGGTAAAATAAGATTCATCTGTATCATGTACGACGTACCTAAGTAAAAAATTGGTTGCAGTACATTACATTTTAGACTGTTAACTTAAACAATTTCTAGAATCTTGATAGTATTAAAAATAAATAGTAAAAATATAGCAAAAAGCTTTATATTTGATATAAAATCGTTAAAATGTCCATCTATAGGGTTTATATAAGTAGACATTTTAAGTAAAGAGTTTCAAACATTAAATGAAAATTTCAACTTGATTAGAAACTGAAAAAACAATGAAAGCTTGAATTGCGGTTAGTGAATGTATACCTTGGTACTCTATTGATTTCACTACATGATATATTGATATTTATTTTATTTCTAGATTAATTTTGGTAGGTACATTAAATATTTTTAATTATATTGCAAGAAATGATTGCTATAAGTTTAATATTTCTTGGCCGCATCGAATAAAATTAAATAATATCTTTGATCGTAATTTAAATTTCAATCAATTGAAAAAATAATTCATTTTTCATTGGTACTCTTTATAGAAAATGTAAATAAATAAATAGGTAATATTATTTTACGTGTATAATGTGTATATTATAATATATAGGTACCTAAGTATTATATATAAAATAATGTATAACATTCTCTACTCAAATATTTTTTTTTTTTAACATTTATTTGAATATATACAATCTGTAATAATGGTTACAATAGGCATATGGGCTGAATTTACAATGGTTGTGATTACGTGAGGTGAGTAGCAACCCAGCGGTAACACTCGACAAACTACTCAAATATAATTTTATTTTTTAGGTATGGATTTATTATTATTATTATTATAATTAACATCAGTTTTAAATCTGGGAAGCTACAAGATCACTATTTCTGAAAATTCTGGAAAGCGGGCGGATTCTATAGCCTAGGGTACAAAAGACCGATTTAAATCCACGTTATATCAGGAAACGCACTATAACAAAGTTTTATTGTATATCTTATAAAGTTCAGCACTTCAGCGTATATTAGTGCAATTAATGTGTTTTAGGGAGTGAATGACATAAACTGTCCAATAGCGGCTCATGAACATAATAATAGTGGACGAGGTAGATATTTAATATTGTTCTCAAAACTATTAACTACATAATACACAAACATAATATTGATAATAGTAATTATTGTATGATAAAATAATATTGATGTGACACATATTGTTCAAATTGCGATATTATATAGTGATTTTCATTTAGCAAAATGTTGAGATCCAATTGGATTTTGGTCATATATTTATTAGCTTTCCCGAAAATTTAATATTATTAAATATTAAATTTATATTATTATTATCTATAAGTACCAAATACCAACCAACTGAGCCAAAACATGATTTGCCTAAAAGTAAAACATAATGTGATGTATATAGGAGCTATATGTAAAAAAATACAAAAACCATAAAACATTTAAAATGACAGGTATGAAAAAATGTTAGAATGTGATTAAATATTAAAATGAAGTAGGTACCTATATTATGTGTTTATATATATTTATATTTTCCTTTCCTTCCCTTCCATTCTCTTCTATTATAGAACCGGAGAGGGCGCATAGTCTGAGCTCACTTGCTTCAGTCGGTGAGCCACAATATAATATACAATTTACTGATAAATTAAAAAATTAAATAAAAATTGTGATATTTGTATGAAACCCATTTTTAATAAAATTCATTTAAATGTTTAAAGACTTATAGTTATAAGACTTAAGTCTGATATTAAACTCTAAGAAAATTAAATCCTAGAAAAAGTATTATAATGCTGTGCTAGAATTGCATACCTGCTTTTGAGTTTATTATTTATTTAAACAAATTGTAGCATTGTGAGAAAAAATTGATTTAAGTTAAATAGTAAATCATAATATAT
>NC_042493.1:14790336-14801147 GCF_005508785.2 Acyrthosiphon pisum
AAATGGTTAGACCGATTTGAATGAATTTTTTGTATGCGTTTGCGTTTATCATCTGATTTTAGTACGGTTAGGTTAGGTTAGGATTTTATATTAATTGATTATATCAATCCACCATAGGTAGAATACGACAAACTTGGTATAACTTTGATACTTTAGAGTTAAATCATACATTAACGTACATACAGCACGGGGTCCGTGATCTACCGCAGGTAGATTGCTTACCTGATAATGTACTGCTGCGAATCAGAATTTTTATTACAGGCAACGGAAAAGTTAAGATTAATTTTGAAACCATACACCGAATATTAAATAACGAATTGAACAATCTTTGAGTCACATACTCACATATAGTTGGTACACTTAATGGGCAACGAAGTGCACGGGTTCAGCTAGTTATTATATAATATTATACAATAGGTACTCTTATCAAAATTATTATTTCTTATACAAATTCAGAAGTTTTAGTTCGTTTTGCTTATAATTATTATAACCATCAATTACTATTTTAGTTGATACCAACGTAAAATTAAACCTTCACTAGAATCGATTTATTTCTTGAGCCCGAAACATATCGGTCATGTTCCTATAGTTGATTCAGAAATAGCCTACTAAAATATGAAACACTAATGTTAGATATTGGAAATTAACCATCAATTAGTTTTTTTCGGTTACATTTAAGTATTATAAAGTGAACCTATATCGGTTAATTTTTTATTGATTAACAATCGTATTTTATTTACAGGTTTTTGTGTCCAAATATTAGTCGGTAATAATACATAGGTATTAGCATATTAAATTGTATCATAACATGAAATAAAAGGTTCATCGAATCATTATTTTTTTTTTTTTACTTGTAAAATTACATTTAATTTTGTTTGAAGGCTTCAAGTTTATGTTAGTTAAAGTTATTATTATAATATTCATGTGAATTTCCAACATTTAACAATTTAGTTAGTGAATGTTTACGGGCATCGGTAACTGTCAGCATTTACTATAATTGCCCCCTCCCTCCAACCACTTTTATTTCAACTTTTTTTATTGTTTGCTTATATTTCTTCGTATTTCTTTTATAAAAATATGATCTCAATTTTTCAAACAAAAACATCGTATTTATAAGCACGGTTGTCGGTTACAATCAAATAAATAATTACATTTTAATGATCTATACTACATAACATTTTTAAAATATGTTTGTGTCTACCAGTTACACTAGCTATAGAAATAATAACCTTTATAAAACCAAGCAAACCAACCGTGGTAAAATCATCTAAACAGCAATGTTTTTAAAATAAATAAAGTGCTATGATAGGTATTTAAATATTACATATACTACCTATGATTTTATTTTCGATTGCGAGTAAATTCAAACAAGCTCTATTTATCATGTGCAATCTAAACACTGGATAGAATATCTAATTTTAGCATCAGTCAAAAACCAAATATTAGTAAAGTTTAATTTATATGACCATTCAGACGATTTCAATTCCGATAATAGATTAAAAGTTCAATTTTTTAATATTTAACGGTACTGTATTGGTATTTAGCACGTTATTTTCCGTGGTAAGTTCAAGACTTAAAAATAAAAGGGGATTCATTTAGTGGGCGATATTGTTTGTTTTCGGTGTAAAAGTTAAAATTGAGTTGGTAGATACTAATAACATGTGTTAATTTTATCTCTCGAGAAAATAGAATACATAGTAGGTACTACCTGTAGTAATTTTTTTTTTGTAATTAAAATTTGTTTTTCAACAATCTGCAGGTTCAGAGCATTTTTAGCTGAGAGGTAAAGTAATTTTAATTAGTAGATACCTACCTACGTTATATTATTTTATAACTAGCATTAGATTTCGGAACCATTTTTAGGGAAATACATATTATTATTGAGGATTAAAAATTGCCACGTTGCCTGACAATAAAGATTTAATATCTGATAATATCACACTGTAGGCACCTAACCTATACCGTTTGTGTTCAGCTGACCACGTTTGCATCGTTTATTTTTACTGTCATGTGCTGTAAACAATATTTTGCGATTATAATATTATTATGCTCTATACGCTATGGCTAACGAATTCTAAAACGCTTCTGTAGTGCTGTGTTTCATAATCGTTAGTGAATATTATCATATTTTGTTGACGATAACTGGATATACGACATATTGGCGGTGCAACAGGAATTGTTGTATAACCCTATAATTATCCGTATAAATAGACATCGTTTTATCTCTAACCACGTAGGATATTCATTAATATAATTTTTTTTACGATACGTTTCAACGCCTGTGTATGTATATTTATATATAAAATGATTAGTAGTAACTATGTTATTAAAACGCGCTGATATACATATTTTTTTTATTATAATATATAATATAATACATACTGGATACATGTATAATAACGATAATAATAATAATAATAATATAGATTGTTATACAACTAATAATATGATGATGAACTAAAATAAGGGGTATGGTGTTGTTATTTTATGAGTTATGACGGTCGCGGTGGCGGGAACTGCGACGTCATTTAATGGATCCCCAGTAATATTGTTTTTTTCTGATGGGTTAGGTGTCGAGGCAAAGAACCAGAGGCTATTTTATTATACTCACTCATTACCATAACATTCAATGTCTACTCGGAACACTTGCACGTGAAATTCCTTCTCATTTTTATTTTATTTATTCTTAAAAAAAACATTCACCTAGTTTAAGAATAAGAAAACACGAGAAATCCTCATATTTTGTAAAATTCCATATTATTCTATATTAGTGGTACAACGCACAGTATACGCCTTTTAGGGGGAAATATTCACGTTTAGATTTTAAACGACCTCAAATATCACTACTCATAATTGTAATTTTAATGTTATTCTTTCTTTATTACATTTTCAACAATGATTGGTTTTACTACGATTTTCATTTTTTTTAGGGAAAACATTTTTTAATAAAAAGGGTAGGTACTTAAAAAGTTCCAACAGTTTGATGTACATCGAGTTTAGCTTCAATCATTTTCTTTGAGGTTTTTCTAAGCGTAAAGATAACTACTGTAGATTAGTATTGAAGAAAGCGTTGTTTTTAATTAAGCTTCGCTCAAAATTGTTTTTCAAATACTAGGATTAATTTTTGATTTCAAATTAATAATATCACAACGCAAACACATTTGCTAAAATGGATTGAATCGCATCCACCCAACTCAAATATCAGTCATTTAATCGTAAATAAATATACGTAAAAAATAGTGTTTTGAATATAGCAGGTATATATTATATTTAAAATAGTTATAAGCTTAGGGCTTAAAAATAGTATTAACTATAACTTATATGGCATGTACAGTATATTATGGTTTAAAAAAGAAATGTGCACAAAAAATACAATAATGAATAAAACACATTTGATTTATCATTTTGTAAGTCTTGATAAAATATTTAAAATCTATAGGAACATTTTGGTATCTGTGTAACCAGGTTGATAGGTATAAAGTTTTTTTCAAAACTATGAACAATTGCGGTATTTTAATTATATAATTAATAAGTTGGTTTTTTTTTTCCTGTTTTAACCGACGACGCCGCGGGATCTGCTTTCGCATTGCTTCCGCGGCGCTAATATTAATAACGTATCTATAGGTACTAATAATAACTTTTTATAAATTTCAAAAATCTTCACAATTTGTAAAAAGCAGTCGAAGTTTGGAGAACCACCCATAAATTCTAGGTAAAACAAGATTTATCGGAGTTTTTATTAGAAGTATCTCAATAATATAATAGTTTCATAATTTATTACGAATTTTGATAATATGCCTATATATATTATATATAAAATATATTTTCTCTGTGGCTCACACAACATGGTAAGTTGACTACCTTAATGATTCTCAACTGAAAGAGGGCGTGATATATATATATATATATATACACAGCAAATTCTTATTAATTCGATTGTCAAACGTCTATATTTAAAATGTTTCGTAAACTCGAACTCATTAAAAATAATTTTTAAAAAAAATAAAAAAATAATTACCATTAAAATAAAACTCAATATCTCGAAAATTTCCTATATTCCTATTGAGTTTCACATAACGAGAGTATACTGTATATAAATACTATTACTTTTATGAATTGGCATCACAATAGTTTTACTTAGCACATACAATAATTAGACATTTCCAGTTGTCATTCAAATCACGTAAATTTACTACCTTTATTGCTTAAATAAAATTGTTTATCAATCATAAATGTTCTTAGGTACAATTTAAGTTAATATATATAGTATAGGTACAGTCTACAATACAAATTCGAAAAGTAAAACATAATATCAGGCCGAGGTCTTAAAACCTAATAGTGGATCGTGTATGTGCTGAGTTAAGTTATGAACCTTTGTCTACTATAACCTATAAAATAAAGTCTCTTTCATTACGTAATAAACAAATTTTTTATTATTCGATCCATGTCTTTTAATTTATACTTAAGCCAAGTTTACACGGGAAGAACACTCGGCCGCAAGAGTGAACTACCTATTGGCTCATCCAATCTAAACATAAAAGTACAGTACTCGCCCTCGAGTGAAGCTGCTTCTATTCATTGCAGGGCCGAAGGGTTACCCCAACTAATATTTAGTTTCTTTAGTATATTCACAAATAAGTATTTTAGAATACAGAAAACACGTCATGCTGTAGTAGTTGCAGGCGAATAAATATGTTGATGACGAGTCACGAGTGACGTCAATAACAACAATAAATTAATGTTCTTATTAATATGCTCAATGTTTATTCTGAGAAATTTAACATGGAATATAACTGTCGTGTACTCGAGTACTTCTAACAGGGTGACTGTGGCTTTGAACACTGTCTCCGGGGGACGTGGTATACGTTATCACTTATATAAATCATATCAATATTATTATATTATCACAGAAAAATATATTATTATTACAAATTATTTAATGATTAACGTACATTGGCCTTATTTGCGTTGTTTCCGTTTTTATAAAATCATAACAAATAGGGATATACGTTACCGACATTTTATCAGAATACGGATACCTACGGTATAACTTTAAACTTTAAATTGAGTCCAATACTTCATACCATAGGGATACAGAAGCCCAATCAGCTGATCGAGTGTCACTTCTCTATGGTTTTGTACTTCTAGTTATGGGGAAGGAGCGGGGTAGCCACTCGGCTCAGTGAATAGAATGTATGTAGACGCAAACCCGAGTAAACTAGACATTAGTACATTACTTGGTCAATATTGGTGATCGACTGAGCAAATTAAAATGTTTATATAATTCTGCCTACTACACAGTATAGTAAATATTCCAGGTGATTCATGTGTGATAAATATTATCATCAAACTGATAAATTATAATACATTTTTTTAATACAATTCAAATAAAGTTTATTAAAAAATAATGGAGGTTTATTCGCAATAGGTATTTTAAATTTAAAATATAAGTGGACAAACAGCCGTGGGATATACATAATATAATGTTCTTTCTTTTGAGCTGTTAAAATACAAATATAATTGGTGAAATTTATAAACAAATCTTACTTAAAACAATATTTAACTTTTAAAAATAGTAGAACACTTGTACAATACGTTTTGTACATTTTTGTTTAGTCAAATAATGAACAGTCTTGTTAAATTTCGAAACTTTGTTGTAAAAATAGCCAATAGGTATATCAGTTAATGTTGTAGGTATGCATCATTGTATTTTTACCAATTACTGAAAATTCTAAATTAGCTATAATGATTTTTTTTTTGTATTTTGTGGTTGTTGAGATAAATCTTAAAAAATATTTAAACCTTGATCAAAATCCAAAGTTATAGATTTATAATTAAAATAGTTAATAACATTATTATAATTTATTTTATGATGAATAAGCTCTGCTTCAAATGATTCATAGGCTGAACTTATTCAGGTTTTTAAATTAATGCATACTTTCATCGAATTATTCACATTTGCTCAATAAGCCTTACTATAAGGTAAATTGTCTCTACATTTAAATGTATACGTATACGATTTAAAGAAACCATAATACATAAATATATGTATTATATATATTACATAAAATGTACAAATGAGCCATTTTTAGTATTATTATAAGCTTTAGTAATGAACAAAGTAAAATAAATCTGAATAATCTCTTTACCGATGTAATATATTATGTTAAAAATACCTTTTTGCATATTTTCCGCGGGTACCAAGAATCCACATGGTTATTATGATATGACGTGTTGTTTAAAATTATACAAAGATCGACAAAAAGTTTCATCCGTTCAAATATCCAAAGATTACACATACAAATAAACAGGAACAGTATATTTTAAATGGGTAGGTACATGATTTAAAATATATTATTTTTGAACAAACAGAATTTATCTGTGAATTAAGTCAGTCAGTTTTTATCGTCTATGAACACGCATTTATTACGAGTTCTAAATATATCCAACTATTTTAAATAATAAGTATATGAACTAAATGTTTAGGTAGGTAAACTCCATAGTACCTATAGTTTCCTACAACCTACTTACTATTTAGATTTTAGTTAATACACTACACAATAAAATATAAATCATGAAAGTCAATAAGTAGCCCATAGGTATAATGTAAGATAAGATGTTAAACATAGAATAGATTTTTTAAGCTTATAAAAATGGGGAAAATACCTACCAAATTAATATCCTTATCAAGAAATAATATTATTAATTATAATTCGATATTATTTGAATAGGTAATTGAATTGTTTATTAGAGTTACATAAATTTACATTTAAATATACAATAATGTAAAATGTTAAACAAAAGTTTCCTTTTTTAATTTGTCTTTGAATACAATTGTTCTATAAGAAAAAAAACAGCATTCATAAATACAATTATGTGGCAATCATGAAAACTTTCAAAATAAAATTAACTTTGGTAGGTCAACTTAAAAATAGTGAAAAACAAAAAATAAAGGAGATGAAGTTTTGTGATATTTTTTTTTACAATTCTATATCATAGTATTGTACAAGTTTTATTTTAGAATGTTCAGTGTTTGATCATATTTAAAGCTTATTATAATAACAACAATTTAATAGCACATCAACAATAACAATTTGGTAGACATTTATGATTTAATCTTTTTCATTCAAGGTGCACAGATTTTTTTTAGCTTTTCAAACAGTTCCATCGCCGTCTTTATACGTACGGTTATATACAATAATTCGTACTTTGTATAAATCTACTTTACCTACTATGACCTATACTGTGGCGGTGATGATGCAGAAAAACTTTTCATATTAAAACATATAAAATTCATCGTTTGCATTACACCATAACGGTACTTTAACACTACAACAAATAAATAAAAAACATTTTTTTGTTCCACGTAATACTATACGTTTGTGAAATAAAGAAATTTGTTTTGTTCTCCAGCTCGCCCGACTCTATATTCATTAAATGTATACGCAATTACGCAAATATATAATTACGTATAAAATTTAAATTTACGGTTACAAGATTTTTTTTATTATAATTAGTAGGTATATTAAAATAATTATAAAAAGCGGACATCCTTTGCATGTTGGGTACCTAGGTAGTAGGTATGTTGCCTAGGTCACTGTTATTAGGGCGCTATAGGCGTGGGTCCCCATTATCATGTTAAATATATAAAAAAAAAAAATGGCTGTGATTATATAGGTACGTGCCTAGGTTGACTTTAATGCGTATTTCATTTTTAGAACCTTTCAAGACGTGTAAAACGATGTATTTATAGTGAATAAAGATTTTTGTGATTTATAAAATATAATAGTATAAAGTATGAAAATTATACATTTAAAATTAAAATATCTAGTGTTATCTAAATCTAAACATTTTAAATATTATCAAAGTAAATATAAATATTATCGCTCAAAGTTGTGCAAGAAAACAAAACACATTATGGTATTAGCACTATGCATTATCTCAAAACTAAGCTTTCGTCCCTCCTCGCATTACCTAATAGTAGGTACTTTGGTGTTTAAATTTACTGTAAATTAAAGTATGATATCTAGTATTCTAGTAGCACTTAGATGACCAAAGTTAGGCAATAATATATGATAAATTGATACATATAATATATTATATATCGATTTATATACTACTTACTTCTTATAAATTGTTTAGGTAAAACATATATTTTATTACATTTATATAAATGATTATTATTTTTAATTTCGTAATTAAATAATAAAAAAAAAGCTAAAATACACTGTTTAATACTTTACTTAATTAATTTGTCAAAATGTATTTTAATTTATAAAAATTCTTTGATTTAGAGAATAGTATAATTTATACATTTAATAACCATAGTAGGTATTATTATTTGTATTACCATTACAGTAAGTTTCATTTATTTTTGCTAAAAATATTACAAATGTAATACAAAATAATAAATAAGTCAATACTTATAATGCTTATAATACTAATAAGTCTGCTTTGTTCAAGTCCTAGTTTTAAAAGTGTATAAGCAAATGTATACCGCTCTGCTATAGGTAAAGTATATAGATGATGAGTGGGTCATTGTAATGAATGTGTTAAATATGAATGCAATTGCATACGAAAAACGATTCTGAGCGAAGACGGTCAGTCAGCCTAAATACAACAATTCTATATTATGATATTAAAGTAATTTATTTTACCTACCTACTGGCTACTACTAGTAATACAGTAGGTTGAATTAATTTTTGTCTAAAACATTGCATTTGAAAATGTCATTGTGTTTAAAAACTTAAAAAAAATAATAACACATACCTACTTAAAGCCTTTCAAGTAACCACGAATAATATTTTTGAATTACAACAAAATAACTAAAACCGTTATTCTTCGTTTAAATATCTAATTTTATACGAATTTGAACTTGAAATGTCTATAAAAAACTTTGCTTATATATTTTTAATATTTTTTGGTTACATTATAGACTATACTTATGAGAAATCTTGTTTTATATTTTCTAACCCTTAGTACCTAATAACTAGTAACTAATAATAACTAAATAATTTAAACACAAAATAACACAATTACAAAATAATTTGAAAATTGTCGTGATTTTGACGAATTTTATTAAAATGTAAACTTCAAATGTTTATAAAGAAAAGGGTTGCCCTTAGGTATATGTATAAATAGTATATCTAGTATATCTTTCATATTTTTAAATTTGCTAAAATAACAACTTATGAGGAATCGTGTAGATGAGTAATCGTCTTAAAATTTTTAACTTCAAACGCTCCTAACAGATTAATGTGAATTTCCAGTGAATTTTTTTCTGTTATAAGTAGAAAATCTTTTATTAAATTTTCATATCTTAAATGTAGAAAGAACATTTTTCATGGATTTCTTGCTAGGCACAAAATAATTTACAAAATTTCACGATTTTGACATTTTTGTCAAATTTTTAAAATTAAACGCTTATAAAAAATTGCAAATATTGCAACTTTATGACGTTATATTGATATTTTAAATGTTAAAAATATGTTTTTTGAACAGTTTATCAGGAACCTTCTATTAAAATTTTAAACTTTTAGTTCAAGAACTTTTTTATGAAATTGAAAATAAACCAAAGAAAACTTTAAATGTAAGTAAACAGCTCAAAAAGAATAAAATATATTAAAAATATTTTCATGTACAGAATATGGTTATGTAAATATCTGGTGAAAATTTCAAGTATCTACAATTATTCGTTATTGAGTAGGTAATACCAAAAAAAAAATCAATGTTGTCAAAAGCTGGCTTTGCTTAAAAATTCCCATTTTTCTTTATTTTTTTATTCTGGCGCATTTAAAAATCTTTAGGAATTTATAATATTTACCTCTCAAAAGTACTAACTAGATCCACTTTTCGATCGTTAACCAACCTCAAAGTTGAAAATCAAAGCATTATTTTGACTATAAATCCGAAATCGTGTATTACTGTATAACCAGAAACCATTGTCATTATTGATGGTTGAAGCATATTTTCTGTAAAAGTGTCTTTAAAGTTGAGACACAAACAAAAAAAAATATTAATCATTGTAAAAACATATAGGTACTCAGAAAACTAAAAACTAAAAAGGTATAGGTACAAATTATAAACAAATTCAATTTTAAGGGGGCTGCAACAGGTTTTGTCAAAAATCAAAACTAATGTAGATTTGACCAATCTAAACATTAATTTTGTTTGTTATAATGTTTTTCAATATATTTAAATTCCGTATCATAAAATAAACCTTAAGGGGGCTGGAGAGGGCTCCAGTCAATGAAAATAAAGTGACTTTTAGACCAATAAGGTAGACAAAAGAGGAAGAATTTGGTTTGACAGATTTTAATTTTGAAAACAGATTATAATTGATCAACAAGTTTACTAGGAAATGATTCTAAGTGGGACGATGAATGTTGATTTTACAATGATGTGTGTTTTTTTATTTTTTTTCATTTTTTTTTGTTATTTTTTTTTTTTTTTTTTGTGTCTGTGTACACGATAAGTAGTCGAAATAATGCTACGATTTTCAACTTCAGTATCTTGTTCGATCAGAAAGTGAATATCGTTGGTGCATTGGGGAGGTCAAAATTTAAATTTCACAGTAGTTTTCAAAAGCGCCGGGAAACACAAAAGAAAAATTAAAGAAAAACGGGAATTTTTACGCAAAATCTGTTTTCGAGAAAATCGATTTTGGTTTTTGGTGTAACTTTAAAACGAATGACTGTAGATACATGAAATTTTCAATGGTTGTTTATATTTCCATTTTCTATACATGATAAAATTTTAAAAATATTTTGATTTGTTTTGAGCTGTTAACGGACAATTTCAGTTATATACAA
>NC_042493.1:14801255-14811412 GCF_005508785.2 Acyrthosiphon pisum
AGTTTTCAATTTTTTTAGTTTTTTTTTCTATAAATATCAATTAAGTTTTATCTGTTGGCCAAAAAGTGTAAAAATTTAATACAAGGCTCCTGATATATTGTTACAATAGCAATTGAAAAATATTAAAAATACATAGGCACAATTTTTTTTTTATAAGCATTTAAAGATCGAATTTTGAAAAAATTTATCAAAATCTCGAAAATTATCAATCATTGTAGTTAATAATTTATAAAATGTTCAACTTTTATATCAAAGGATTGAAAATTTAAAACAAGATTCCACGTAAATATATAATTCTGTTACCAAAAATTCTAAGAAATACATAAGCACAGTTTATTTTTATAGTAATTTTAAGTTCAAATTTGGACGAAATTACATTAATTAAAAAACCTGGAATAACTATTTTAGTTATTTTGTTTTGATTGTTTAATATTATTTGTGGGTACTTGAAACTTCTAAAGTATACTATTATATATCTGTGATAGTACCACTGTTTGTTGTTGATGTATAACGCGTTACCTAATATTGTGAGATGATTAATTTGGAATTTATTATTGATACCTATTATAGGTCAATTTTTTTTTAATACTATAGATAAGTATACCTATAATAGGTATGTGTAATACCTAGTCTGACAAACCGTCTCCGCTCAGAATCGTTTTTCTTATACAGTGATATTATATCATTGAATTCAAATTTAATACTATCCATTATACAGTGACCCACTTGTAACCTACTGTACAGCAGAGCGACTTCCACTTACCCACCTTTTTATTCTTGGATATCACAACTGAAAAAAAAAAATATTCAAAATCGCCTTTATCATTCCCTAGTAAACTTGTTGATCAATCATAATCCGTTTTCAAAATTAAAATCTGTCAAACTAAATTCTTCCAGTTTCGTCTAGCTTATTGGTCTAAAAGTCACTTTTTTTTCATCTGCTGCAACCCCCTTAAAATAAATGAATAATAAATATTAATTTAAATACTTGTTTTAGGTACATCTATCTAAATATTAATTAAAATCAGTAAATACATATTTATTCAAGAATAGTTTTTTCATATTATTTAATATTTACGGAATCGTAGATATATTTTTATATACTTTTACTATTAATACGATATGTACCAAGCACATATTTTATTTTATTAAATTATCGAGACTTACATAAATATACAATTACATAATATAAAAAATTTAATTTCTATTGTTTTATCTTTAATTTTATAATTAAACTTAAATGTTACATTTTTTAATAAAAACATAATAAATTGCAGAATAAAAATGTTTGATTCTTTATATATTGCAATGAGTGTTATTTACACATAAATTAATTCCGTTTAAGTAGATAATTGACAGCCAAAATACGTAGATGACAACTGTTAATAATTTAAATTGATAGATCAAATTATATGCACGCTAAGAGAGATTATCCATGTTATATGTGTCGAAATAATACATCTTCGCGTTAATCCTTCTTGATCTTAATTGAAACTAGTCCTAGATAGGTGTCAGGTGGTAATGTGGTATAGGTACTAAATCATAAATGTATGACAATACCTATACATTGTTAGTCCATTAGTCCATCAGATTTTTTTTTTTTTAATATGAGCTGAATATTTAACAATCATTAGGCATTATAAAACTGAAAGTTGATATTATTAAACAGAGAATATTGAAACAAGATGTTTCTCTAGATGTCCACTAATGTAACACTTTTATTAGAATCTTAGAGATAGTATTCAAATATACGAAGGTTATACTCGTATCATAATATTATATAGTATGTGTCTATGTACCTAATGTGTATGTGTATGTTCTATATTAATAGTAGGTAGGTACCTAGTAGTAATAGTAGGTATGTAGTATTAATTTTATTATATTGCATTGGCGCATTACAAAATTATAACCTTAAATTATTAAAAATCTCAATACCTATGTATAGAGTGGATACCTTCAACCTTGTCTATATATACAAAAGTTAATAATATATCATGAACTGCTATTCTATCCTTTAATGTTTCTTCGCTGTGTTTGGTTTTGCCGATCAGCTTTAAAACTTTAGTGACTGTCCAAAGCCACGGATTTTCATCTATAGTTCTTGTCAGTATATACATCAAAGAAAATCGCGTAGCAATATCGGAATGATATATGCTACGAGATGATGGAACCGATATGTGTTTAATTAATTAATATAATATGTGCTTATAATTTATAAGGTTATAACTAAATACTTGTACTTTTATAATAAATGTCATAATGTAAATATTTAACTTTAATAATATATTAGGTATGTGCTATACCGCCTATATCTGCATAAATTAGATAGGTATATTATATGTTAAAATGTATTATTAATAGTAGGTACCTATGTAATAGTAATATAACCGGTAATATAAAATATGTTATGTTCAGCCCCATACTTAGGGAAATTGCCGTTAGCGGTACTTGATAGGAGCGGCAAAATTTGTTAAATTTGTAAATGCATATTTTGCATTTGATTTAATATTTAATATGACGTATTAAACCATCTATATACGTCGTTCTGCATTCACACTAACATAGTTATTCGCAGATCTGTAGTTTTAACTTGCAGTAATAATACAGAACAACTACTAAGTTAGTAAGTACTATTATTGCATTATAGTTAGTACTTAGTAGTAACAACTACTAACTACTAAAAGTAGTTTATGCAGTATTACAGTAATATATATTATGACTTATGAGTTATTTCAAATGTTGCTAAGTTAATTAAAATAATTAACTGAAATTAAGTTAAATTAATACAATATTGTCAAGTTAGAAGTTAATTGATTATTGATAACAAATAATATATTTAACTCATCAAGTTTAAAGTTAATATGCAAAAAAATATTAACTTAACTCTGTTTAAAACAGGTTATCTAATATACTTTTTTTTTATTTAGTACGTGGACCATATAAATACTATTTTGCGCCTATGTTATATCTATGGGTGTCTCTATATCAAATATTTTTAGATATATCTATCTGAAATTTCCAAAACATTTTTAATCTTAACTTGATAAATTATTTCAAATCAACTGAAAAACAGAAAAATACCAAGTTATTTCAACAATCATTTTAACTAGTTAATAATTTAAGTTGATTGTTAATCTACTAACTAACTAGATAAGTTTAAAAGTATAAAAAATCAACTTTTTAACATAACTTAAACTGTTGAACAGTAGTTGATGACCACCATTAATTATTGTACCTAACACTACATCGCTTGCCAGGGGAAGAAAAATACATTCATAAACTTTCTACCTATCTTGAAAATTAAATCCAACTAATAATAATTATATTATCTTTCGACCATGGAGCGCGATTGGTCACGTTACGTGGGCCACAGCAGTATTTTCTTAGAAATAAAGTAAATTTATTATTAGCCACCGATGTGACGATAACAAAAACGATATAGCTGTAATAATTCATATTTCATTGTATTCACCATAATAGCCCCATAGGCTTTACCTTACAGTGACAATAGACGGACCTTCCATTTATTATTTATGTTCTAAGCTTCGGTAAAACTAAAACTAGGTACTGAACCTACTAATCTATATCGGCTAAGTCACTGTTTCTACGTCCATAATATGATGAGTGAATGAGTGATGACGTCAAAACCGTTTTAGATCACAGACAATATTAATATAGAAATCTCTGTTTTAGGTGCACGGATTTTTACTGCAAAAATACAACAACAATTTATAATAGGTATATCCATGATTTTTAGTGGAAAATAAAATTACTCTATAAGTAAAAAAAAACGAGTGGGTATCCTCATGCAGGATTTAAAACTGTTTTAACGGTTATAATAATACAAACGTCGAGTCGTCGAAACAGTTATTCAACCAATATTGACCGATGCCTGAATAGTGAATTCACGACCCTTCTTCAATATAAATTGTCGAATTTAATTTAGAAACAAAAAATATTGGTGATGACATTTTTTGGTTTTGATTATTTTGTTACTATACGGACATTTATAAATTGAACTTTTTGAGGAAGCTCTTTGAAATATTAATGTTGACATTTATGAACTTCACTGCATTAATAAAAAATATATAATATATCCATAAATAAGAGCTAAAATAATAACAATATTATCTAAACCAGAATAATCCAAACCTATAGGCGTTAACTTATAATATCATTATCTATAATACTGAAAATTGTGATTTATCAGTTTAATATATTTGATTACCTAGTTAGTATTATATTTTGCTTGTTATTTATCAAGTTGACTACTAAATTTAATTTAGCAGGCTTTTCTATAATCCCATACACATATAGAGAGGTCAAACCAAGTTATTCCTACAGGTGTCGAGCATAATTCAACAATTTTCTAATTTAAAGTTGTGTATTCATATAAGTTTTCAGTTTTATTGATTGTATTGAAGGTATGAAAGATAAAAAATTGAAGATTAATCTCCTGTTGTACATAGCAGTGCCGGATCTATAAGAGGGGAAGGAGGGGCAAGTGGGTATCCTTGCTCCGGGCGAAGTTGGTATAAGGGCGCTCAGGCGCTTTTATGTTTATGAAAAATAAAAAAATCATGAACATAAAATATGTATAAATTATACATGTTTCCAAAAAATAATAATAGGTATTACCCAGTCATTTGTTATTTAACACGTTGAACGCCGATGTCCACACGTAGATGACACGAGTAACTGCAGCACCCATGGCCGGTGTTAGGTGGCGTTAGGTGGCGCATAATCTTCGTCAAGAACAATAAATTCAGGAAAATATTTGTCAGGTATTATGACGGATATAAATTGATTTGTTTTTTTCCAAAAGGCGCTTGTTTCAGTTTTAGAGGGAGTTTATATCACTTTATGCGTAAATAAAATCAGTTTCATGTTTGTTACTATCGTATCGTAGTATCAGTCGGTATAATTTCAATTTTTTTTTTTTTTGTTAATATAAAACCTACTCTCACCAGTGAGCATACCCGCGCTTAGGTAAATTTATTGTCAAATTAGAGACTATAGTCCATGCGCATCAATTGTGTTCCTTACTTCAGAGTAGAACTGCATTATTATAATTCGATTCTACTATCAATTTTATATCAGGAGACAGAAAATATGTATCAGCATACAAATTATTTATTAGAAACTATTATTATTATTCAAATACTTCAACTTACTGTATTTTAGTGAAAAGTAACTGTAATTTAAAAATGCAAACATATTTTTTTCTTTTATACCTATTTAAAAAAATTATAAAACTTAAAATCACATTAATAAAAAGTGTTTAAAAATTTGATTTTTCACTTAAATATTGTAGACTACCTAATAAATACTTCAAGAAAATAATATTAAAAACACACAGGGCTTGCCTATATATTATTAATATTATTATCAAAGATATGTGACCAAGTTAGGCACGTTTGTAACTTTTAATCAGTTGTGTAATTTTTAAGTACTTAACTTTAAATGAAACTCGTTACAATTTGTATTATAACTTAAAATACAATTTGTACCTGTGTCTACATACGTTTAAATAGGTAATAATATTGCAAGGCGATATCAATATCGTTTATATTGTAAATTTTAATTTTTAAATTTTAAATGTTTACATACAATTCAATGTTACCTAACATCTCGTAATAAGCAAATTTAATATTTTGTGTCATTATTTCAATTTCATAATTATTATTAAAAAAAACTGTAAAACCACTTTGAATGTAAGTTACCATTGTTTAAAGCGACAATTTTTCTATAACCCCTAACTGAAAATTGTCTAAATATGAACATCGTTATTTATTTATAGATACACTACCAAAATGTTTGTGATAACTACAGCTTAAATATTTAACACACTTTCATACCGCATGACAGATTCAATAAAAACTATAATAGGTATTTCCTTTGCCAATCTAAAAGATTAATTATCTTTGCCTATTGACAAATTTGTATATAGTAAATATATAATATTATAGGTAGATTTTAAAGCAGGTAATACCTGGGTAATCATTTTTACAACTTAAATTTGTTTTTCTCCATAAATAGGGATGTTTCCTGTCTTATAACTTTTAATTTTCAATTTGCACATTATTTATGTTTGACACCAAATCTTTCCAATAAAAATAAAAAAAATGAGTTAAAAATATCGATAATGGATAATTTACTTATAACATGGAACAAATAATATAATTATAG
Source organism: Acyrthosiphon pisum (assembly GCF_005508785.2). Lineage (NCBI taxonomy): Eukaryota > Metazoa > Arthropoda > Insecta > Hemiptera > Aphididae > Acyrthosiphon > Acyrthosiphon pisum. The sequence goes on from NC_042493.1 coordinate 14,807,445, forward strand.
CATTATTGTTACTCCTGAGCTAGATGGCTCGACTGAATGTTAATTTAATACAAATTGATTATTTTTTTGTTGCTTACAAAAATATACGGTTCACAGCAGGTACTGATGAATCGTTATTATTCAGTATTCTCATTTCATATTTCTTCTAGATATTAAAATAATTTATTTCAAAATAACACAAGCAATAATAATGTCATATCAATATTTTCAAAATACATTAAGCATATTAATTAGACTGTGGTATGAGTAATTTTTAGTTAAAATATTAAATTTTATGTTTGTCACCTAAAATTGTTTACGAGTTTTAAGGTCTTATATCCATTTATTTATTTTTTCTTTATTCTAATTTAATATTTGTCAATAGGTACCGATTGCTTATAGTTACCTATATTCTATGGTTATTTAAATTAAAAGAATACGTGTGAAGAAATTATTTAATTAATTCAGATAAACGATAAATGGTCTTCTACTCTTTTCAGAGTAAAGGTCCTCTTCTCGTCTATGTCTAATAACGAGGTTCAGTATATTGCTTAAAATGTTCTAGACACCCTAACATAATTTGAGTATTATTGCATTAAATACTTTTCATACAACACTATTTTAATTAAAAACAAGAATAACAAATGTAATTATACCTATATGCAATTTTCTCAGTATCAAATTATTTATAAGAGTACCTAGATATTTCTATTCGTACCTTTATCAATTATTTGAATATTAAATAAACAGTGAATCAACCGTCCGTTTCTATTCACTGATCAAATATTTATATACACACTCATACGTGGTTGTAATATTATTTGTAATAATGATTCATTGGTGGCGGATAAATTAATTATATAGATTGTTTAATATGGTGTATCTATGTAAATAATCATATATTATTTATAGTGTATACCTTTCACCTAACTGCTTATGGCTATAGTAGGTATACGTAATTGAAAAAAATAACCTCTATACTATATAATTATCATAGAAAATTATACATATGATAGGTAGGTAGGTACATCAATAAGCGATAAAAACAAATATTAATAAACAAGATCAAAATCTAAATAATAAGTTACACGAGGGCAGTAGTTTTTTGTTTTATTGAAAATAGTGACCATTAATTTATAATGGAGGCAGAAAATTGATAAGTAATAAGATAGCATTCCTCGCACGAGTTTTGTTGAAAATGTCTCGCTGTTAGTCCGAAGTGGTGTAGTGAATGAACTTTGCCACGTGCGGTACGAGTATGTTGTAGTATCGTCTTCGTCTAGTCGTACTTGAAATTATTTAAATTTAGAACACAGTTTATAAATGGCACAATTGGTTTTATACTTTTGTAATTAAGTTTAGACACTTTAATTATTTTTAGGATAGTAGATAGATGTTTATTATGAATCTCTTATTTAAGTAAGTTGGTTGTGGATGAATTTGTTATGCAAATTGAACTTTAAATTCAATTAAAATACCTAACACAATAATTATTCTGAAAAAAAATTATCAGTTGCACGATACGAATAATATAGGTACCAAAGTGCAGCCATTCGATCATCATTGTAAATTCATTGAAAAAAATGTAAAAAGTATCGCATATTTACTTAAAATTGAAATATGGACTGACAAATGAAATATTTATATTAATACTAATTATAAATATTAACCTACATATTAAATCAAAAATTAAAAAATGACCATAACAGAATACAAATCTGGAAAAAACAATAGGGTGTTGTTACTTATACTTTAACCTTATATTGATGTTTAATACTTTAATGATATACGACTAATGCATGGCCTTCTTTTAGATATTCTGAGTGTTGGAACTAGCAAGTAATGTATCGTTTTACAGGAATGTTTTTTTTTAGAAAATCTTTTTTAACTGTGAACATTTTTTTCGTGTAAAAACATGTTTTATATGGAACATTTTTAAAATCAGAAATCCTGAGTATAGGTGGTTATTATTTTTTGATTTTTCTCAATAGTTTCTCGACCAATATCAGAAAAAACTACTAACAATCGTTGAAAACCTGACCTTGAAATGGACGAGTTTGTATATAAACTTGTTAATTTTATCAAGTAGGTAGGTAACTATATTTTTAACTCGATCATTTGTTGTAAGTTTATAATGTTAGAACAAAAATGAAGTTAAAAGTCAACATTTATTTTTAAATTAATATATAATATAGAGTTTTGTTCAATTTTTTAATGAACTTGCATATTTAACTTCAAAATTGATAATATTATATTCAAATAGGAGTATAGAATTATAAAAATAATATCAAATATAGGTACATATTAAACAACATTTTTTTTTGATTATATAGGTATAACAGGATTATAAATTATAATATAAAATATTATAAAATTTAAATTAATTCTAGCTTAGTGTTTATAATTACTAAAATAAATTTTATAACTATAAGAAAAGCTTAATATTTTTAGCTACCTATGGAGTAGTGTTGGGTACTGGTTATTGCTTTTCTCACGATTGAATAAAGGTTTACAATACGTCAATACCTATAGTTGGAAAAAAATAAAGCTAAAAATGTCCAATGATCTTTTATGTATACCTATTCATGATCCATTTATAATTTTATTTAGTCCCCAATTAATAGGATCACATAATCTACGTGGACAGTACAAGGATAAAGAAGAAAAGAAAGTGAAGAATGAAAATATATATTATTTTAATAATTAAAATAGTTATAAATATAATATATAATATAATAATAATTATAAAAACTATTTACGTACATTTTCACAAAAAATCAAACACTTGAATATGACGTGAGTATAAGTAGTAACAACATAGTATAACACAATATGATTAAATACTACATATACCTATGCGGTAGGTTATAAAATATAATATGTTTAGGTAGAGGTACCCTAAACATATATTTTCAAAACAACTTTATAACTGCACTAATATTTAAATTTAAATTACTTGGCAAAATTGTAGCATCTTAATAATTCAAAACATTAAAACTGTCGTGTTCTATAACGGTCGGAAAAATACAAATAACAATATAGATTACTCTGCACGCAGTGCACGGAAATGTATAATAATAAATATGGGTTTTCTCGTTTGACCGACACGGGGATCGCTGTGGGCCAGGGTATGGGGAGGGGGGTAGACCAGGGCTTATGTGAAATGTACCACCCTAAGAAATGTAGGGAATTTCAAAATTTCCAAAAATTGACGAAAAATATAAATCTTTGTATCATACGTCTAGACGTGACAAATCCGTAACACGAATGCCCAACATGGCATTCGAAAAACTAAAATACTTATTAAGAACTTTACCTATTATATTTTATTTGGAATAATAAATAATAAGACAATAATTTTTTTCTTATTTATATAAAGATATATATTTTCATAATTTAATGGCACGCAGGAAAAAAAATTTTAAAATAGGACATTTTTGGCAGCTAACGTTAGAAAAATGTGCGTTCCCTGAACTCTAGATCTTTATCGCCTGAAATCAAAACGCACATAAATATAATCACAGAAACCCTTCTATAATCTTCATACTATAATTATTATTAAACTTAATACTTTCCCATTTCATAAATGATACGCAGCACTAATAATATTCTATATTTTAGATGGATTTAAGTTACCTATGTGGGTAGGAAAAAATGTCATACTATAATATATAATATAATATCATAATATATGATCTATGAACACAAATTTGATTGTGAAATGTTCTAATAAAAACAAAAAAACAAAGTATCAACGTGTGATAACTGATAATCAACAAGTATATTTTAATAAATTTATTGGTTTTACAATAATGTGATTTTTTTTTTGTGTTTTTATCTTTCTGTTTTGAAGCAGAAAAAATGCTCGATCTTCAAATTTGAGGTAAAATTTCAAGTGTTTGGTATAGAACATTTGATCTAGTTGGTATGTAAATATGCGCTGGTAGTCAAAGTTAAAAAGGTGGGTAAGTGGATGTCGCTCTGCTGTA
>NC_042493.1:14811512-14811867 GCF_005508785.2 Acyrthosiphon pisum
CAGTAGGTTACAAGTGGGTTACTGTATAATGGATAGTATTAAATTTGAATTCAATGATATAGTATTACTGTATAAGAAAAACGATTCTGAGCGGAGACGGTATGTAAGTCTAGATATTAGACATACATATATTTAGGTATACTTAACTATAGTATTATTAATAATTTTCAAATTAATCATATCATAATATCCATTAGGGAACGCGTTATACATCAACAACAAACCGTGGTACTATCATAGATATATAATAGTATACTTTAGAAGTTTCAAGTACCCACAAATAATATTATACAATCACAACAAAATAACTAAAATAGTTATTCCAGGTTTTTTAATATGTAATTCGTCCAAATTT
>NC_042493.1:14811917-14821647 GCF_005508785.2 Acyrthosiphon pisum
ATCAAGACTGGGATCATAACATTCAACAGTTTTTAAATGCCGTGATGATGAATCTCTTCCTCCAACCTACAACAATTAATTAATACAAATAATTTCGGTGTATAAAAAATAATACTAAATTACAATATTATCGCATAGCATTTTCGATGAAAGTGATTTAGTACATATTTATGAAACGTTGAATAAATACAATTCTATTTTTTTTAACTACAGAAATGTATTTAAAATTAATAGCGTACGAAATTAATTATTACATGATCTTGAAAATTATTCGAAATTTAAAATCAATCTTAACGGTGTATGAATACATTATTCTTTGATAGAAGCTTAAAAAATAAACTATATTCAATGTATTAAAATATAAATTTGATAAAGTTAAATTAATTTAATACATTTTATGTTTTCATTTTCAAACATTAAGAGGACGCTACCCATGCATTTGTTGTCTCCGCCTCACACAAGCACGACATAGCAAATTTCCATTAGCTAGTTTAAATAGTGTGTTGTTAGTTTTAATATTAGAGTGAATTGACCTATTATCATACTTTTAGGTGAGAATATTATCTGTGCTTAAGCGTTTGCGATTTTTCAATATTTTCATTTTCAAGTAAAATATGTATATGTGAAATATCAAAAATTGAAAATGCTCAAATCTCGCTTGAAAATTAAAATATTGAATAAAAGCCAACGCTTGAGCACAGATAATGTTATTATCTAAACATGTTATAACAGGTCAATTCACTCTAGTATCAAAACTAACAGCATACTATTGAAAACTAGTGAACGACTATTTGCTATGTCATGCGTGTTGTATGACAGAAACAACAAATGTACGGGGTAGCGTCCTCTTAACAATATTAATAACATATATTACATAAATAAAATTACTTTCTTTATAAATTTATGAATAAAACTGTAAAAAAAAAATCAAGTTATGTATGTAGCTCCTATACATAGGTTTCTGATGAAGTTATTAAACAATTGAATTGAAAAGTTATGTCATAATCTTATATAATTTGTTAATAACTAGCTCCCTGACCTTCCTCCGGAAGAAATTATTTTTTTATAATTTAATTTAAAAACATGTGACTATTTTTGGCTATACAAATAATATAATATAACTACATGTTGTAGTTATTGATATAGTTAATTTCTGAAAATTATATATCCTAAATTTTGAATACAACCGCTGTAGTGGTAAATTTTATTCTTTTTATTATAGAATAGAGATAAGGTAGAAAAAAACGTAACAATTAATTATTTGTTCAATGAATAATATATATTTCAAAATATGGAAAAATGCAAGTGCAAACAAATAAATAAATAATTAATAGTATTAATAATAACAATAGGAAATAAATAAACAAACAAACGGTTTCCTTCGTCTCCAAAATCAAATTAGATTATTATATATATATATATTATAAATTTAAAATTATAATTCATGGATATATTTTGTTATATTGATAATATATTCCTTGATTCTTTATCAGGAGAACTTTTTTTTTCAATCAATCAAAATATTACTATTGTATCAGATATATAACAAATTTAAAATCAATAAAAACATATTAGTTTACCGCATATAAAAGATTATTCAGGACTCCGACCCCAAAACTGGCTCTTCTAGTAGGCATACTAGATATCATGCGCCATTTTTGAGTATTGTAGTCGAACACTTCTGCACTATCTGATATATTATCACAAAAATTATATCCGCCGACCTTAAATTTATTATATAATTTATTGTTAGCTACCTACTTTATAACAGAAATATCGAAAAATATTATAAATTGTAATTCAACATTACTTACGGCATATAGATAATTATTGATTACACCAACTCCTACTTTGTTTCGTTTAACAAACATCTCAACACTCGGTTTCCAACACGGTGACTCTGCAGATAAATCAAGCACATCAACAGACCGAACTTGACGAAAAAAATGAGTAGAACCACCCACAGCAAATACTAAATTATCTTTCACCACAGCTAGACCAACATTTCTACGGTTTGTTATCATTTCAGGTCCATTATGCCATCGATTTATTTTCGGTTCGAAAAATTTTGTACTGATACATTCATTAGTATCAAATCTACTAACAACTAAGATAATCTGTAATAGTGAAATTGTTAAATATAATGCAATGAGTGATAAATTATAACAGAATTATACTTTATCTCCATGTCTAGGATTATTCCGGATGTTGTGTGTAATCAGGTCTTTTGACTTCAGTCTATGAACATTTAATGCCTCGTTTATGTAATCTTTACCTTAATAAATTATAATTATATCTATAAATGTATATTACAAAATTTAAATAAATTCAAAGAAAAGCATATTTAAAGAAAAAACTTACATTTATGACAATTATTTATAAGGCATTCCTTAACTACTTCTTTATTTATGTAAATCTTTGATGTTAATGGTAACCGTACGTGTTCCATTAATTGGGGTAAAATACATTTTCTTGAACCTGATTCATATTTTACCCAACGAATAACACTTTCAAATACCTACAAATATGAGTATACATACTTAATTATGAATTAGACTTCATATTATAAGGTTACTGAATTTAGAATTTGCAAATACTAAAATAATATAGCAATAGTTAATTTTAATTTGCCTACTTTTTCTTCAGATGGAACTGTAAGTTTATCACTAGAGATCAACTGAATTACTTGGTCCGATGATAACGATAGGAATTCGTCATCACCAACGACTTCTCTAAGAATCAAAATATAACAATAATAAATAAAATGCCCTTATAGAATCGTAATAATAAATTATATAGGTATCATACGAAAAGTGTTGTTGAATATAAAATTTTGAACTTGTTAACAATTTCGCACAGCTATGTAAATCAGCTATGGCGAATATACCAATACAATTTGTGTGACACAGTTGTGACTGTAAAAAATCACAACACGCCTCTTTTACTTCTTGTAATTGCAAGAGATTTGAAGCTGGCAATAAATCCTAGAGAAATAAACGATAAACAATTTAAACGATTTTGTTGTATGTAATAACATCCAATTGCATAATATATTGAACCTGGACGTTTTCTTCAGTGATCAATATTTTTCCAGAATAAAGAAAGTTTACTAACAGCTGTAAAGCGGATGAATCTATCCCTCTCATTACAACAAGTTCATGATTCCTTTCTGAAAATTTGGTGAACATTGCATAGAAATATGGACTAGCTGATGCTAAAACCACTTTGTGTGCGATTACGATTTTGTTATCGTCTGCTTTAAGTTTAATATCAGAAAAAAACCCATTGCTAAAAAAAAAAATTGTTACTTATACATTTATCTGGCATATACGCATACTACTTACTGACGTAACACTTGTAACACTTCATATGTCTCTGCGTAAAACAATTTTTTATATTCGTATTTAGCAAGTTTTTCACATCTTCCAGATTCTTTTTTTTCCTTTTTATTTTGCATTGTAATTGGTATATGAAGTCCAGGTTTTGGAGTTCATAAAACTAAAGAGAAAGCATTTCAAAATCAATTATAAATACTGAGAAAAATCGTAAATAATCTTATATTAACTTTAAAGTAATATCAAGAAAAAAAAATTTATAATAACATTCAAAATTATAGGGAAAAATAAATGTTTGTTCGAAATTCAACAAATACCAGTAAGTAAAAAATATTGTTCATCTGTATGTTTGGATCTTGAGTTATAAAATTTATTCAAATTGTACACTTATATTTATATATATATATAATATATATAGATAAGAAATGTTTGTTCGAAATTCAACAAATACCAGCAAGTCAAAAATATTGTTCATCTGTATGTTTATTGGTAATTTCGTTTTCTTTTATCGTTTTATAGTTGCGCGTATTGACTATTATAATGAATATTTTAATGAAAAACGCAAATATTACGATCTTTCATGTATTGTTGTCTCGTAGGTTAGGTTTTCGTACTTTTTAATCATATAAAAATATAAAAATCTTAAAATTATAAAATCATTACATATTTTAAATTTAATTCAGGAAAAACGTTTTCGTTGAAATTTTTAGTCCTGCAGTAAAAAACAAATTCCAAATTATATACCTATTCGTTTACTTGAAATCTGTAATGGTATTAAAATTGATCTGATAATTCTAGACTCTAGTAGGCTAGTATAACTTTATTGTGACAAAACATAAAAACTATAATTTTATTAAATATAATTAAATTCATCACATAAGTAATTTTAACAAAAAAATTACCTATTTAATGTAGAAACACACTTACGCTCACGCTAGTACTGAGAGTTTCAGGAATTGAAGAATATAAGTTTGTGTGCTAAAGATTCTGTTTACATCTAATTACATAATATACAATTGAACTAGTAGTATCTAAGTTATAAAAATGTATATAGGTAGAAACTAAGTATAGTCCTTAAATTCAGTTTTTAACTAATTTAGTATATTATAATATATGTGCAATATGGGACCCCTAGTAATATACAATCGTAAAGTGTGTTTAAATAATAAGAGAGTAATAATAGAAATAGGTTTTTAGTTTTATTTTTCACATTTCATTATTATTATTACTACCTATATTGTATTTTAAACATTAAACATGTACGTATATGTGTAATGTGTATAGATTAAATAAATATGAGTACATGAGATAGTTATATTTTAATTATGAATTATACTGTTATTGTTAATAGCTTATGCTTTATAGAATATATTAAACTCCGAAATACTAATTTAAGGCATTAGAATATGCTTTGAAACATGCCATAATAATAAATCAAAGAGGCGATAAAATTGTTTTCCTTTTATTGATTCTTCTGTGTGGCGTTTCATTAAAATACCTGTAATAATTTATTAAATTCATAAATTATCATAATTTAATAAATTACAGTATTACACATAATCGCACTTATTGGCATATCAGAAGTTGAAGTTCTTTCTAACTAATAAGATTTCCTTTTGGCGCACGTCGTGCTCTTTTCACGACGTACTAGCAATGTCAGGAGGCTTGTTATAGGTGGTGACTAGGGTTCTAAATTTGAAATATTTCAAAATTGAAAATTTCACTGTTCTTGAAATATTTCAATGAAATCATGAAAAATATTATTCTTTTTTTATACATGATCCGTTATAGGTGTGATTAGAAACAATAAATTGATTACACTTTTAGAATTAATAAGGAAAACATTTTATTTTTGTTGATTTATTATTTGAAATTTGTATATTCTATACTATGTGGTGCTGAAAAATATTCCTGGCATTATTTTGAGAATAAAAACATTTTTTTTACACGAGTTTTAAAATATTGTTGTATGTGAACCATCAGCGAGCCAAAAGATAATGGTTTGAAATAAACTTGAGGTGAATTCCAACAATGAATGAAATAATAGTGTTTTTTCATTTTTCAGTAATTATAAAGTGTAAAAATTCGTATAATGTGTGTATGTATGTGGCTGAGTGATTGGAAGAGGCTTTGGGCTCATTATTTAATACTTAGATCATATAATTTGTTATAAGTAGTATACATTTGTTGAACAACTTATAAATAATATGTAAATATGTTACATATTTTCTTTGTTTCATACAATAAACCAACTTTTAAAAATATTCAATTAGAAGTTGACGACTATAAACTTTTAGATATAATAAACATTTTATTTTTATTTTTCATCAAAATGAAATATTTCAAAAAAACAAATTTCATGAAATTTCAAAACCCTAGTGATGACACAAACGTGAACAATGGTATTTTAATGATCAAATTTAAAGTATAATATTTCTACTAATTATTTATAGGCCTTTAAGACGGCTAACAATAAGGTTGGAGCTGACTAGACGTCTCAAAGTCAGCTACCGTATACAACAATAATTCAATATAATATACAATAAATAAACAGGAGAAATACTTAACTATATAACGACGGAGGCGATGATGTTGTTGGTCGGCGGTGGTGATCGGAATAGGCGGTGGACGAGTTATTCCGGGTGATCAGCCTGGCGGTGGCAAGCGGCAATCGGGAACTTATATTATAGTATTACGATCGTGAACTTATACCATGGTATAACGATCGCGACGCAAAACAGTGACTCTTGATACTGAGGTAAATACTGCTGCGAAGAAACCGCAACACCCTCGACGTCCGACGACAAGAGAAACACGACAACTAGTTGCAGTTGTGCCGCCGTGCCAGCACACTCGTGTAAATCACCAGTCTAGCCGATATGTTGGTCGGAGGGGGGGGAGGAAGCGCACGCAAAGTCGACGTCCAACACGTACACTCGCAAAACAGTTCGATATGAATAAAAACGGCTCGGAATTGTCACAGACTTCTATACCAACTAGATAAGGTACTCCCAGCATCAATTGAAACCTCAGTATATGGTATTTTACATGGTAAATATTAAATATGCTGTATTGCATTTGATTATTTCCAAACCTGTTGATTAAAAAAAATATTTATATTTTACATACATCGATATTTGCATTTTTTGTTTTGATTTAACATTAAAAACGATGGTATTCCGAATACATTTTGTATAATTAATGCAATATTGTGCAAACTGAAAACACGGCGGACGTTCAATTAGCTTACTTCATAGTTTGCAATGGTTATCATGCGGAATACCTTATCCAGTATTATATCGAAATCTGTGGAAATTGATGATGACTTTCATTAACAATCCCAATTATCATATTTTAGTTTAATTTAAGAATAATTTTTTTTTACAACAATAGAAAACTACACATAGCTGTAATGAACCTGAAGGACCGATACTGAATTAACTGACAACTAAAAAGATAGATATGAATTTGTGTACATTATAACCCAATCAAAAACAATACGTCAACTCCGTGTAAAAAAAAAAAATATAAAAAATGAATGGCTTTAAAATGTGTGATAAAAGAGGCAGAATCTAAGTAAATCATCGAATTTGTAAAATGTATTCAATAGTAAATAAGCCAAATTTACTTTACTTGGCGGGAAGATTTAAACTAAAATATTATTATCTATATAGTGAAACACTATGCCATAAACATAATATATATCTTATACTAGCTGTCCCGACACGGCGTTGCCCGCGTATTAGTTTGTTTTTTTGCATTTTCGTAGGCCGTGTATTATTGTTATTATGTATTAGACATTTTTTTTTTTTTATTTGTAGTTCATTAGTGGTTTCGGAGATCATAGCGTATAGTAAACATACAGTAATATTAATGTTCACGTATAGTTAAATATATATATATATATATATCGGCAACAACGACCCAATCATATGATACACTTGGCCTTGTATTTTAAATGTGGTTTCAAAATTACGTCCATTAGGTTTGGTATCGCAAATTTTGGTTGCCCCAAATTACCAGCAAGAAGAGATTTTAAAGGTTCCGGTGGAGTTGGAAGAGGTAACAGTACCACTTTTACTGATGCGCAACACATGCCGGTTGCTTCATTGCGGAATTTTAAGGCCTGACAATATTCATATACTTTGTCCATTGCACCGATTGTAATATTAGAAATGCGCAGAGTAATTTATGTCTGGAGCATATTCGAATGCAAGACGAAAAAAATGATACACGGGTTAATATGCGATTCCTTTGCTGTCTCGCTCCATCTTGTCTATACAACAATTTAGTACAATAAGTAATTTTGATAATGTTTACATAGCGAGAATGACAGATGGGGGAGGGCACTCAGTAGTGTCACACGACGATATACTTAGAGCCGCCATCGAGTAATAGTTATGACTTATGAGTTTATGACGTATAGAAATTAAAAAAGTAGTGAATAATGGCCAACGACAAAAATCGCATAAAAAATTTGTTTTTTCAAAGTATTTTAATTTATGATATTATATTACCTACAATAATATTTATTATAAATACAATTATACACTCACTAGATTATTTCGTTTATCATATACCTAAAATGTGTATATTTTGTACATAATATAATATTATAATATTCTCATATTCTAGCTCATTAGTTTAAAATGGTTTCCAAGCAATCTTAGATAAAACCTTCAAATTACAATATGATTAAAAATATAATAAACATAGTGATTGAAGTGAGTTCTATGTCAGCATTTTTTTGTATGTGACGACTCTTTTTCTAGTATAAAAATGCTTGGATTTTCGTTTCTTTGTGGGTGGTTAAATGCAAATAATATAGGAAAAGGGGATACCAGTTTTCCAATTTCAGTGGATTCATTTTGTTTTATAAGTATAACTCAAAAGATACTTGAGCTTTTCACCAAATATTTACTGTACCTACTAACATTTTCTATAAATTGTTTAATTATCAAAATATTTTTGAGCTATATATATATATTATTGAATTAATTTTTTTCATTTGAACAATACTTTTTTTATTATTGATCATTAAGCCAGGCAACTATGGCCATTAGCTGTAGTTTGTTTATTTGTAGGGGTGCTGTAGGTTAGTAAACACATGTGTTTGGTTTTGGGCAGAATTTCAAATTGAGCACCCGTAGGTTTCAGTCATGCCCGGCCACTCTCTAGACAGTTGCCTGCCCAGAGAGAAAAACCGTCCGTGGTCGAGATTCGAACCGGCGACGGTACGCGTCGGAACCGACGCCTCAAGCGGCTGCTCGGCCACTCCATCCCCCGATACTTTTTTTATAAGCGTTTAAAGTTAGAATTTCGATGAAATTCGTCAAAATCAGTAAAATAAACATATTATATTGTATATATATCCGTACTTCAGATTTTAAAGTAAAATGCAAGTTGTTATCACTGGAATTAAAAAATAAAGTTGAGCGCAAATCAAAAACTTTTAATTTATTAACGGCTGAAGTCTAATGTTACGTAATTGAATGTTTACGCACGTAAAATAACGAATTCTCATCATCACACTTTCTTATTTTGTCGCAATTCATGAAAGAAGAACTGTTGATATTTGAAAATATATTATCGTCACCAAATGTTTAAGTAAGTATTATTTTTAACTAACTCCCTCTGAAATACATAACTCTTGATACGCACCTGTCGTGGGTGGATATTATGTCACTTCACACTCGTATATCACAAACTTTCGTCGAATCTGCTTGACTGTAATGCAAACATAGTTACGTGGAAAGTTTTTGACTAAACGTCGTCGGCATATAAGTTTCTATATATTATTAATATTTTTGGTTCTCTGCTACGGCACACTTATGGTAATAATAATAATATATAATATCATGAACGCGTCGTCTACTCGTCTCGCGCCGTGTGCAGCGTTGTTCCACATAAATCAAATTATCATCATTAACCTTTCGAGGATATTTTAGCTCTTGTAAACGGGAATACGCAATAATACATCGTGTTAGTGACTGAGAGAGAGAGTAAAAAAGAGAGATAGAGTGAGATTAAGAGAGAGAGAGAGAGAGAGAGAAATCATTTATTCCCGTGGCGTGTTTGCACGTAATTTGGCATGCGAGATAATATTATGTATGAACCTTTTTTTTTCGTTTATTGTTTATATTTTACAGCACCCGTCGCACTATATAATACTATTTTACCGATGATAAATGCGTTTTTAAAGAAGGTTTTTTTCATAATATAAGCATACTTTGTGGAAGCCGGTACGAACTACAAACAAATTAAAAACTCAACACTTTTTCAGCGGTTTTGAGATATTATGAAGTGGAAATGTGGAAATGTGGAAATGTTTGCAGCGTTATTTTCATACATACAATTTTTCCAGAGAATCATTTGGAGAGACATTTAGAAATTCT
>NC_042493.1:14821747-14822143 GCF_005508785.2 Acyrthosiphon pisum
TTCAATGAAAATTTTGAAATGGATAAAAGACAATAGGTATATGGTCTGGAACTTAATGAATTTGTTCTTTATTCAATAGTTATTGTATATGTAGTAAACGTACATCCTACATTTTTGCACAGGTACGATTAAAAAGATGCCAGATGGAACATTAATTTATTGTGATGCAACCGCAAACCAATCATGAACGTGAAAACAATGGTATGCAATCAGTGGATGCTCATAAAAAAATATTTTAAAAAGAAGAGCAACCTTAGACAGTATACAATTGAAGTTAATTTATGATGACGAGATTCGAAGGTAAATTAAATATATTATGTTTTTGAAACACAAAACTATAATTATTTATTGTATCAATAATTATTATATATATATTAGACATGCGTTATGGTCTAC
>NC_042493.1:14822193-14823674 GCF_005508785.2 Acyrthosiphon pisum
TTCCCAGTAGTTTTCAAAAGCGCCGGGAAAAACAAAAGAAAAATTAAGGAAAAACGGGAATTTTTACGCAAAATCTGTTTTCGAGAAAATCGATTTTGGTTTTTGGTGTAACTTTAAAACAAATGACCGTAGATACAAGAAATTTTCAATGGTTGTTAACATTTCCATTTTCTATACACGATAAAATTTTCAAAATATTTTGATTTATTTTGAACTGTTTAGAGACATTTTCATTTTCTATTTTTTTTTAGTTTTTTTTCTAAAAATATCAATAAAATTTTATTTGTTGGATAAAAAAGCTTGAAAATTTAATAGAAAGCTCCTAGTATATTGTTTCAAAGGCAGATGAAAAATATTAAAAATCGTTAGTCACAGTTTTTTTTTATAAGCATTTAAAGTTCAAAAAATGACAAAATATGGAAAAATCACGAAAATTTGCAAATTATTTCGAGTTAGAAATTCATAAAAATTTTTCTTTTTAAATCTAAGATATGAAAATGTAATACAAGATTCCTTATAAGACTTTCTACATTTTAAAAAAAAAAATGTCTATAAGATAGTCAAATTAAATTTTTATGATCGTTTGAAATTCAAATTTTTACAACATTGTATATTCACTCGATTTCTCATGTAGCGATTTCCTTATTTTGTTGTAATTCAAAAACGAAGGTTTTTAAGTTTTCAATTTTTTTAGTTTTTTTTTCTATAAATATCAATAAAGTTTTATCTGTTGGGCCAAAAAGTGTAAAAATTTAATACAAAGCTCCTGATATATTGTTACAATATTAATTGAAAAATATTAAAAATACACAGGCACAATTTTTTTTTATAAGCATTTAAAGATCGAATTTTGACAAAATTTATCAAATTTAAAATTGAATAATTATTTTGTAGTTAAAAATTTATAAAATGTTCAACTTTTATATCTAAGGATTGAAAATTTAAAACAAGATTCCACCTAAGTAATTAATTGTGTTACCAAAAATTCTAAGAAATACATAAGCACAGTTTATTTTTGTAGTCATTTTAAGTACAAATTTGGACGAAATTACATATTAAAAACCTAGGATAACTATTTTAGTTATTTTGTTGTGATTGTATAATATTATTCGTGGGTACTTGAAACTTCTAAAGTATACTATTATATATCTATGATAGTACCACGGTTTGTTGTTGATGTATAACGCGTTACCTGATGGATATTGTGATATGATTAATAAAAATTTTTCTTTTTAAATCTAAGATATGAAAATGTAATACAAGATTCCTTATAATATTATCTACCTTTATCAAACAAAAAATATCTATAAGAAACTCAAATTAAACTTTTATGGGCGTTTGAAATTCATATTTTTACAACATTTGATATTCACTCGATTTCTTACGTAACAATTTTCTTATTTTGTTGTAATTAAAAAACGAGTGACTGTAGAAACTTGAAAATTTCACTGAATGTTAATATTAGCATTTTATATATACGA
>NC_042493.1:14823724-14902497 GCF_005508785.2 Acyrthosiphon pisum
AGATTCGTGTGTTATGACGGGCGGCCTACCCATGTAATATAATTATAATATACCTACCATATTATCGCGTGCGGAAAAACTGAAAACGGAATCGTCTTTGGCCGGTTTTTCCATTTCGATATTGGTACCTATACTTTATATTATAATTAGTAGGTACACACTATACAAATTAATAATAATATAACCATATAGGTAATAACATAGTCGTCGTCGTCGTCGTGGTCGACTTGGATGGAAGAGGGTTGTGGTGGTGGTGGTGGCTGATGACACGCCGAGCCAGCACAAGCGTCTCATACGTTGTTGAGTTGTTCGACGATAGCAATCGAACATAGAAGAGCGTCGGTGGCGGTGGTGTGAACAATGAGCGCGGGCGATACCCGAGGAGGGTATGGGGAGGGTGGTAGACAAGGGATTATATGAGATGTACCACACTAAGAAATTTAGGAAATTTCGTAATTTAACTATTTTATTATTTTATTTTTCCATTTCGATTTTGGTACCCATACATTATATAATTATAGGTAGGTACACTATACAAATATAATAATATAACCATATAGGTAATAACATGGTGAGTCGTCGTCGTCGACTTGGATGGAATAAGAGTGTGGGGGTTGTGGCGGTGGTGGCTGATGACACGCCGAGCATGCATTCGGTACCTCATCCGCTGTTCGACGCGGCAAAGACGATAGCAATCGGACTTAGAAGAGCGTCAGCGGCGGCGGCGGTGCGAACAATGAGCGCGGGCGATACGGCGCGACGATACGGCACGGTACGCCGCCATATCATAATAGTGGTGGTTAGCCGAAGAGGTATGTATAGTGGCAATGGCACACGGACGGCGAAGAATAACACACTTAACCGAACGCGGCGAGTATTTTCGTGTTTTATTGTTGCGGGCACGTACCACCCACCCACCCATCGTCCGCCGACGGTCGTAATATAACGGGCGAAACATCCGCCCCGCGTCCGCGCTGTATCCGTGGCAGTGCGGCACCCACCCACCCCCACCCATCCGCGCAAGGGCAATATACCTACCTATTATAATATATTATTATAATATACCTAGGTATACTATATTATATAATATTATTATACCTATGATGTTGCCCGTGACACGTGTATGTATATATATATATATATATAATATTAATAATAATGCACGCGAGTGCGTACGGCGCGATATGATAATAATAATAATAATATAAGCGCATATACTACACCGGCGGAGGGCACGTAGGTGCGTATCGCGTCTTATCTGTGTGCGACTGTGTCCGCGCCGCGACTGAGTTGTTTCCGACGATAGTAATAATAATATTATTATCGTGTTGTTCTGCGAGGAGCGCACGCACGTACAGCGAGACAGAATCTAATAATTAATCCGGAGACGGTGCGTTTAATGTTGTTGTTGTTGGTGTTTTTTTTTTTGTTCTCTCGTAAGTTGACGTGTACACGTAAATATTACAATACGCAACCGGCCGCGAGAGGGCACTCCGTGGCTGCTGCTGATGTACGTCGTCTACGATTGGGCGACACTTGATAAAATAGTACGCGTCGTGTCCGACGAAATTCAAATCGGTCGTAATTCGTAGTAGCGCTAGGCGCCCCTCTGGTCGGGGTAGTGGTCCGGCTATTTATTTGACGGAAAAGCAAGCGTGAACCTTCTGCATTCGTTATTCGTAGTCATTAATATCGTACTGTTATACTATTATTATATTATGTACGTTAGATGATGGTGAGGAGAAGTGGGAGGGGGAAGAGCGCCCCGGGCGGATGGCCTGCACCGGATAGAATCATCGCCGTCATAACAATATTATAACATAATAATAATATAATAATCTTGTATCGTATTATAATCTACGAACTTTTGCATGATCGGTGGCGTCGTTAAAACCGTTATGAGGCTAGCTGAGCAGAGGTTGTAGACTTCCAGTGTGCTTTATAGGTACCTACCGATTATGTGGAAAACAAAACACGTCAATTTTTTATTGTTAATCGATAATACGTCGTGTAGTTACCGAATAGAACATTAATTTTATAACTATATTCGAAAAAGAACGTGTAGGCTATAAACAAGTTGACTTTTGTTTTAAGTTCTACCTAGGTACAACATTTTTTTAATGATTTTATGAGTTTTCACTGAAGTTTTGTTCCAATATCTCTTTGTAATTTACAACATTTTTCTTGGAAACATGATTTTGCTATTCCGTCCACCTAAAATACTATCAGCGTTTGTTTTCCACATTTTCAATCAACATAGAGGCCACATGAAAGGTTTAAGACACTTTTACTACCACAAGACAAGTGATTTCCATTTGATACATAAAAAGTCTTCTTTGTAAAAGCAATAAGGATTCTAGAAACCAACCAAAGGATGAGTTATTAAATAAAAAGAAACTTGATTTGTTATTTGGTAATACCCTCTGGTCAAAATATATTTTTTATAAATAACGTGATATTTGTTTTATTTAGAATTTAAGTTTTGTGTGTTCAAGACAACCATGAATATAGGAATTCTAGTGGCCTGGCGCATACATTTGTTTATTTACGTGATCGACATTGACGTTGTAAACAATACTGAAAGAGCAATTTGATTAGTTATATAACATTATATATTACATATTATAAACACAAGTATTTAATAACACTAAGCCATCTTGAAAACCATACACCAGATGAGTTTACAAAGACTAAAGATAAAGCCGAAAAATATATACAACAAAAACATGTGTTCTGTGTAGGTCACAAACGTATAAATTTATTGATACAGATTAATTTAATAAAATAAATTATACAAATAGGTATTTTAAATAACGAAATATTCTCAGCAACTATTTTATAATCTTGATAGGTACCTACCTACAACATAGTGATATATTTTAATAACCAAATAAAGAGAAACTAAGTTACTGGAGTTCAGTTTTAATTTTTCTAATTGTGACCTCTCTTTAAGTTGGAAAATATCCTGATACTTTACATACCCACCTACCATTACAATATCAAGAGTAATATTGTGAATTGGATGCCGATACCACTTTAGAAAGGTCGATTTTCCAGATAATTAAAAGGTTTTCAGGAAAAATTATCCGTGACATATGTATTTTCATTTTCCATTGGTATAAACTTTCAATATTTTGTGAAATGCATGTAAATATTTTGCTAGTGCCTTTTAGCAATTGGTTTGGGCATTTATTTTACAATTATATTATTATTAATTTTAAAACCCGACTTGATCAAATTTATAATTATAAGGATTATTTAATTTGATTTCACCTTTAATCATAACAACTGTTTATAACATTCTAAATGTATTTTTATAATTCAGTATGCATTCAAAAAATGTCTAGAAAATCAGCATTAGACATTTAACATTATTATTGATTTTTTTTATATAATTATTATTTGAAAAGTATTCTACGATATTTGCAGATATTTGTAATCGCATTAATATATTTTTAACTAATACACTAATAATTCATCGACCCAATAATTTAATAAAAATAAAAACGAGTTTCTCGAATAATAATGAGAAGACGGTTGCTATCAAAATATAAAATAATAATCCGTATAGTAATAGAAAAAAACGTTAATATTATATTAAATAGTTAATATATATATATATATATATATGGATTATATAAGTAATAAGTATAATATACTTACTATATTATATTTGTCCAACTGTATATAACAAAGTGATTGAAAATTATAATACTAATACAATAATATAAGCCATTGCTCGTGGATATATAGTATATTATATAACACAATTTAAAGAAAGTAATATTGTATGATATGTTTTTCAAAATATGGTTTAATTTATGGTAACCAGCAAGGAAAAGGGGAGAGAACTTTCAACCCTTGAACCCTTCAGGCATATAGCGATATAGCCTTGGTTAAATATTAACCTATTTTGAAGCCATAAGTTCTCCACCGTGCTTTGACGCATCATTGTAGATGAGTAAACTGTCTTCACGTGTTACTGAACTTATTCTGGTGGTGCTAAAATTATAATTTATAATATAATGTATTCAATCCTAATTTCCGTTATTATATCACGAATAAATAAAAAAATATCAATGTTTAAAATTTAAAAAAAATTATAAATACCTACCAAAGTCTAATTAAATCTTTAAATAATGGACATTAAAATCCTGAACGAAACACTACAAAAAATTATCCATCTTAATAATATTTAACTGTTAATTTTGTATTTTGTATGACTCACATAAGCTACAAATAATAAAATAAATCTGAGGTTCTGTTATGTATGCTGTTGTTACAGTTTTTTTTATGTTTTTTTTAAGCAGACTGTACTTTATTTCGTGTCATCAGCTCTCCTCTTTATTAATATTTATTGTTATTTGTCTACATCAAAGCAAATCGTAATTAAAATTTATTTGAAAAAAAAGAATATTAATAAATTGTAGTCATTTTTTGATTCTATATAGAAACTTACATATTATATGCAGTCTAACGAATAACATATTCTATCAATATATCTTTGTCAGAGTGAACAAGACATGTAACAGACAACAAGACCCACTTCAACTTTAAAAATCCGCTACTGAAATAAGATATAGGTTTTGTTTTCAACAATTTTATTTAATCAGTAAAGGTTTTGCTTAAACTGACAAATACTTGGTAACTGGTAAGTATTTTATTTATTTTCAAAAGTCGATCGTAACATGCGTATGTTAGGGGATTTTTTTTAGGGTTTAAACCATGGATAAGACATTTCCAACTGATTACTCAGGTCGTTATAGTTTCGTGGTCCTAAACGATAAGAAATTGAGGTCGTCTGTTTACATTGTTTAATGTGATATGGTTCTGTGACAAAATATAGGTACCTATACTCTATAGGTATATTGTATAAGCCACACATTTTTATCACTTCATAATAATTATTGTATTCACTATTCACATTGATAAGCCAACATATATTTATTATCTATAATTTTAACACACTCCTATATCCTATATAGGATTACTCTTACGGTATAACTGTTAAATATTTAAATAATATTGTTTGTATTTTAAAATATACTTATATTTTTTAGGTGCTTAAAAATTTAAAATATTTAATACGAAATTCTTTTAAAATATATTTTTTACTTGGATATTTTGATTATATTTTTTCTCTGAAATAGTTTATCGTCGACGAGACAATGACGTAAGATTTGTAAATTTTGTTTATCAAAATACTATATCAAATATTTTACAAACTTATTACGAAGAAAATGATTTTTGTAGAAAAATGTAAATATAGTAGGTATTTGGAAGTATTTGAAATAATTTTATTTAAAGTATAAAAAGTGTAAAAAGTATTTATAACGAGCATGCAGTAATCTAAGAGCAGTTTAGCTATTTAGTTATTTTGTACGATAGTACTAACATTTTAATAAACAAAAAAAAACTGTTATTAAAATCAAATTAGCCATTTAGATATTAACGTTGAAATATTTTTATTTTTTTTTTTTTATTAAAATTAAATAATTATTATTGTTCAACACACATTTAATATTAAAATAATATATTAATAATTTAGTAAATTATGATTATCAGATTATTGGTAGCAACGCCTATTATTAATTTGATGAAAAAAGTCATGCAGGTTTTTCGGTATCCCTAATTTTATAAATTATGTTGAGTTTTAGAACTAATTAAATGTATTTAATTATTTACTTTTTAAAAATTGAATGATAGTATTTATTCTATAATAATTGTATAATTATTGTACAATACAAATAATAATTATTAGGATAATTATGGTGCTCACTACTATGATTGTAAGTAGTAAATACCTAGTATGCTTATTGCTTATATTATAGGCTATAAATATTGTAGGACATAAATTTGTTTGATGTATTTTCCATAATATTTATATTCCATTAGTAATTTTTAATTTAGGTAGGTATTGCTCAATGCCTTAATTATATAAACATTATATTTAAATTATTAGAAACTTGAATAGTAGTAGGTATACCAATTACTTCCAAGTGTATATGGCTCCATAATCTTGTTATATATAATATATCTACACATTTTACACTGAAACAATTATTTATTTATATTAAATATTTATAGTAAATCTTATGAAACAAAATTGCTTCATAAAGGTATATGTGTTGATCCAAATTGTATTTCGAAATTCAAAGAGCATAAATTCTGTTGTAAGCGATCAAGGAAACCTTCAAAAATTAATAAATGATTAACACAAATTCTAATTTTATACATTTTGTCAAGCCAGATTTACATTGATTGTAACCAAAAAATGTATTTTCTTCAACTATACCTATATAGGTGTAATTGTAAATATTTACAAAAAGTGACTGTGACCTGAGGACGTGACATCATTCGAGTTGCTCTTGATTTGTTGAATACTATTAATTGTTAACATTCTGATAGAAAGTTAGATTTAATATTTACCACAACTCCTAGAGGTGTAATGAGTATTCAACTTATATCAAAGAATAAGCAAGGAGTTGTAATTGATTAAGTTTTTTAATTATAGACTATATAAGTACGTAAATAATGTGTATCTCTTCAATAGCTTATATCACTCAACATATATATATAGGTAACACAGATACAAAACACATAAAAATAATAATTAGATATTAAAAAAAAAAAAAAAAAATGTTTTGACTGAATATAATTTCAATAGATTAATGATAGGTATGTTCTGAATATAAAACAAAAACCTAATCTATAAAATTAGTAATTAGTACCTACATACTAATTACAATAGTTATGTTTCAGCTGTTACTGTAACATTAACTTATTCGACATTTTGTTGTATCAAAACGTACTTTTTTAATATAAATTTTAGTAAGATTTGCATTAACCAAATCATTGTCATGAATGATATTAAATTATAATACTCGAAGTGTTTGCATAATAACCATTCGTTCAATATTTTATTCGATAATATTTATTTTATAGATTCACTTTTTTATAAAATTAAAAAGTCGAAAAAAGCGGGGAAGTCACTCTGTATGATGGTAGTCGGTAGATGTAAAGTGTAATTCGATGTTGTGTAGGTGGCTGTATTCAAAGCATTGAGGATGAGTTTGTAATAATTGTATACGAAAAACGATTATGAACAAAGACGATCTGTCAATACTGTCTATTCTAAGTTATTTTTATTATATATTATGTATACAGCTATTATTAGTAGTTTGTTTTTCTATTTGTAGAATTGTTATACATTTGTAATACAATAAGTTGAACTAATTTTTGCCTAATAAATATCACTTATAATATTATATTATTTCATTAGGTACTAGCTGTTATTAACTTGTTAGTAAATACCGACGAACCGTTAATAGGTCCGCGTTATATTAATAGCTTTACATTAATCTAAATACTATTGAGAAATTCATTACGTATAGTAAATAGTATAAACTAATAATTAATAGGTACGATAATTATACGCAATCCCGAAAACCTTCAAGACCCCATGAATAATGATTTTTGAATAACGACAAAATTTCTATAAAATCGTTATATTTCGTTTAAATAGTATTCATCTACGTCAAAATTTGAAATTTGAACTTTAAGTGTGTATGAAAAAAAATTTTGCATACCTTATATTTTTGAGATGTTTAGGTTTGTTTAAGAAAAATCAATGAGAATCCTTGTAGTATTCAATTTTCAAATGGCTACTAAAATTAAAAATAAATACATTTTTAACTACTTATAGGTACTAACCAATTTGCAAATTTATGTGATTTTAGCGAATCTCATTGACAATTAATTTGGATAAATGACTCTATGCTATAATAGTCGTTATATACATTATTTTTGAAAGTTTAATTGAGAAATCCTAAATATCTTTCTCTTTGTAATTTATTTACTGTTAAATAGAAGTTATAACTAATTGTTTGATTAATCGAAACCTAAACAGAAAATAATTATAATTATTATAATATTAAAAGTATAAATAATTCATCCATTTGATGATTAATATAATAGTTATTATAATTTAAGAACTCAATTTTTTAATTTATGTTGTTCTTTGGATGGATTCAAGAAAAATAATAATTTATGTGAGTTTGATGATAAATAGTTGATTATAATATACTTCAAATGGGCAGTGTATTTAAATACATAACTTGAGTACAATTACAACATATAGGTATTAGGTAGGTCCAGCTACTGACTACTGTCTGCAAGTTGAAACCCTAAATTTGTAAACCAACCGTCTTGTGAAAGATTTAAATTTTCCCATCTATTAGTTATGACTTATGAGTTATATTGTTTGTGAGTTTTTATTTTTTTTTTTTGTTATTAAATTTACTTATTTTTGAGTGAATTACATTGTAGTGTTAACTTTAGATACCCAAATATCTTTGTACCTATTGTCCTATTAAGATATTATTTTTTTATAAAATTAATATTTACGTAAAATGATGGATATGTATACACATAGGTATAATTATTAAACAAATTATGTGTATCTACTATTATACTAATGTCAGTTTAAAGTTATTTTGTAACTTAGATAAATGGGCGAATGTAAAAATATCCAAACAACTTATTAAAAATTGAAATTAAATTTTAGTTATTTACTTAGAGGTACTTAATCTATTATACTCTATATTCATGATTTCACGAATTTAAGGCATTTCGATTTTTTTTATGCCCACGCATTTACAAGTTTTTTTATGGATCAATAGCTATTGTTATTGTTACTGTTTATTTGTGTTTCATTTGATTGGTTAAGTGAGAACCGCTGTGACGATTACATTTATTTTCAGAATCCAATTTCTGAAATACAATATACTTTGTAAAATGTAAATATTATTATCCACGATAAACCAATCCTTTGGCTCTTCTTATGATATTACGCCATATTATTATCATTCGTTAAATGAACTAGAGTAAGTAGTAAGTGCTGCAGCTACATTGCATCATTTATTTTATTATTTTGCACCCAAATACACTTTATAGCGGAGACTACATATACATTATACATACATTATACATAGTGAACATACCTATAAGTGGTGTATTTATAATTTTATCCCATTTGAATTGTATAGGTAATAAGTATAGGTAGGAGGTACCTACAACCTACTACACAAATAGTTGCTTTTTTTGTTCTATACTTCTATTTGAAATATAATATGTTCATCTTTAAAAATAATATTGTCTACTGTCTAGTAATTATTGTCTCTAAAATAATTATATTGTACCAACCTATACAATTTCAAAATAATTAATTTAATTATACTCCATAGATAGGTACTTACAACAGTATTTTATAATATAATATTATTCAATATTTAGCTCACTAACATTAATATTATATTATGAACAAATAAAACTTTTCAAATTCACAATATATCTGGAAATGTGGTATTTACTATTCCTATATCTTAATAAATACATATATTTATTGCGTTGTAGTTACACCTATAACCTACATAATGCTGTAAAGTATAAATATTATTTTTATGTGCACGTTATAATAGTAAGGCGGTCGCAAATTATAACAAAACTGCAACTTCCATTATCACGTTATCGTGTCGTGTTCATTTGTACTTTTTTAAAGGTATAAAGCAGTTATCGTTTTTAATATTATAATATTCATAGTCTGTGTTATCTACAACATTATTTCAGCAAAAATATTTTTCATTGTTTGTCATTAGACATTTCAAACACATTTTCGACAAAAAAGATAACACAATGATACAGGACATTTCATAATAGTCTATAAGAATACATAAAACTGCAATGTCAACAACACGTTGGCCGTCGTTAAGTGCGTTATAATATTTGGTTGGTAGTGAGTTTATTTTGAATAGCCATTTATATGTTTATAATATTATGTCTTATCGATTATTCATAAGTATTATTGACGTACAAAAACAAACTAAAAAAAATCTTACCGCCATCATAAGCCGGGCAAGTAAAATACCTGGTAAATGGTTCTAAAAGCACATAATATCTAACGTTTACGTGGTTTAGTTCTATAAATCATTACTGAAAAACTTTTAACAAATTTTAATACTAAAATAATTTAGGTGGTTTTATTTAAACTTTTTCACGTTGACTGCAATATGATCATGATCTATGTGCCCACCTACCTACTATAGATACCAGCAATGTATATATTTTTTTTTTAATCAAAGTGTATCTCGTAACTAAGGCGACAAGGCGTACATGTAAAGTACCTACCCAACTTACGCCTATAATAATATTACTAAAATCGTATAAACTAGTATCGCGTATATATAGAGGTACCCACTCTGGAGTAAGATTGTTTTGAGTGATAAGATTATTATTTATATGATTCATATATTATACCATTGTAGGGCACGGGCGCGTTGATAATTGAGTTGTTAAAAAGTGCATACCAATATTGTGAGAAAGGAGGCTTTTATGATTTTTTTTTTTTAAATCTAATATTTCAACCATATTTTATTACACCATTAGGTTCTCGTGTCGATGTCTAATCTTTGAATAAAACAACATGCCGCAGTAGTTATATATCTCT
The DNA here is from genome assembly GCF_005508785.2 of Acyrthosiphon pisum. Taxonomy (NCBI): domain Eukaryota; kingdom Metazoa; phylum Arthropoda; class Insecta; order Hemiptera; family Aphididae; genus Acyrthosiphon; species Acyrthosiphon pisum. Next base: position 14,834,229 of record NC_042493.1, read on the forward strand.
ATATATATATATATATAATATAGTATAATATAGGTACCTTAAATCCAGATCGTGATCGCCAATCGGTATAATAGGTATAGCTAACCTACCTGACTACCACTGTAATATAAACCTATTTATAAATTAACTCAATAAAAACCGCGTTATCGTTGACATCAAAATCATCGGTATATATTATAAATTATAATACGACTGAGAGGTGAAATGTATAATTAGTGTGTAATTTCGTACCGTGCCGGTGGTTTATATATGCATCAAAGAAGATCGGTGTGCGATGATAATATAGTAGCCACTAGGCTGTATTATTGTTCAGACCTATATATTATATTATACAACATATATTTATAAGGAGTGCGTTTTTATTTTCTCATATTATTACTGACATAGATAAGAGTAATTACTTTACTCCTAAGGGACCGGTGGTGGGTAATGGTAGGCTCACTATGTTTTTTCAAACCGTAATAAACGCACGGAAATAACACACTGTTTCATATTAGGTACCATTAGACAATTGTAGATTATTGTTATTAAAAGGAGAGTGTTCAATAATTGTTGGTATTTACATGCTCGAAAACAACAAAAAATACTTGTTTTTATTTACATCACAATAAAATGGTGATTTGCCGACATAGGTAATTTATTTCCCGTAATATTACCTAACAGTGTATATTACTATTAATTCAATATTGGAAAACTCTATTAAAAAATATCTTGATAAGAATACGTCATATTTAGTGCAACAATATAATTGAAAAAATTGAGTGTATGGTGTATATTGTAAAATTTTAAATGAACAAACTATTTTATTTAAAATAATATCGTTCTGAAAAGAAGAGCTCAATTGAATATAATTTGTTTATCTTGAACAATATTATAAATTTGTTCATTTTAATGATGTTTTTTACATTAAAAATAAATTTTACATTTTAGTAAATATACCTCTGACTTACCTGCGTTAACATTGTATTTTTTATCGTAACATACGATTTACTCATATGTATATTATTTTATTTTGTACAATAATCATAATTTTTATTTGTTGTTAATTTTGACATATTATGTAGTTTTAAGGAAGCTGTCACTCATTAGCAACACTTTCATCTGTGAAATTTAATTGTAATAAGTCGCAGCGATAAACGGATGGCTGTTTCTTTAAGTCTAATTTAAATTTTGAATTTTATTTTAGTTACATGCAACTGCAATAATGTACCTATTTGATGATAATTTTGCGATTATACTTTTATAGTCATCAATATACTTAATAAAATACAATAAAATAATTTTATTTATATTAGGTATTATACTATACCTACTTTTAATTTAAGAAATGGATAAATAATAATTAATACATATACTATAGGTAAACACTATAGCAAACGAAACTTATCTTAGAATCATCTCAAATACATCCGCCTATATGTAATATTATATTTCTAAAAATATCATAATCTCATAGGTAACGATATTATAACACCATCACTTTAAATCACCCAAACCTGTGGTCCATACACACTTAAGACCACTTCAAACCAAATACATACACATCTAAGTAACACATCTTCTGCTTTAGCAATTTTACACCTAATCTGTATTTTCGAATGGTTATATTAGGTATAAACGTATACGTATACCTATAATATATATAGCCTGGACCTGGTACTTAACTATATTTCATATTTGTATGTCAATGCACGTAAATTGCACGATTAAGTATTATTTTATTGACATTTGTTAAATCATAATAAGCATTCTTGAAAAAAGGATCTGAAAAAATGTTGGCGAATAGATAAATAACAAATTGCGGGAATCAATGAAAACGATGATATATATACCTACTAATCAATATTCTACTATTATATATGAATGATAAATGAACAACTATTATAGCTGTCGTTGGTAAAATAACTGTGAAAGATTTACTTAACGTATTTATAGTACCTACAGTTCATAATATTGAATTGTTTACACTGTTAGAAGAGATGACTGGTTCTTTTCAACATCTTGTCATCGCCGTTAATGACTATATTTTAGTTAAATGCCTACTTTATAATTTCGTCTATATTATTATTTAGGGCTGTTATAAAAGTATTTTATGTTAAATTTAGTATAGGTAGTTGTTAGTTATGTTTAAGTTAGTTTTGTGAACACTAAAACTCTTTAACAAAATTCTTGAATTTTATTTATTTAATATATAACATATTTAGAAAAAATTTAGTTACCATAATATAGAATATACGTTATGCACAACATCCAAATAATGTTTTTTGCATAGGCAGTAATTTTGTTTACGGGAAGCCTTAAAATTAAAAACTAATCACACTTTTGGTGTTGTATAAAAATGTTATTTATATTGATAGGTATATTTATGAAATAAATATGATGTTTGATGCACATAGGTAATATTTATGATAATGAGAACAAAAATACTTAGAACATAAATAGTTGATGGAGACTGGAGAGGTACTAAGGTAAAATGCTATGCTATTGATATTATGTTAGCTTAAATTAAAAATGTTTAACTGACTCTAAAATTTGACTGAAGATCCGCCTATGTTGGACTACAACTATCATGTCATTTTTATAATATTACAATGTACTAGTTTTATAAGTTGAAGAATATTAACCTATAATTAGGTACCTATACCATACTTTTCATACAATTTAAGGAAATCTCTATTATTACTATGACAATTTAGCTTATATGCAATTGTTATTTGACATTTGTTCTTAGTGCCGTTATAATTTTAAATTTGTAGCTCAACATTATTCACAGAAATAAATAATTAATAAAATAAAAGAGTCAAATTTTCGCAATCAAAAAATTATTTCTTGTAAAACTTATTTTTGAAAATGTTTCTATAAAAGAAAAGGAAGTTACTGCAAAATGGATAAAGAAACCAATAATTTAGTGTCTGACAAGGGATAAAATTTAAGCTTCCCACTTCCTGAATACTCATTCCATAAAAAAAAAAATACCAGAAAACTACCATTAAAAAACCTACTAATATACCAATAATTATAGTCATCCCTATTTAGTTAAATGTCGTATAATATTATTTGATAGATAATAATAAAGTTTTAGTCAGAAAAGGTATAATAATATATTCGTAGTTATAATACATTTTAATCTTACAAATTTCATAAATATTTAATAGATAAAAATAAATATCCATATACGTCTGGAATATGTTATAAACCATCACTTCTAGCTCTTCTCTTCTGTTGTAGATTTTTCTATATTCATTATTAACAAGTAACATGGTAACTTTATTGACGTAATTATAATTCAATAATGTCATTATGTTTTATCTAAAAACTACGCGTAACTGTAAATATTGTAAAAACAAAAACAAAAATTTGAGTTTTTGTGTATTTTTATGTAAACTGATAAAAAAAAAAACAACTTTACCGTAAAGTCGGAAATATGATATTGTAAAAATCCTTATCCGTGTATAGTAAATCCTCTATATATTATAAATGTATACCAAACTGGATTCAAACCCTGACACTGAAAAGTGAAAATAGGGTCATCTGATTCATAATTAAATTTGACATTTAACGTAGTTGTACATTTTAATAATAAAATATATACAAAAAAATTACCACTACGTGTATTCAAACGTGTTAGTAGGATGTAGGAAGCTTAACAGTCAACGTATTTATACATAATATTAAAATATTAATGACTTAAAGGGATACATATAATATTATATACAGTGGATTATTTTGAAATTAAATAAAAAATAATTTAATTTTCAATTGTATTGCTATATATTAGGTACGAAGCTTAGTTCTATTCATTTCAGTAATATTTATTTTCCTTATACGATATTTACGACGTGCGTCGCGTATTTTAAATTTCGAAAACAAAGATCTATCATTGGCCAAGTGGAACCATACATAAAAATATTTCAAAGATAAATGAAAAATCTGAATATAATTTAATGACCAGGTGTTATAGACACTTGTCTTGTCTCACCTCGTCTCGCTAAGGATAGCGGAGACATTTTTATACTAAATTCAAAAATAAAGATAAATAATTTGTAATTATTACAGCATTCAAAAATCAATTTTGAAGTTAAAAGCGTGTATGCTGACATTTTTGGAAAAATGTCTGATAGGTCACCTTTCCTATATATGCTTCAAGAAACTCGAAAACGAAATGACCTCATCAAAGTACCATCTATATTCGATTTCCTATCTATAGTGGTGGTACATGTAAAACTTTTTGAGCCACTTTTTTGAACAAAAAAAATATAATAAAACAAATAACTTTAAAACACCATTATTAAATCATCTATTAGGTATAGATTAGTTAAAATAATAATCCAAATATAAGAATATAAGACATAATTACAATTATAATATTATATATAACTTCACTATAAGATAAAACAGAAAACTAAATTAACACAAATATATTTTTTCAAAAAATCTGGAAACTGAGGGTATGAGAGAATCAATTACGTACTATATTAGGTACATAATTAATTATATAATTTATCGATAAAATAATTGTTATATCGAAAACTATGGTTCCGATCAAAAATTAGTTTCCACTGGACTTTTATATTCGTTCCAAATCACAATGTATCTTTAAATTATTCGTCATGTAATAATATTTAAATACATCTTTACGATTAATGAACAATATGCGTTAATCGGTACATATTTTTTTTAATTCTATATCCCCACTGGTCCAGAGTATAATGATTATTTTTAATTTAATTTTTTTTTAACACTACTAAAATTCATTATTTAGTCTTTTTTTTTATTTTACATCAACATTTTACAGATATATTTACTAATAAATCTATAACTGTAATGTGGGACTAGGTGATATTTTCTCAGCAGTCCACTTGCATGGTTGATTATGTTATACAATCATAAACATGTCAATCAACACGTCATTTCGTCCCTACAGAACGAAATCGTCTACCCTCCTAACTTTACAAAATTTGTATGGTACTATTATTAATAGGTGCGTAAACGATATATTTTTTAAGTATACAAGTTTAAACTTAATGGAATCATAACGCTTATAAGTTTATAACAAAAGTTACACGTGAATAATAATTATCTCTCTTATTTAGTCATCCGTTTTTTTCTTGCTGAACTTGTTCCAGAAGTTAGGCCACGTCGGTATACTGCGTTCTTTTTTAAGTCTATTTTACACTTTTCCATATTTTAACGGTTCAATCATCGCATGCACCCAGTGGCGTAGCGAACTTTAAATCATAATATGGAAGCAAACAAATTATTTATGACCTACCCCCCCCCTACTCCAACTGATGTATACGATACTCATATCCTCAAATAGGGGGGTGGGGATAGCACCCAAAATGAAGTTCAAAGACTGACCGTGTACATGGGATTTATGAGGTTATCACCCACCACCATCCCCCAGAAACCAGAAGTAATTGCTTCTGAAAAACATGATTCACTACGCCACTGCATGCACCAATATAGTGCAATGCATAATATTATACAGCAGTGTATAATATTATGGTCGAATCGACCACCCTCCTCCCCACCATACATTTTTATTAGCGTTATTGTATGTATCGTTTTGTTGAATTTTTACTTGGTCGAAATAAAAAAAATTGAGAGAAGAAAGGTTGAATGGTTTCATATCATTAAATAAACACAGAGATATTGAACAGGAGTCCATACAATAATTAAACGATTTACCAATGAAAAAAAAAGATTTCTATTGTTAATTTAAGAAATTTCTTTTCCTTGTATTTATATTTCTATGAAATATTCTTATTATTACCAAATTATGTGTCATTAAAAGAATGATTGTTTATTTTGTGAATATGTGTTATGGTGGGGGTAGAACCTCTTGTGAATAACAATTTATTACAATTTTTAACACCTCCACCCCATCCCCTCCACGATTAAGCCTCAGGCAGGACATTGATAGAAAATATTCACAATAAATTGTACAATTTAAAAAATATGGATTAAGTATTCACAACATGATGCCATAATAACATAATATATGGTGTCATACCTGCAATCGATGAAGTACATTATAAAGTATAACCATTTCAACGATAAGTTATCGTCGATAACCATATAACTAGTATATATACATTAACTTGATAACCACTTTTTACTATACACATTTATTGACTATTGGATAGTAATTATTGTTAAAAAAAAAAGTCCATAACATAGTAGAGAAATAAATCCACTAATGATTATTATCATCAGCTATTTCAACTAAAACAAAGTTAAAATAGCATGTAGTTGGAACGATTTACCTCAGTGGCTTAGTTCGACAAAAATTAATTACGAATAATTCATTCATGTTTTGAAAATAGATCAGCAATTCTATTTCGTATAAAATACATCGCGTTTCTGATTATTAAAATGTTAACATAATTCAACTTTACAGATTTTAATAGTATATTGAATTGTGTACTGTGTAAATAAACCGTGTATAAATATGATTAGACTTTGTTTTAGGTTTGCATAGCATAATGGAATACCTTTTATTCCCGTTGTGTTCGTTGCGACTTTCATTACCTTACCAATACCATAGAAAATATTATTTAGCAATAGCCTAAAGGCATATCATTGTTCTTTATTACAATACAATATTAATTTGCATTATATTTAAATTAAATAATACAAAGCAAATTTAGTTGTACACAGTACTAAATTGTATTTCAATAGAGAACAACTTGATTGGATACCTATGGCTGGGAACTTACAACACGATTGGTTGTATTTCGTTTGAAAGTTTTAAACTCATAAACCACATTTAGAGTAACCAAGATCTTAGCATACTCATTAAAAGTTTATCGATAAGTTAACTTAAATTAATGAGCTGTTGTGATAAAAAAATCAAGCAGCTGGTGATATAAGTTTAAATATATTCCGATTAGCTCGTCTGCCAATTTATTCAAATTGTACATGAACTATTCAAGAAATGTTTATAAATTATAAACAGAATATAATATATTCATACACTATACACGTACCGTATTACCTTATATTATTTTATTATCGGGAAATGTGTTGAAACAAAACGACAAGTTGCGTGAATATCTGAACAACTGTAAATGATTAATCATCTCAGCCATTAATATTAATTATGTTTGTCAACGATTTCAATAATTAATAATTGATTGGTTTTTATTCACTATTTTATTTTCAAGACAATACCACATGCAAAGATAACCATCAGCGTACCTGCTTTCTCATGTCACCGGAAACCTCTTCCATGACACAGTGCGACTGGCTTGGTCGGCATACTATGAATTGTGTTTATTTATTGACCAGCCATTGAAGCTTATACTTTTGAAAAATAGCAATTAATTACGAATTATAGTCAATTAGTCAAATCCTCAACCAAGGTGTCAATTTAGTAAAGCGATTGCACATTAATAATTGCATATTATGTTTTGTTAAAATAATACGAACAGTAAGTACCTATATATTTGCAACTAACGTAATCTAAGTTCTTGCTTCAATTTATAATAATTTATTATAGACTCTAGAAAGTTATTATTTTTATCATATTTTTTCAATATTTTTACTATATAGGAAAATTGTTGACAACTTAAATAGAAAAACATTGTATTTCACGCTAGTTGTAAGTATGCGATGACACAGGATTTAATGTGTTAGACCATTTTTCAATTGTTTTTAATAATATTTAATGGTTTGTTAAAATACAAAAGTTCAAGTTTTCACTCACGCCTTTAAAATTTCACCCATTGGAAAACGCAGTGTGTTAGACTATAATAAATAATAATACAAGCCCAAATAATCTATAAACATTTGCACTAAAATTTAAGCTCACAGTATAATTCGCCTAATTATTTTATGTATACCATCACATTTCCAAAAAACTATCACGCAAACTAAAACGCAAATGGTGTAGAGACCTATTAACTTAATTAAAAGATGTTACCAATGAGTGATTTCCTCATCACGTGTTGTTATTATGTAATGTATTATCTTTAATATATCAAACTTACTTATATTATTGTACAGATTGTGAATTATCTTGTTTTAAATAATAAATAAAAACTAATAATCTACCAAAATATAATACAACGATTAATTAATTGTGTGATAAGTTTTAGATTTTGAGTGTAGCGAATGTGTTGTATTACAATGAAGTGTGTTTTTTTCTGTCATCGACATTTGGGGTAGTAAAAATACTCGATATCAACATCTTTTCTGATAGAAAAGTGAATGTAGTTGGTCCATTCGGGAGATCAAAATGGAAAATTCCCAGTAGTTTTAGAGGCGTCAGGAAAACAAAAAAAGTGAAAAAAATGGAAATTAATACGCATTACCAATTTTCAAAAAATCAATTAAATTTTTTTGGTGTAATTCAAAAATGAATAACCAAAATAGCCCTAGGCATTTGTAATTTTCACCATATATTTATTTTTGCATATTCTATATATGGTAACATTTTTTAAGTATTATTTTATAGTTTTTGAGCTATTATTATCGTTGAGAAATTTTTCGATTTTGTAAATTATTTTAAAATCATTGTCGATAGCAAAATGTTTCACTTAGTGAAAAAGCTTGAAAATTTAATGCATTTTTGTATTTAAACTTTAAAGTACAAATTTGTCAAAATCTCAAAAATTTGCAAATTATTTTACAGTTAGAAATGTATAAAAGTTTTTAGTTTTGTAGCTAACATTAGAAATTTTAACAGATGATTCTCAACAAGTTTTTCTACCTTCGTTTTTCGTATGCAATGATTTATCATTGAATTAAAATCTAACACATATTATATTACAATGACAACTATTACTCTACAACTACTGTATGGCATAGTGGTACCCACTTGTCCCCCCTTTTTTTGTTGATAATTACCTAAAGGTACTGATATGCAGGTACCTGGTACATTTTATAATTGTTATGGTCCAGCATCTTCCATTATTTAGTTTCAAACATGGTTTATATGTATATCCCTTTTATAATATGGGTAGGTAGGTTACCTACTTAACATGATATTGAATTGTGTTTGTATTTTTTTACTTAAATTTAATAAATATTAAATTATTAACGGATAACTATTATTTGGTTTATTAGATTCATATTAACACAAAATCACCGCTCTATTGAATAATAGTTAAAACACTGGCTCCCTGTGTACAACAATAGTTGTTTTAATAAAAAAAATTTTAATTTAAGTTAATTTTAGTAAATTAAATTATTACTGAGGTATTACACCATTGTTTAAAAATACATATTCAAAATTAATTATTATGTACCTATAGTTCTTATTAAATTTATCAAAAAACTGGGTGGAAGTAAGTAACTGCTCTACTGAAATGCTGTACAGTATAGGTGTCGGACTTTGCCTCGTAATTTCAAATTCACTAAAATGTTATGACATGTACATTTGAATTCAGCGATAAATCAATGATTAAGAAAAACAATATTCTGGGCGATGATGGTCTGTCATATGTTACCAAGTATATTTTTTTAGAGTAATTTATTTAGCTATTATTAGTACAGTAGGTTTAATTATTTTTTACCGAAAACATTTATTGTATATAAAGTATATAGTATATAGTTTTAACTTAAAGATACGATTGTATTACTCTGCTTTACTTGAAACCTTACGGGCGTTTATTCGAATAAAATATATTTATTTCATTTATTATTATTATACATTTTTAAGCCAATACTTACTCACCGTAGGTGTTCAACGTTTGTGGTATAATAGGCATGCAATTTCGTAAAATGTATTGAAATGTTTTGGAAAAGTTATTGTTAAAATATCTAACTTTGTCAAAATTTGAACTTTAAATGTCTATAAAAATATGAACTGTTTTATATTTTTTAGAATTATTGGTTCAAATATGAACAACTTAAAAGACAAAGTATTTAATTTTCAAGCTTTTTGAATTTTGAATAAAATATAAAATTTCAAAAATAATTTGAAATAAAATTATTAATTTATGTTAATAGAAAAACATAAAAAGTGTTATATTTGTTTTTCCCAATTATTAGGATGAGTACCTACTGTATATTTATTACTTCTGATCCCTCAAAGTACCAACTAGTTTCGTACTCCTATCTGAAAAGATATTGAAGTTTAAAATTGAAGCATTTTCCCACTATATACAGTTTTGTCTTCAGACTCGCAGACAACAAAAATAAAAACACTCATCATTGTAAAATCAATACATTCATCGCTCTGCTCAGAATCTAATATCACCTTATCAAACAACCAAAGTAGGTATAACGCAAACAATAATTATTGTATGTATCTTTGTACATAATGTATATAACTTTACTTATTGGAGAATTATTTTTAAACCATATATTTATTTAACTGGCGATATTATTTTATCCATTTGAAAAACTATCAAGTCCTATGAAAACGTATCTACAATATAAAAGTATAACTCTTGAACAACTTATTGTTGATAAAGAGCATGTGTACCTATACCCATTACCTACCTATTATAATCAAATTTTTCAACAAACTGTTGACGATTAAAAGTCAAAGGTATAGTACATTATTTGATGATTCTAAAATTAAAAACTGTATTTCTTATTTATGTATCTATTTAGATCTGGACAATTTCTCAGAACAAAATATTTTATATGCCTACACATGTGGAGAAATTGTCGAAATAACTGTTGGAACCAAATATTAATTGTATCAAGAATTGTTTTAATGTTGTTCGTTGAATAATTCATTTTTGGCCTGGAGGTTTAAAAATATTTACCAGGACCATGATGACATAATAAACTTGCAATAAAGATGAGATTACCTGCTAATTTATTAAGGTGTACAAGTTTGATAAGACACTCGCAAATATCAGAGAAACGTACTTTTAACTTTTCAAATATAAATATTATGAACCCTTAACTTTGCAAGAATAAAAACTTTGCGTGTAAATTATTACGCAACTATATCTCCATAGGTAAGCACCCATAATACATTTTTGTAGACAAACAATTGTTTTAAACATTATTATGTCAGAATTTGTATATTCGTGTACACTTTATGTAGACACGTATATTTTAGGGTGCCTATGCCACTTCACTGCTCCCAAAAATGTATTGTACATTTGTACTTGTAAGAGTTAATTTCCAAGGCCTATATTTTATTATTATTTTTTTGCTTTTGTGGGCAATACGTACGCAACTTATAATGCAGAACGGATTTTCACGGCGTCATTGAAATAATGTTAGCGAGTAATTTTATTTTAATGGATTGAAATTAGACATGAATACGTTTTATTTTTGATATATTATAATAGATTTTTGTACATTTTGTGCAATACTACAGTTTATATAATATATAAACTGTATATTTTATTATATTAGATTATATTGTATTGTATACTATATTATAGGCACATGAATTCAGACGCATTACTATAATTATATAACAATAATTAATGTAGTTATATTTTAATTTTATATTTAATTTTTCTGTTCATTTGAAACGAAGTAAGTAAGTAATGAAAATATTATAGAAAATCATTTAACGTTTATGGCTTATATAAATAATTCAAAAAAATAATACCCCCAAGTTTCGACGTATTATACTAGGCAATCCAATAATTTTATTTAAAATTTATTTAAACAATATATATAGAGAATTAATGAAAAAAATACCGTTATTCAAATAAATTTTCGATAAAATATTGAAAGACATTCAATAAATAAATTGCTTATGTAATTATTATCAGAATTCGTATATTAAGTAATTTTTTTATTAGTATTTTAAATAAAATCAAAATTAATTATTCAATTAATTCGATTCATAATAAAATTATATTTGAAAATAATTTTAATAACATTTTACTAAATTGATTTAAAATATGTTGACATTTTAACTGAATATAACACCATCTTAATAGTATTATCATAATCACTATACATTTAATATTTAGTATAAAATATCTACGCCTGTCATCTGGCTACACAATATAATTTTAGTTAAATTTTATAGATTATTACTTGTCTAATGTTCGGATAATTCATTATAAAAATTCATATTTTTAATCAAAATGATTTATCTTTAAACAAAAAAAAAACAGAAAATACTGGAATTATCAATCTGAATAATATATTATGGAAAGATTTACAAAATTATATATACGAAAAATGTATTACGAATTCATAATATTACATCAGGTAAATGTTTGGTAGTTGTCCTGTCCTGTAATTTTATATAGTGTGGGCAAAGATGTGATTTCTCCCCCGTTTTAAACAATAATTTATTGTGTATTACAAATGTTTTTTGTTAAGCATTATGTTATACTAATTTTCTGTGTCTTAGTCCTAGGTAATTAATAATAAGTCACTAAAATAACAAATATAGATGTTAGGTAGTATAGGTGGGTTCGCTTCAGCGTTCATCTTTATAGATAGTAGCGGGTTTTCCGTGAACCGCATAGGATCAGATGACGGAACCAGTCCGCTTGCCGTTAATTAATATACCTGGTGGCCGTCACAAAAATACGCATTAAGACAAAACACGAGACCGACTCGGTAAATAATCTGACAGCTACCATGGTGAATAACTAATATGATAATGAGATTTATTCCTTTATTATTGTGAGATTTTGTTTTTGGTTCCTCGCTAAAGCTAATTCGCATTAAATGTAATAGGCGTACGTAGAACAAGACACATATTGTGAAGTAGATACGTAAGTAACGAAGGGCACACATAATTTACAAAGTTTTTTTTTCAGAGACTCAAATCTTTTAGTATTCAAAAATTAAAAAAATACCGTGAAACTCGATTCTGCCAAATCTTCTGCTCATCTCTAACGTGATGATAGAAAAAAAATTTTAAAAATCGTATTATTCTACTTAACATCATTAAAATGTATAATAGGTAGGTACAATTCTCGCTCCACTATAAATCTAAAACGATCACTGAATGTTGCAATGGTTTATCATTAAACATAAATCAAACTGTCAAAATGTTATTATTTTTGTAAGAAAAACGTATTAAAATGCTAACAAAAGATCTATAAAATATAAACGGTATCCGAGGGATGCAAATGACACCCCAGGTAATATGTTTAAAGAGTTAATATTGTTTGCAATACCAATATTATGATAAGAACACTAAATGGAAGTCCAGGTTAAGAAATTAATTAGATATACCTCTGCAATGTGTTTATTTAGTATCTTTTTCATGAAACGCGAGCCCAAAAGCGTATTTTATTTGGTAATTACGAAATTACATGATGTGAAAAAGGCGTATCCATTTCATTTAATGGATAAATTATATAGGTTATAGTTACATCCAGTTTATACATTCAAAAACCCAATACACACATATTATAATCATTTTGCATGAACATTTATTAAAACCTAATCACTTGTCGTGTGCGGTCATGCGGATGTGAGTTAATACTTTTATTTTAGCATTCAGAATTTATCAATTTAATTGTGTAAATGCTCTAACTTAATATTTTGTGAGATTTATTATCAATGTAACCTAATTAATGACTAATTTAAAAGATCGATAATTGTATTTACAATTTAATTATTAAATAATTTTTTTAGTTTAACGTTTTTACTTTCTAGTCATTTATCATATCTATAGACGTAAAAAAATCCTATTTCAAACATATAGGTACCTCTGTTCATTTTTTAACACACGTCGATACAACCCCTGTTGCAAGAAAAAATGTCATTATTTATTCATTCACTAAATTTTTTAAGACGCCTACGAGGTGGTTCCCAAATACCGAATTGGTTCCCGGGTAATCAATAGGTATACAATATACATATGAATTCGGAATTGATTCCGGATGAACTTTCATTGTAATAGTAAAAATATGTTAAAATTACAGTTCCCTTTCCATTTTACACAGACTTGAAATTTTCTAGAAACCTAGGTATGGTTAAACGTGTGTTGCTGGTCAGTCTATGTACGAATATAATAATAAATTATATGATATATTTATTATTATTTGTTAGGTACCTACTATATATAATAAGCTATATAAGATTGTGCCTAAACTAATAATAATAAAATAGATACCTAGTAATTTAATAATATTATATTTACCTAGTGTAAAAAAGTCAAAGTTAACCAAAATAATAATATTAAAAAAAATTATTGTGGTATAAATTTACAACATAGATGTTTGACGAAAAACTTGAAAATTGGCAGTCATTCAATATTTGCATTATAGTTCACCTATAAACTTTTCCTTTTCAGCTGTTTTTCTCGATTTAAATTTAAGTGCACTTCTTTATTTTAGATATATTTCAAATTGGGTCTAATTTTGAATCAATAAAAATATATTTGAGAGGGTGGTATAACATTTTTAATTAAATTTAAAAAATAAAATTTTTTGTTCGTTCTGAAGTAGATGAAAAGTTTGCCCCGTTTTCATTGTAAAATTGCAATCATATATACGTATGGGAACAATTGTATGATAAAAGTAATTTTTTAAAAATCAATTTACACATAATTATATTTTCGGCCCCGGAACTAATTACTTATTTCCAATTTTTTAGTATCTTAATTCTTTGATACAACTAGAGAACATACAAAAATAAGATATATATGCAAGGTTTTATTTGTTATAGAATTTTTATGAAATTGATTAATTACATACATAAGTTACAAAAATAAATAAATAATTTGTTCCATGGTGTACCTAAATATTTTAATTTATAAGATAGGTACTCACGATATTATTGTAGGCAATTTTTGAATTATATATATTTCACCTATTGACTATTGTATAGTTATCACTATTCACTACACAATTTTATTGTTCAGTATTCATAAAATAAATATAGGGGGATATAATATTATGCACACTGCATATTATCAAAAAAAATCATATTTTTTTTCCCTTTGCATTTTACTTAAGTAGGTACCTCTTGCATTGTACAGTGTACAGTTCCTGTTTATCCGTGAAAATGAGAGTTACAGAAAATAAAACTTTATTTCGAACAATACGTGCATTATAATATAAATTAGGTAGTATATACGTCGTCATATTTTGGTTTAAAACAAAAATTATGTTTTCAAAACTTCTAAAGAACATAATATTTTATCCTCTAAAAGACACTTGTCATATGACTATATATTCCTACCTAGACATAGAAACAGAAAGGTGTAGATGGCATTTTGATAGTTTAGATTAAGATAGGCTCTACATACACGGCACGGCGGAAGTTGTTCAATGATGATAATTCACCAATACTGACGTCTATATATTATATATATAATATATAGTTCTCTAACCCCAGAACTCATCTATCTACGATATACGGTCCTAGTAGTATTATATAGTAGTGGTGTTCCTTGGGAATTGTTCGCGTGTGTACATACACAAACGCACACAAGAGAGTATTATTATCGTTATATGTGTGTGGTATTGGTGGTTGTGTGTGCAGACCGGTAAAATGGGTGAGAGAGAAAGAAAAAAGCTGCGGGCGGCCTTGGAGAGAAAGATTTATCGTTTAGCCACCCCCATATAATAGTAGTAGGAGTAGCTACTACTGTCCAACAGATATACCACTAAATATTCATCAACTAACGTTGCGCTAACCACCATCTAAACTATATATACTCTATATATATATATAGTGATAGAGAGGGATGGAGGGAGGGAGATACTTTTGCTATGGAGCAGCTATTATTATTATTATTATTATTATTATTATTATTATTATTATTATTATAGAATCTAGTAGTGGTCTGCCGTCTGCAGAGTGGCCATATCCGGGGTGTACGTTATTTTATTTATTACCGCTTGTTAAAAAAAAAAGAGAGGAAGCTCAAAGTAAATAACGGTAGCAGCATGGGGAGCACTAAATGAAAACAAATGCTTGGCCGACACGCAACGGGACAGACAAAACTAAAATAGTGTTTTTTGGTAATTTCCAGCAAGTATTTATTATACGTCATGCATGTACCTAATAAAGAAAAAATTATCATTCGGCCGCCTGTATGGAGAGAACAAGTTTAGAAAATATCTGTCATGTAGGTACGGTGATGTCGTCTGACATTCTTCGTATAGGTTCATAAACTGTGGATCGTAGGTAGAAGTGGTAACCCCATAGAAATTGCAAGTAAACACTAAACCATCATTATGTTATAAGTATAATATTGTATACACGTAGGCATACTAATATAGAGTCCGCTTGAAGAGAAGACCACTTTGTAAATTATACATACTTAAATCTGCTTAATGTTCTGTAGACAAACATGGAATATATAATAATATGTAAGTAGTTAGGTGCCTACGTTGAGATCTTACACATAAATAAATAAGCATATTTTGCAAACTTGGTAAAAGTGTGTTTACTATAACTACAGTTCCGTAAATTACACATTATTACAATAGTTCAAATAATTGTTATTTTTATTATCCCATATTACATGTATAATATTGTTTACTTAATTACATATTATGAAAAGCTACGCACACATTGTCCGCGTATTATAAATGCTTTAAATTATAATGGGATGGTATTATATTATATTATCATATACGAAAAACGCGTAGAACGAAGATACATGTAAAAATAGTATCCGCTGCCATCGTCAGATAAATTAATTGTCGGTGTTCTTCTATCCCAGCATTATTCGTTTTTCCTGCTGGTGCAACAACAACAATTTACTTTACAATCGACGCTGAAATTTTATATTAGTGTTGCATATTATATTTTAATAGGTGTTCATTATAATATTACGTAATTTACATTGTTTTGAACGTTTTCGTTTAATGCAAATTTGTTTTACAGTTTAAACATTTTTCAACAGTTTGAACATTATATTGGTGTGCAACTACTCGTGAGCGCTAAAATATCATAAACTTCAAATGACCATTCAAATTTCATTAATGTGAATACGCTGCATCATTTGTAGTTTGTATTATAATTTATAAGTATTTCAAGATTGAACCAGAGGAAGAGTGGAACGACAGATGATGCACCACTCACCTTATCAACCTTTGAGCAACAATTAAAATTAATATTCAATTGTGATGCGTATACACTTTTTTTTTTTTTAATGCCCTTTTAACGATTTAAATAAAATATGCGGACAGTCGTTTTAAAATCATACCTAGTTTATGACATTTTAATGCGGGTACGACGGTACGAGTGTGAAAATATTTGAAACTTTGAAAGGTTTTGAAAAACAAAAAAAATAATAGGTGTGCGAGTTTATTAAATCATGATTATATAAATTTTCAGTAAATATAATAATATGCTACGCGTATCAAAATCTTTTGAAAATAATATTGTTCCGTTGATAATAAAATGATCACTCTGTACTGTATGCGGAATTTCGCATAGGGAGCATAATATACTTTTTTAAATTCTGCTTGCCCGGTGCTGAAACTAAAACTGCCACGCAACAACAACGAACGATATTACCTATTTTGCCCGAGGTAGGTACACACACACACACAAACACACACAATTCTTTCCTCTTTTTTTTCTTTTTTTTTTTTTGCCTCCCCTTGCACCGCATTTATTTGCCTTGCAGCAACCACCGGTCGATTATTATCCGTGCGCAGCGACGGCGGCGGTGGCAGCATCGGCGGCGTCGGTATATTATTATTTGTTTTCTCCCGCTTACCATCCCCCTCCCCTATTTCACCTGTCTCGTCTCTGTGTTTGTACACGTTGGATCGGATTTTGTTTTTATCGCCTATACCCAACGTTGGTATGTATTATGCTTTACTACTCCCCGACTATCGTTATTTCGTCTATTACCTTCCTTCCTTCCTTCCTTCCATCCACCCGCGTGCTAACCCACGGTTACACCATGATGGTTTAATAACAAGTCCCGTGAATGTATGGATCACCATGGGTATTTATTGGTTTTCCCCCATATATATAAAGTCGCTTCTATAGTTTTATATATTGAAAGTTAAACTTTGCACGGTTCTCGTGTATAGGAAAATATTTAATAAACCGACCTGCACGATCCCACGTTATATACTACTAACCTACACTGTATTATACGTCGTAGCCCGTAGGTACCCACTTGCATCCACGTTAAATGATCATTACGGCGATGTGGCGGTGGCCGGCGATGGTCAATAAGCAATATATTGCGACCGAAGTGCCAGAAAGTACGATTCAAATTAAAAACTAAATACCAAACATTTTTCTTACGGCCGACACTACAACCACAACCCGTTGCTCGGTTAAACAAGACTACGATTTTTATTTTTATTTTTCATTTTTCTCTCGTCGACTGTTGAGCAGTTCAAGTTTACAACGTCAAACTGAGTATATATAAAAAAAACTGTTTAATCAAACATTGTATAGTGTACTTAGTCGCGGCCATTCTATGTTATAGAGTGTAAGTAATCATAATATTATACGCTGTTGAGGTTTTTCCGTTGGGTCGGAGCCACAGCCACGAGGAACAAATGGAGTTTTTTCTTTGATAAATGCAGAAGTTTCGACGAGTAGGTACCTATATTTTTACTTCGATAGATTTCGAGTGTGAAATTTGTTTTTTTTAACGACCCATTTGCCACAAACGTGAATTGGGATGGATGCGGGGGTGTGCACGAAAACAGAAAGTCTGAAGGTACAGATAATTTATTATCTTACTGGTTGGTTTTGTTTTTCACCACCGCGGGTTTGTTGCTGTATTTCCGATCGGATGAGCAGCGCAGCAGTTTTACCATCGCCGCGGTTCATTAAATAATTATTATCATTCGTCGGCGGACGTGGAGGAGTGGCACTAGTAAAAGCCGGTCGTCACCGCCGATAATTTACCCACCTCCGTTGCATACCAACGATCGTTGTTGGCAATAGTTTTACAGTCCTGATATATATTTCTACCTCTCTCTTTTATTTCTATTTTATTTTATCCCTATATTATAGTTATATATACATACATGACACATAATTTTTTTGCTCCATGGTTCGCACACCATGATTGTATTTTTTTATATATATTTAAACTTTTGTCGACCACCGTTGGTATATTATTATACAGCCGCAAAGGGATTCTGTACATGGGTGGTAACGCATACGTCACGGGGTGTGTGTATCAGGCGATAAATAAGAAGATAAAAAAAAATACGAAAATAAACCCGTATGGGGTAAATGAACCGTATCAGTGGCCAACAACTTTCTATATTACCCTTTCTAGTCCCCCTTAAATCACTACAATGACAACAGCATAGTAATTATCAAGTTTGTAGAAATAGTAGGTATGTATGATACGCACTGCAAACAATATAGTGCCTGTCCTTAACTTTAAACCCTCTTTTTCCGTATTTATATCTCCATAATCGACACGAATACGATAATTACAATAATCTAAACATCACAATGTATAGTATATTATGTTAACATTAATTAAGCAACTACAAAACAAAACGGGTTACTTATTACTTATATATAGGCACAATATCTATGGCTGTATTTCTAGTTTAGTTTTTATTTTAACTGACTTCGAAACAACTATGAAAAAACAAATTATTATAACTCGTTTTATATCCTTAACTATGTAACTTTAAAATACCCATTTTAACATTATTATCAAATATATTTTTTTAAATTCTAAATCAGGAACCATTGTTAGAAATTTATAATATGAAATATATTTTTATATTTTATTTTAAGAAAACGATTATTTTCAAAAACCAATTTTTGAAAACCCAGCTTTTATTAATTTTTTTATTTTTGTAACCCTAACAAATAACATAGAAGTGGTACCATAAAATACCGTCAGTCGGATATCTTTTTTTATCATGGTACTTGAATGCTCCGACATTATAATAATGAAAGGTTTGTATAGCATAGCTATTTTTGTATATATATATTTGTTTAATATAAAACAACTGTTTACATCTACAATGAAATGAAAAAAGTTGCATAATTCCTATTGGCTATTACATAAAATACTTATTAAAATATTTATATTGAAAATTAAAACTACCATCCATAATATAGGATTATAAAATACGCCACGTGACATTATACACATAGTTGTACAATAATAAATTATTATATTATACACATGAATGTACAATAATTATTATATTATACACAATACGTGATTATAATCATATCAGTACTTTTGATTAAATTTTGCTGTAATACTAATTTTTCAAAACAAAATAATAATTTTATTATTGATCACTATACCGTTTATATTTGACGTTGTAGCAAAGATATTAAGTGGATAACATTCACTGGACAATATGCATTGATGAACATATTATTATCGTACTAACAACTAACAAATATATATTATGGTACCATGGGATTTGTTGACTTCGAATGTGATTTTTCATTCTATTATTTTAACCTACGGATAGAAAACTAAATATTTACCTACTCAACAGTATCATTAGAAAATGTGAGTAGTTGTCTCGTACGAAAGTCTAAATCATGATTGGTATAGGTACCTACAAAAATTCACTGGTCCCATTTCTTTGAAAATAAAAATATTTTTATTCATTTTAATGTATTCCATTATAAATTTAAGGGCATTAATCTACCAGTGTTTAAAATTATACAAAAAAATTCCTGTTCAGATTAAAAGAGTTTACACAACAAAAAATCTACAGTTTGGCTTCTGTTTTAAGGTTCGTACCGTGTATGTTAAGTACATACAAAATAGTAAATACAAATACATGCAATAGACCTGTTTTTTTTTTAGCAAATATATAATAATAATAATATGTATGTACAATGTACAGTCTATACTGCAGTGTACACCAACACCATAAACGTTGTACATGTTGCTTGTTCATACAAATTGTATTGTTTAAAAGTAGATGAACAAAAGTAATACCTAGAAACGTATAGAACTTAAATTTCATTATTTCCACACACATATATATATACACGAGAACACATTTTTATGTATCCAGTTTAACTTTATTGTTGTGCTTATAGTATTATTATCAAAATTATATCCAATTTCGGCCGAGTCACGGTGAATGCTACTACGACTCCTTCATGGCTGCGCAGATATACAGGAAGGACAATATACCTATTTTCACTCTTTTTTGACCCTCCTTCCCAAAACAGATATTTTTATGATTATACCGGAAGCATATAATCATCGAAGTCCGTGCTATAGGAGCGTGTAAGTATAGTGAGAAATAGTAATATTACAGCAGGAAGCCGATTTTGATTATCCTACCATGTCTTGAGACGACGGAGTCTGTATACATTTTCTATAATACTTATACTACGCACACGCACACACACATATAAATATCCATATACGTGTATATATTTATGTGTGCATGTGTATGTGTGTGTATACAACTAGTAATCTCGACTATAGTAATAGTCACGTGAGCTCCCGGACTAGTAATCATAGTAGTGGCATCGGGGTAAACGGTTATAGTTATTCGTTATAGTTTGTATTATTATTTTTATTACTTTTATATAAGGGAAAAAAATTGCAATCGTAATCGGTATTACTAGTTCTCGGTATATTATCATAGAAACGACAGTATTACCCATGCCAAGGGTAAAGAAATCCGGCTGTGATTATTTTTGACCATCGGGCCTGTGTTTGGTAACGCAACACGCCTGGCAAGATACCATACCCTGGCCGTGCCTACACTGCAGTACTGCACTAATAAAATAATAGAATGTTTCCCCGAGGTGTAGGTACCTATGTAGTATTTACAGACGATACCGCCTACAAAACAAGCAAGATAAATTAAGTGTATGGATGGGTGGTGAATTATTAATTAACCTCAAAGCTATTAATTATTTTCCATACCACCAAATCCTCCTGAATTCCTCGTGATTGACGACAGTGCGACACACGTTCACCAACATTCCGTTTAGTATGACGGTATTATGTATAATAATATGGTGAAAAAATGTACATAATTCAAGTATAAAATTATTAGAAATTCAAATAAAGTAAGGGGCATTTGTGGTCGAAAAATGAATGCTAATAATGTGTGTAGTTAAACAATTATACAGTCTGAGGAATTTCAAATAGGTAGGTCGTAGGTAGTAAATAAGAATGTTTTTATCATCTATTAACGTTGAATAGGTTTTTCGTAAAAAAATATACTAGACACAAATTAACTAAGACTGGGTACTAGGTAGATAGTTCTGGTTGAAAACCATAAAAATAAAAATAGCATCGTTCAAATCTATTTAAAAATAACATTGCATATAATATAATTCAATAGTTTAATAATTATAATGTATGAAATATATTATTTATTCAAACAACTAAAATCTGTGTTAAATCAATAATAATAATTAAAAATATAATATAAAGTAAGTTTTACCACATAGGTATATAATACTAATAATATATATATTATATATGTCTATATATGTCTTTATAAAACGGTAAAATAAAAACATAAACTACATTTGAGTAAGTTTATATGTTGCAAAGTATTATTTTCCAAATAACAATAAAATAACCAAAACACATTTTTGTCGAAACAATATCCCAATAAATGTATTTAAAGTTTATTCCCAATTCATCAAAAACTACTGACCGTTAACAATAACAATTACGAATTGAAAGTACCAAGTTAGGTTATGTAAATAAACACTTAGTTTTTATTTATCTTATCAAGATAAAAATAATAGCAAAGTTATTTACCTAGTGAATAATTGTGTATATAAATTTACATTTTCTTTATCGATTCGACATCACTCAACTATTTTAAATGTGCGGATTTTAAATTTTATTTAATACCAATTACGTATTTTAGCCGTGTGTTAAAACTACGGGAATAACCAACTGAAACTTCAAATCTTTGATAATGATATTGAATCCGAAAGTATTTATCTACTCGTAAGTATACCAAAATAACTAATCAATAACATATATACAGTATATACAGCCATACAGGTCCCATTTATATTTTATAGTAAACTGAAAATACCTATTAATACAAATTTAATTATAATTTAGTCAATACCAGTATCTACCTATACTATAATTATTATGCTATAGTCTATATTACCTATGCTTGTAAGGAAAAACATACCTATTATATTAGTATATTATATTATTATTATAACATTATTACGAAATGTTCATTTGCACATTAAGATAATATATTATTATACAAATTACAAATTAAGTATTCAGATATTTTATCATGGCTATTTATTAAATAGGTACGTAAGTACAACACGTTCAAGTCAAGTATAATAAATAAGTATAATATATTATGAACCTAGTTATTATTATCTACTTTTACTCAGATAAAAATATTCTTATCTTTTATCCGTATCTATATGTTTTTTAGACATTTATTCCTAACACTTAAAGTACCATTTGTGTCCAATATTCAATCGATAGAGGGGCTATATGTCAGTTATAAAGCACTTATTCTACCCAAAAACGTCTATACACTGGTACTAAAAAAACCCATAAATTTAAAATCATATAATAGTAAATATTTATTTCATTTATGAACGTATTTATTGTAAATATAAAGGATACAATGTACATTATCATAATATAGGTAATATGTAGGAAGTAGGTACTCATATTGTTATACCTGTGAAAATGTACGAGAATAACCACAAGTGTTCTAAAAAAATTTACAATTTATGAATCATTTATGAATAATTATCTAAATACCATGCAGTTAATGCTCGAAACCTATTCTATTTACTAGGATATAAATAATTATGAATTATATTTTCTATTCAACTTTGGCTTGTTAAATATATTTAATATATTTATTTGTCAGATAGTTGTTAGCGTGATTGAATACAAAATAATTTATTACATAATATTTTAACTTCTAATTTGGCTACAGAACACTTAAAACAAACGTGATAGAAATAAATAATTAATTTAACAAGTTTTTTTATCCTTTCCCCAAATTTATTGGTCCCTTGTTTGAAATAGTTTAGATCGTATACGTTCCATGTTTTAGGTAAAACAGTAGGACAGGGACTAGGACCGATAACTATTTACCGCCCATGATAGGATATATTACCTAATTATACCTTCATGTTGTGAAGTCGACAATCTAACGTAAATTTTACCCCAAATAAATTCAAACAATTCTTGTATGGGAACCTTGTAAGTAAAACAGTGTACGATATAAAATAACTCCATTTTATTTTATCAAATTTAATATAGGTACGCGTCCATTTTATTCTGTTGACCAGAAAATACCTAATTTATTATAGGTATATTATTCACGATTTGTTCAATGCTCGAAGGCTCTATTGCAGTGTATTATTATTAACTAACTATATATATTTTATTTATGTTGTTAGTATTACAGAAAGGCGATATCGAGAAAAAGTCATCGTTTCAGACACAAAATGATGTAATGAACTGCAGTATGAAACCATTTGATGTGTAAAATATTATAATATTATACACTATATTGTAATTTATAAGTCGTTATACTGTAGTTTGACTGAACCGTGGGTACAATAAATGCGTCTGATATAATTTTATTTTGTTTTGTAACTTTTATTATAATGTTTCAGTCACTCAGATATTCAAACAAGGTTAATCAAAACAACGTCCAAAGAAAACAGTATTGTTTTTTATGAATACTTCTAAATAGGTGTTATTAATAATTAGTATTACTATAATGATTACCTACCTACCAATATTGTGTTCGATCGGTGATCACCAGATCACAACAGTTTTAATTCTTGATCATTTATATTATAACAGTTGAGATGTCTTGAGATATTATCAAATAAAAGAACCTACGAATTACGAAACCTTCTGTTACTAATTGTCACGACCTCTCATAACAGTTTTGAACTACAACGTTTTTTTCGATTTGTTATAAGTGCAGTAGATAATAAACGTAAATTATTATTGAATTGTAGTAAATACCTATTTTTGATAAAAATTAATTTCACTACTGTTTACCAAGTTCTATTTTTCACAGACGTGGGTACATACCTCATGTTTATTCTATGGTAACAGAGTTTCTTACATTGCAACCTTAGAATAGAAAATTAAATCTTTATATTGTTATTATTATTATTATTATTATTATTATTATAGTAGGTACAGCAGATAAAAATGTTCTGAAGTACCTAAAACACATCATAACTGCAATGTTGGCGCGAATGAGATAAAACTTACACACATACGTATAAATTGAATAAACAAGGAATTAGAATTCATCGGGGCCATTCTACCCTTCTTATAAGGTGAACGGCCATGTCGCTACCTATTTATATGAAAAAAATGTATGTGTTAGGCAAGCGGGTGGTTGGAGTGAAAATATGCGTCTAAATGTAAAATAGTTCACGCCTTTACACTACACTGTATAGGTACACGTCATGAGTCTTGAAAATATGTTTTAAATTTTAACTCATATTTTTCATCCCATTTTTTTTTTTTAAATTTTTAAATTATATATTATTTCTATATAACTACGAAATCAATACATAGTAAAACTCCAAAATAAAACTAAATATAGAGGTAGATAATATAACAATATAATAGTTATATAATGTGTGTAATAAGTACTAATAACTAATAACGATCTCAGATTAAAGACGTCAGACACTTTTTTTACGTAATCCAACTGATAGGTACCTACTATATATTTTGTAGTTACAATATCTGCAACTATATTTATTTTGCAACAAATATTTATTTTTTCGTTTAAATAATTAATGAAATCTTGTCGAATTAATATTTTAACTATTATAAATTGTTGTTTCGAAAACAATATTTTTTTAAATACTATTTTGTATAATTAACAACCTATAAAAAAAAAATGATAATGATGAGTGATCACGATGCTAATAGTTGAATTTATTTAATACAGGCCAGTTGGTATTTTAAACTATATTACTTAGTTGAAAAAAAAACTTAGTAAATAAATATATTTTATTGGTTTTATTATAATATATAATATATAGGTAAGTACCTACTTAGTGCTTGAAAGTTTTATGAAATATGTTAATAGTTTCTTAAATTTTTTTCTTAAAAAAAAATATTTTTTCATACCTGCATTTAACGATTTAATAAACTTAATTTATTTTGATTTTGATTTAACGTAGATACTAAATTATTTTTATTATTATTAAATGTATAGTTACTTAATTGGTATATTAGGTATATCTTGTTTATACTATTTATTATCAGCAT
Source organism: Acyrthosiphon pisum (assembly GCF_005508785.2). Classification (NCBI taxonomy): domain Eukaryota; kingdom Metazoa; phylum Arthropoda; class Insecta; order Hemiptera; family Aphididae; genus Acyrthosiphon; species Acyrthosiphon pisum. The sequence goes on from NC_042493.1 coordinate 14,860,291, forward strand.
ATCGACAATGTTAGGTAAAAATTTTGAATACAGTAAAATCAAGTAGAATTAGTGGTAAAAGGTAGTAGGTTTTCTAAATAGTTATGGAATTGAAATCAAAAATAGAAACATTCAAACATGGCTAAATACATCATTTCAGGAACACGCTAATTTAATTAATGTGAATAGGTACTGCAGATCATAATATAATTTTCGTAAAATGCATCATTTAGGTACTTATAATATTAACAATGGGCTTTTACATTTCACCTGAATATATATTATAAATTTGACGATTTGAAGCACAAATTACATAGATAAAATATTATAACATATCAAAAATGTTTGAGCCAATAGGAAAAAACTACAATTCCATTCATATATTTTAATAACTGCGTTATAATTTAATAACGAACTTAATTTGATAAAACAAATTGAATGTTATTAAATAAGGTAAATGATAAATTATTTTTAAAAAACAGAGATTACTACATGGCATTTTATCAAAACAAAAATAACATGAAAGTCTAAAATCACAATTTTGTGAAATATTTTACTATGAATCTATGATGAGTACTCACAAGATTTCTAACTTCAAACCCTATACAAATATAATAGCGTATTATAGTACCTATATATTACATACCGAATGTTAATATAGGCAATGAATGAATAGGACTGTAGAATTTTAGATGAGTTAATATTCAATTACGAGATTACTGCATATATATTTTAGCGTATTATACACTAACACTATAGGAAAATATCTAAAATAAAACATCAGGTACATAATATCATTAATTTCAACGATAGTATACAATATAAATAGGGTAGAATCGTTGGTTATAGTATGGCTATCCTATATAAGGGAAAATATATTTCCATATGCTGAAGATATTACTATAATGTGGTACCAGGTCAAAAATGATTAAAAGTCAAATATTATTAGCATAATAGCATGTTACCCAATAATATACACAACCAGAATTAAATTTGGACTTTTATAAAACTCAAAAAGTTTGTCATTTTTTTAACTTACCAAAATGGTTATTACCCTCCCGTAGAGGGTAAGTGTCCAATTAAATGTAATTTTAACAGCCGTCCTGGTCAACTGCAGCCGTTGCGACTTTTTTTTCATTATACAAAAAATGAAAAAATAAATACTCGTAGTAATAAAAGCACTTATATAAAAATTGCATTAGCATTACAGTAATGCTACAATTTTTCCAAGAGTAATCTAACAATAGCGAGGTACAAAAAAAAATATGTTCACTTCCTGGCCACTCTAAAATTGTAATAATTATTATTGTATTAATTTAACTTTTTAACCTTATTTTTTTGTATTATAAAAACAATTTCAAGTCCTGAAAATATTAGGAGTTTTTAAAATGCGTATTGTATATTATAATTGTATCATGGTTTTGCATTTTATTTGCATGTATGTACCTAATATTGAACAGGAATACATTTATTTTTACTATCAGGGGCCTAAAATGTATAAGACAAAAACATGTAGGTATTATATAAGCTTTCTATACAGTGTCTATAACCTTTAAAGATAGTCTCTATACATTTATTTTTTTATGGTTAGATTATTTTGTAGGTAGATATTACTCCCTCTTTAAAATATAAATTAAAAACAATAATTATGTAATAAACAATAAATATAAATTAGAATTGTAATTTAAGTGATTTAAACTATTTATTATTTAATACATTTCTTCTATTGTTAAAATATTATTCGTCATACATTTCAACGTAGGTATGGGTATTTTTGTCATATGTGGCTGAGAAAAACAGCAAAATAATAAACTGAACGCAGTAGCCAAAGAAGAGTACCTTTATATACATTATACCTAATTCATTTTTTTTTTTCAAAAAGAATATCAATGAAAAACTAAAATAATGAATACATAAACGTCCCTTCTTTGCGAAATTATAATTACCATGCAGTACCACGGGTCTATGGTAATTTGTCTAATTTTACAATAATAATTTCGTAAACATAATATTATATATATTAGTTATAAAATCAAAATTAAAATAGTACAGTTAAACTCACATTATCCAGATTACGTTTTATTAAAAACATAGTTAATTTAACCTAACATTGTTTATTTTTTTAGATATGGAAAAAATAATGGTTATAGCCCATATAATAGCCAATAGGACAAGAATTATATTAGATTGACGTGTTGTAATTCTCTATAAACGTCATGCTAAATGGTAGATACTACATCGTAGTTCGTGTTTGTTGTTCGTATATACCTAATATAATAGGTATGTACCTATTACATATACACCAATTAGTATAGTACTTAAGTATATAATTTTACCTACATATAATGACCAGTATTCATATAATTTGTTAGGACGTAAGTCATGTTTTGATAACAAAAACTTATTATTATAAACCATGGTTGATAATTTTATTTTATTACCTAGCGTTGCATGGGAAAAAAATATAATATTAAGGATACAGTGTCTGAAATCATTATGAGGACGTCGTACCCGTATAATATGTTGTTTTCGTCTTATTAACGAATAATTAATTTGCAATTTATAGAAAATATATAATTTTTTTTTAAAAATTTGTATTGTAGGAGTAAAATCAAAACGATCTGATTAAATCTCTTTTAAATAAAATAAAATAATTCAAAAACACTTTGGATTATTAAATAATAAAGAATCAATTTCAAATCTAGTTTATACACTTGGTGAATAACTTTCAAAAATATTATTTTCTATAAATGTGTTACGCAACATATATACGTATAATATTATTAATAAATTATGATGTGATGAATTATGATGAAACAGCGGAAACCGGTCAAAATATATAAAAATATTTCTAGTAAAGAATATCTCCAATTAAAAATAGTGTTTTAATAAAAAATCTCCAATGGTAAATACATATTTTGTAAAAAAAAAAAATAGAACATGCATAACTTAAAACTATACTATTATTCAGTAATGCAAACAAGATTTTTTTTCAATTCGCGTAGGGGAGGCAAGAAGTAAAATCATATTATTGTAATAAAAAAAAATAATAATTTATTCATTATTGTACAAAGCCAATTAATGTGTCCATTATAGAAAAATATTACTAACTGTTACTATAGAAATGATTCAATTGAATTTAGAACTACCATAATATCAATGAATACAAAATGTAAAAGAAAAAAACCAAATTTTGATTTTTGATTAATTTTATATTTGACTCGATCCTGAGTCCATCCCCTTCTATACACTACTTCAACTATTACATAAGCTTACGTAGATACTAGATAGTATACAATTAAGCTGAGTGAAAAAATCAGTAAGATACTGAGATCATTCATCGTATATCGATCGATTATTAGATATGAGTATCTAAATGATATTATATTCATAAGTTATAACCAATGTATATAATATACAATAATTTGTAAATTGTGACATTAATTTGACAATATAATATGAAACACTCAATTTGTTTTGTAAATCATAATGTTTTATTTTAATATTTTGACCGTGATAAATATTATTTTTTCGGAAATGTTTTGACTTATACGTTTATAACCAGCTAGACAGTCCCTAGTGTAAGTACACTTTTGAAAACAAATACAAATCAGGTTTGTTGAAGTGACCTTAGATTTATTTTTGTAAATATAGTATTTAATTTCCACATTATTAATCTAGTCAATATAACGATTGATACAAAAATAATGATTGTAACCATAAGATTATAGAAATTAAAATGTTAAGTACTATTTTTTCAATCACAAAATAAAGACAATACTATTCTAATGAAGATAAATATAATTTTAGAAATAAATTGTTTAGAAAAATGTGGTACATGGAATAAATTCAAACCTATTACCTGTTAATTTAAACAGTATAATCGATGAATATCTTGATAAACGGGGTCTTAAATAAGACGTTTCGGAATGAATTAAATACCTACTAATAAATCGGAAAAAATTAATTACCGTATAATCGTAAATAAAATAGTAAATATATGTTTGGATCATGGCTATAATTAGGTATACCTCTGAGATCACGTCAGAACTGAACACAAACGGACTACAAGGTTTTTTTTTACGTTTTCTTCTGTCAATACATTTTCTGGTAGGGAAAAAGCCCCAACAGTTTCAAATAAAATCATCTGTCAGTTTATAATCAATTTCAGGTGGTACTTAGAACAGATCGTAATTCAATATGCTCAGTTATTTTCATACGCTCAAAGAAAAACTACAATTAAATAAGTAAAGGCGTGATTTTAACTTTTAACCGGGTTCCGATCGCAATCGATTTTCAAATTATTGCTTGACATTTATTATCACAACAAATTTAAATGAAACACAATATCTGCCTTAGATGCTCCATTATGGAGTCGAAATTTTTTCGAACAATGTACAATGTTTTATTTTATTCTCCAAAATTGTAGTTTGTTAACTCAAAAAACTCGAGGGTTTTTTCTTAGAACTTCTTTAAAACTAACTTTTTAACGTCTCACTTTTATTATAAAAGTACCTTACCTATAGGTACGATTAGAGATGGGCAAAAAAATGTGATAGAAATTCCTGGACACGTGTAGGAAGTCCTGGGAATCATACAGAGACTACGTATTATAGTTTACGCACCATTAGGCCATAATATTATGCCTACCGATATATTATAATAGTGTTCATAATGTTCTTCATTGAAATATTCAAGTTTTTTTGTTGCTATATTTAAATTTAAAAAAAAAAGTGGTCAAGTAGGAAACCACTCTGCTGTATAGCAGGAGTCGAGTGTAGGTACCTCGTTATTGAGTAGGTCACTGTAATATTACGTATGTGTGAAATTTAAATTCAATGATAAATCATCGCATATAGGAAAAACGGTAATGAGCGGAGATGGTCGTCAGCTTTATTATTAAGTATTTTCATTTTGTATACATTCGTAGGTATTGCTTTTATATAGTAATTCATTTTATTATTTTTGGTACTTAATACAATTGGTTGAATTAATTTTTGGCCATAACCACCTTTTTTATATTATTAATTATTATAACAGTACCCATATAATTATTATTTACATAATATTATATTATTGCTAAAAACATTTTAGTTTTTGGTCATAACTCTGTTAAACTAATAGGTATGACGAAAGCGGCAATATCACAGAAAGGAAATTTTAAAATAAATTATCAAATTATGCTTCATGATTATCAAATTAGATTTCGTGGACTTATCGAAATCCTGATGAAAATTGTCGAGATACCGGGAGGTATGAGCATTTTAGACCCAAGTCCATATTAGCCATACCTAAATTATACGCAATTCAAGGTAAAAATATGTATAACTGCACGTTGGCACTCGGCATCCATAATATAACTATCGAATAGATAAAATAAATATGTAAACATAGAAAGGCTAACATATATACTAAGTATAATATATCAATATGTCATGATTTTTTTGTTGTCGTTTATAATGTTACTACATATAACAATGTATAATCAACAAAACATTTGTGACTTTCTTATTCAATTTTTTCTTATATTTCCTTAATTTTTCTCAGAACCTAAAAACTACTTAAAATTATTTTAACAGTGTTTGAAGAGTTTATATAGCCATTATAGTATAGGTACTTATATTCTGAAAAAATGTTCTTCTGTTCAAAATATTAACTGTACCTAATGATGAATAACCATTTTGAACTGTAATAGTATAGGATTATATAATACATTTTTAAATTATTAATATAAGCAGAATAATATAGTTACAGACTTATACTTATGTAATGATATATAAACCAAGAGATGTGGCATTAACAGTTGACAATTTCAAATGTCTAGGTATACAAATTAAAAAAACACACATCATTTATTTAGATTGTGAGCGGTGCGATGAATGTATTGATTTTACAATGATGTATGTTTTTTTGTCTGACATCACCTTTTGGAGCAATAAAAATGTTTGATTTTCTACTTCAGCATTTTTTCTGGGAGGAAAGTGACTGTACTTGGTACTATGAGGTGTAATAAGTAAAAATATATCCAGAACTTTTCAAAATTGTTGGGAAAACAAACCCAAAATTAAGGAAAAATTAAAATTAAATTAAAACAGTTTTAGAAAAAATTAATTTTGTTTTTGGTGTAACACTAAAAAAATAACCGTATAGATGCATAAAAATTTCACTGAATGTATGTATGTCATTTTCTACAAACAAAAATTTTCATAATATTTTGAATATTTTTGAGCTATTTAATATTTATAGGCATAAGAATATTTCAATTTTTATTAACTTTTTTAATTATTGTCGATAAAAAATGTTTCGCTCAGTAAAAAAGTTCCTTATGAATTGTTGTTAGTGGAAATAAATAAAAAAAGTTGAGTATAAGTCAACAGTAATTTATAATGATCGTTTTAAGTTAGAATTTTGACAAACTTCATCAAATTCACAAAAATTGAAAAATGTGCATATTATTTTGAGTTAGAAATTCATAAAAATGTTCTATGTGCATCTAAGATTTAAAAATGTATTACAATTTATTAACCGATTATGAATTTTCATAAGTAGGTAGTTCTTACTGTAACCAAAAAAATCTAAAAATATATATACACGGTTCTTTTTTACAGACATTTAAAATGTTCAAATTTGGACGAAATTACATATTTAAACGAAGAATAACGATTTTAGTTATTTCGTTGTAATTTAAAAATATTATTTGCGGGTATTTGAAACTTTTACAGTATATTATTATATTTTATAAACACAATGACATTTGAAAATGCAATTTTTTCGTCAAAAATGAATTTAACTTACTGAGTCATACAACTAGCCACTAATAGTAGTACTAACGCCTAATAGTAAAATATATTACTTTAATCACAATCATATCATAAAACATACTTTGTAATATTATAAGCTGACAGACTGTCGTCGTTCAGAATCTTTTTTCGTATACAATGGTTTTATATCATTGAATTCAAATTTAACACATTCACTACAGTGACTCTCTAATAGACTTGCTTTTTTTAATATTATATTATTATACCTAGAAAATGCTTATAATATATTTAGTAAAAGTTTGAAGTAAAGTCATTTTTAAAATAAACAGTATAATTATATAGTTATACTTTTGAAAAAATATATATAAATCAACACACCTGGCATTAACTGTTGACAATTTAAAATGTACCTATATTCTATAAATACTCAAACAGAGCCAAAATGTTTTCAATATTTTATTATACCTAGAAAATGCTTATAACATATTTAGTAAAAGTTTCAAGTAAAGTTTCAAGTATCTACCGGTATTCGTTTCTTTGAATTACGACAAAAAATAAAATTGATTCTAAACATTCCCGTTTTTCCGGTAATTTGTTTTAGTTCTTTTCCTCATTAGTAAAAGTTTTCCTACAAAAGTCATGGGAATTTTCTATTTTTGAGTTTTTGACCATTCTATGACCAACTCCAACCTGTAATTTTTAACCAAACACCACCCGAAAATTTTAAGATTGAAGCATTTTTTAATATTTTCTAAAAGCGATGACAGACACATAAATAACAATAAAATACACTGATCGTTATAAAACCAATAATACATTCGACGTCGTCGCTCCACTTAGAATTTAAAATGTTTAAAAAAAATATATATATATCTATATATACCATTAACCACTTGTTATAAATGACATCAATTTTAATATTAAAAAATAAAACGTACGCTTAATAATATGAATAATAAAATATGCACTCACGTGGTTTGTCCAACTCAAACGTAGAGTCATCAGTCGCTGCTTCGTTATCGTCGTCCATCAGTAACAATGACGGATCATGTTGCAGTGGCAAGTCATCTCGGTGGAGGCGCAGGTCGCCGATATTTCCTCCAGAATATAATTGTCTTCGCTTGTATTTATGACGGCCCCGGTGACTGCCGCTGTTACGGAGCGATTCGCAGGTCAATACCTTGGACATTGCTAACCAGACTACAGTTAATAGGACGATGGAACCCAATGACATTGTCTGCAACATAATATTATCGTTTTGATGGAGACACTGATATCTTAAGGTTTCAGATGCACGCAGCTCTTAAACCTACTTAGAATTCAAATATTATGTGGGTAGGTGTATCAAATATTCACCCGCGGTCCTGGATATAAATTGTTGATGACTTAAACGAAACGTCATAATATGCATATTGAAAATAAAAATCATGATATTTTATATAAATAATACAGTGTAGATACCTACACTGTATGTACTATGTTACCACCCAATTTGTTTCACCAATATTACGCCATATAAAATGGTAAAAATAAAAATGACTTAAAACGTTACATAACCTAACTATTATTTACACATAATTTATGTAAAAAAAAATTATTAAAAATAAAAATATATTATAAAGTCTTGAACTCAGACTAGAGTACTAGACTATGTTATTATTACTTTTGTACCTACATACTGCTGAGTAATATCACTGGATATTTCCTCTAATCGCGTTCCTCTTGTCATTCTTTTTTCTTCCATTATCAAATTCGATTATTATATTTATTTATATTATAGATATAGATTGTAAATAAAAACATTTAATAAAAAAAAAAAAACGTTACATATTGGATAATAATATATTAACTGTTTAGTATTTTATGGCTGATTACACAGGTCAAGACTTGATTTATACTTATGAGGAGTTAAACATAGGCATCATCAACACAAAAAACGTGTAGGTACGGGCAAAGTGAATAATTATCATTACAGTGTCTCCTATTCCCTTTTTATCACTGCAACACTTGTACTCACACGCATAATATGTCAACGGCATATTATTCAACAATACCATGAAGGTGGCAGGACGCTCATGAACTCACATTATTTCACTCGTAAATAATTTTATAATTCTGTGACACGCGATCAGATCCAAAAACACGACAAAGATTTTGAAACCTAATTTTAATGTTTCATTTTAATGTTTACTCGGGAATGGTTAAGCCTTTATAATTTATATCATAATTGTTGTACGTATACCCATAGTTGATTGGTAAATATTAGACATGTTTATATGTACAAATTCGTCAAAATTTGGAAATCTAATTTCAAAAAAACACAATGATACAAAGAGTTCAAACTTGTATACTACCCAAAAATAGTAGCACCTAAATTTTTTTGTGGTTTCCCTGGACTGCGGGACGGAATATGTTAACACTACTTGCTCCAAACCATTAGCGAATCCAAGAATAATTACAAGAGATTTGCATTAGGTATATGGTAGAAAATACCTATATGTTTAGCTTATAGTAGTATTATTAAAACCATAAAAACAATAAATTATTGAATATAAGAATTATATAAAAAAAATACACTGCTCAAGCGGCTGGAGATCGCTTAGTCATCGTATCCACCACTGTCCCATAGTAGGTATCCAATATATTATGAACTATACTCTATAGGAAAGTAAATTCATTTTTTCGATTCTAAACCTAATCAAAAAGTTATTGGTTTTAGAATGTACTTAACATTTTAATATCAGTAAATACTTTTAAAAGTAATAATAAATATACGTTCGATGTTTTTCATCTTAATTATTTCATTATTTGAGAAAAGAATAAAAATAAGTTTTGAGGTTGTAAGAAAAAGACAAAACTAATATAATCAAATCGTAATAAAAATATTATTTTATGTTACTATTCAAAATGTAATTAAATATATTTTATTCCATAATTTTAAATCAATATGCGGTCTAGTGTTCAACGGGATAAAAAAATTAATTAACTACCTAATTAAGATTTTTTAGTACCTGCTCAGCATTTTTTATAAATGTATTATTATGCACGTATGTATTAGTTAGTATAATAACATCAGTCAAATTCGTTAAAATATATATAATATGAAAATGAATAAACTATAGTATACCTAGTTAAATTGGCCTATATATTATGGAAAAGGTTAAAAATCAGAAAATGTTTTCGTCGAAATTGAATAATATTTATCTAAACAAATTCGGGAGTCAACACAGATTCAATAACTCTGGTACCGGGCTTAAAAAGGGTCTCTGCTTGTTTTGAATACCTACCGGGCTCAAAAACTGTTTCCCAGTAGGTGATAAAATCTAGTTTGTGTTTGCCGTGATTCCAATAATAAACGCCAATGAATCTCGAAATGACTCGTACATCACTCAAATTAATGAATGAAAAAAATACGTGACATATTGGCTTGTATTATAGTCTTATAGGTATGTTTTTTTTTTTTTTTATTTGCCATACGAGTAAAATGTAGGTACGCGTTAATATTCAACGGGGTAAATCCGAGAGGTATAACCCACAATTATTACTGATAATATAAGCAATTATGCTGGCCCTACTATAGTAGTGCTGCCACTATTACTATACTGTCTACTACGATACCTACAACTTACTACTAACTACTGCAACTACAGTGCTACTATACCTACTACAACTACTATAGTGGTGTAATACCACAAAGTAATAATAATAATAATAATAATAATAATAAGGCTGGCTGGCTGTCGGATACTCGATTAAAGAGTGGCCATGTATGGCTTTATATCGACCAGGAGAAAAAGGGTAAAATGATGATGGGTTTTAAAGAGCTATATGTTGCAGCAATAAGGATTTTTTTCCTTCTTTAAAGACTCCAATGCTGCGGGGCCCTCTGAGGTTTTCTAAAGTGAGTGGTAAGTACGCGCCCGCACACGCACACACACAGTACACATTCATACACACCTATAAACAATTATTGCATTTAAAACGTGGCGCGAGTCACCGCTACTATAATATAATACTAAATGTACTGGAATATATAGTAAAGGTAGGTACCTACAAACACATAAGCACTCGCACAAATAATATACTCGTATGCGCGCACACGCATTCGAATGTCAAGTAGGTACTGTGTGCCCACTGTGTGCTTTTATGTATATAATATAATGTGTGTTGGGTATATAAAACATATAGTGGTGTGTACACTGTACATATGTATATATATATATATATATATATAAATATTTGTGTGTTGGAGACCGACAGTGATTATTATAATAATGTAACGTCATTAATAGCAGAGAAAATCGTGTATAGTGGCTGAGCCCACACGACCAACCCTTTAGCGCGACTATCATCAACACATTTAAAAACAATATAAACGCGTTACAGACAACAACTAAATCAATTATGCAGATGTGAAAGATATAATAATAATAATATTATTATATGTGTATGTGCCATAATATTATATTATATATATATATAATACACAAATACATTATTCCAGTGTACATGTAAACAAAGAACAACAATAGACGCGGGTATGTATACGCACCGCACACGCAATAGATAATAGCCAATAGGAATAACGATAACGTCGATAACGATCGTTAGGATAATGTCGATGAGCACATCAATCACGCTGTAAAAGCACATCTGTCCTTCATATATTTACAATAATATTATAAACGACTATATGGGTGTCGGCGGCTTGTAGAAAAAGAGTTGAGTTACAATATCTTTGCTCCTTTTATTTTTGCTCTTATATATATTTCAAATAATACAACCGACATATTGGTATAGGTAAAATGGTAGTCCACACAGTGTAGGATTGTTTGTAGGTACTGTAAATGCGCGTTATGTCAATTATTTCAATACCTATTCTAATATTCTATAAAACCCCCGAAAAAAATCCTTATTACGACCTACCTACTCAATATTTGTTAGATATTGTATATGATATTCACATCGTAATATATGGTTCTTATCCAAAAATTGGGTGTGACTTCATTAGAATATCAAAAAATCCACGTTCCCCCGACATTTGTTGAAGAAAATTAATTCTGTTACTTTCTTTGATGTAGTATATTCAATAAAGTATATTAATTATTTACTTATTCCATTATAATTTTCTATAAAACCTAATTATCCAAACTTTTTGATCTTAAGTATTTTGTAAAATGTTTTTCTTCTAAAAAAACTGTCTACCTACCCTTACTCCATTTTAACGTTTTTTATAACAAAAAAATTAGGAATTACTATTAACAGTATATATTTTTAATTACATGTTTCAAAAATGTATCAATATAATTCACAACTTTTTTTGTTTTTATAATCATTGAACATTTCATTTATGATAACTAAATGTATTTTCGGAAGATATTATATTTTGATAAATTTAAACAAATAAATATTACGACCCTTAGGTTTAAATTGCTTGTCCGCTACGAATAATTAAATTACGAGTATAATACTGAATTATTATTATTTAACGACCGTGAAATTGATTTAAAAACTATAGCTGTACAATGTACATTCGATTTATGCGAAAGAGATTTAATATTTATATTTTCATAGTGGATTCCTTGATCTACTGAAAAATAACATTTTAGAACTGAATTATTTAATAGACTGACCTATATTTTAAAAATTCAACATAAAACAATTTCCTTTACTATTTAAGTTTAGTAAACAAATTGGTTGTTCCCTTAAATTTGAGTAACCCTGTAATTTCGTTTATTTAATATAGGTAATAATATTTCTATAATTTGCAGAGTTATTACTTATTAATTCAGTACTCACTTTGACGTGTATTAAAGTAAAAGTTTTTACTAAATAAAACAAATTATAATATATATACAGTATTTTCAGATTAAAGCGCTCAGACGTGCATGCATGCAATATACAATAAGAACTTCGAAATATGACCTAAAACAGCCCCAATCCTGCTAAAAATTAGTTGATTATTTTAATAGGTATCTACTTTATTTAAATAATCTTATTGAAAAAAAACAACAATAATTGTGGTTTATCATTTCTGTAATTGTAATTACTTAATTTCTGTAATTTAAAACTAAAGGACTAACACATCTTAGTTTATTTGCGTGTTGTTAAATAAAGTTTACTCGAAGAAATATCCTTAAATATTTTATATGTGTTATAGAAAATAAAAAAATCATTTAGAAATATAAAAATATAAAAATTCAAAATCAAACATTCGTTCTAAAATATATTAAAAAATATGCTTGTCTAAACATGTTTTGTTTCTTAGTCCATAATGTCTTTAGTACAAAACAAATGTGATAAGTAATTGATTTTTATAGTAAACCCTGCAGAAAAAAGTGCAAATACGTTAAATTGACTGAATATTATTCTAACTATGACTAGGTACCTAGTAAATTTAATAAAAATATTTTTATAATCAATTATAATTGTAGCTGCTTGTCGTTGACATAAACACTTGTACCTAAAGCAAAATTTATTTATTAGTAGATTCTTAATGATGATCACAGTATGTCAGAAGTAAACAAAACGATCAAATTTATTTTATTTTTATTATTATCTAAACGACATTTCTTTACTAGTTAAAATACTCTTAAGTCTAAGGAATTCTAATATATTCATTCTGGTAAAACAAGTTTCTTTTTCGCACACAGACTACTTCAACCATCAAAACAACAATATCGTCTGGCCATCTGCCAACTATTCAGCATCATATAATTTATGGTTACTTTAATGTTATAAAATATTTTATAAAGGTATTATTTTTATAGATTGGCCACAAAAAGAAATGTCATACTCGATTGACGTTTTAAAATTGTCTATAAACTACTTTTAATTTACAAATAAATTCTAACAAACAAGTTATACAATATATAGGTACCGATACCCACATTAACAATAAAACTAAGTTCCAGATTTGAATACAAATATCGGGAAACCAGTTCTGAATTTAATGTGGTTTATTTTAAATGTTGTTCATATAGTGAAATTAATCCCTTATAATTCAATATTATAGTTAGTGTTTTATATACTTAACATTCTAAATAACGTTATGGTTAAAACTAGTTCTATGTCTCAAAGTTTTAAAAACTAAGTATTGTTAAAATTTTTACTAGTAACCAAACAGTTATTTATTTATAAGATATAACATGATCATTTTTTTTATGTTAAGCTTTATCAACAAAAATTAAAAAACTGTCAATGTAAGCTTCAAACGCATTTAAAAATTGAAACAAAACATCAGGAGCTTTACATCTGAAAACTTTTTAGCTGAGCTTCAGTGTCAGCAAATAAAGGTTGTACCCACTGTTTAAATAATGAAGTTGATCAACGCAGATGAGCTCTATGGACAAATTTAACTTTAAAACATTTCAGTTGCATATGTATATTTCATAAGTAGTTGTAATGTATCAACATAATTAGAACATTATATTATAATTATTAAACTCGGATGAATATTACAACTTTTAGTACCTATACCTACCTTAAATTACACAATGCAAATAATTTAAAAGCAAATTGATAGACTTTAAAAAAAAAGTCTTCGCATAAGTCATAAAAACTATAATCCACTAAATAATCAAAAATAGTCGTAATTTTATTATATTCGAATAGGAACCAATTTGTAATAGAATAATATACTTACCGACTACCACCTTTAAAGTATTCGTCCAAAATAAAAACCAATCGTTTATACTTTCATCTAAAAAATGAATACCTACTCCACAATGGTTTTAAAAATACATATCAACTAACGATTTTCGTTACTTTAGGAGTACCTATATGGCTAAATATATAGTTCAATTTACCTAATATCACGTTAAAAATGTATAAAAAAAAACTGAATCATACTGAAACATTGATGGTAAGCACTCATCTCAAGTAATAATAAATCACCACATTCAAGAAAACGGTTAGGTACCATGTGTATTCTACTCTCAGTAAATATACTGTAATAGGTAAATGTAGTATACGTATATACGGTAGTATACTAGTATAGTGGTAATGCTTATGTCGTGTTACGAAGTTGAAAGAGCTTTTATTATAAATTGTGAATAAAAATAAAACAACTTGAATCACCCGGAATTAAGATTTTAAGTTAAAATATACATAACTAACATATTTACAACAATAATGAAACCTTTTCCGAAATAGGTCCGTTATAGAGCCACGCGTATAATAGTACCTACGCAGCGTGTTACACGCGCGTTTTTTGATTTACATTTTATAAGTTTGTTTGCACTGACGGCATGATAAATGAATGTCAACCATTTCGAGCAAAAAAATAGTAAAAATATAAATAAGTACATACTAAGCCAGTGTTTTGAATCTCTATATATTATGTGTATAATTATTATAAATGTTTTTAATTTCAAAAATACGTATAATCCTACATTTACCTATAGTTCAAAACATTTTGGCAATGATATTCCTGTTTATTTTCGGGATTTTAATTTTTTGTTTGTAAACATTTTATACATTTGCCTTAGTTTTATTTGGTAAGAATTACATGTTTAATTTTAAATCAATTGGTTGATCGATGAAACGCTTTTTAAGATAGGTACCGAAATGTTTCATGTGGAGTAGGTATCATTTGAATTGTATATAATCAATATTCTTACATTAAGATTGAAATGTATACCTATACAAGATGGATGGAAAAATGTATTATAATCTATGTATTAAATTTAATTCTAATGAGCTATTACTAACTTATATTAGCTAATTTGAAGCCTTAACGTCAAGTTAAGTATTATTTAATTTTAGATGAATAAATCAGCTTTTATAAAAATACAGATTAGAGATATAACACAAATAGGATGCTTAGTAATGAGTAGTATAATACATTTTTCAGATAAACTTAGCAACTCAAATAAAATAATACTGAATCGAATAAAATACCAAAATAATGAATTTGGTAAAATTAGGTTCCAAATTATGGTTAATTATTATACAATTCTAATAAATATTAAATTCTAATCTAAATTATTTCTTATTTCTAGAACACGATACCAGTATTTTATAAACGTTTAAGACAAAATGGTTGTAGGTAAAATTTGTAAGGCTTACAAGTTACAACCACAAATTAATCTACAACAGACGAACGTGAGAAAAAAACGTAAAACATTTCCATGTAATTTTTAATAATATAATTATTATGCTATATATTTAATGATGTCTATAATTTTTACCTTACCTATATAGTATAGCAGTGCCTCAGAATGAATAATTCAAAGTAGTTTTCATCTATTATAGTCGTAAGTAAAAATTTAGGTCGTCGTCATTATATTAGCCAGCTATTTCATCGACTGCTAGAGGATATGCTATTGGCAGTATATCCGCATAATTGTATTCGAATGATGTTGCTAATAACCGTTTTATTGAATTTAAATAATTTTAAAATTAAATTCTTCACTAAATAACTCAGTTTTAATTGCGTAATAAGATAATATAATAGTACAACAATACAATATTTATAAACGTCAGTGAGTGGACTATAATAATACTACATCATTAGTTTTAACGAAATTTAATCAACGGTCGACAAAATATACGGTAGGAAGTTAATATCACGATGTAAGAAAACTCTCTGATAGAAATTAAAACTCGATATCGTTCTGTTGTTGATATATATTTTTTTTACATTAAAAATGCGATAACTGTTTTCCGTTTTTATTATTATTTTTTTTTATTTTTTGCGATCAAAACAATATGACGTGAACGTCCGCCATCGGACAGAAAATAATTAATGCGGACATGGTCGTTTTAAATTTACGCAAAACCCACGTGGACCGCACATCGATCGTTCAGCACCGGACGGGCATGACTACACCGCACGACAAACGTCCCCGTCGCTGTCGGTCAGCCAACTGCTTACAACTGCTTTCCGCACGCGTGTACGTGGTACCTCTTCTAAAGAGGTTTTCCCTGACGCGTGCGACACTAACGCCGCACGCTATGGCGCGACTCTTTTCCCTCCACACGCCGCCAACGGTATCTCAATTAGGCGCAATACGCCTTGGCGCTTGCACGGTAGGCAGGTACATTATTATTATTACTATTATTGTTGTTATAATTATATTATGATATTAATGTAATCGCGTTTTCTTTTGTACCTCTACAGCGGAGGTTCACTACAACTACAACAACTGTGGAGACGGGTGCACGAAATCTGTAGGGTAGGCCCATACGCTTTATGACGATAATAATAATATATATTTTCAGATGCACCTGTTATTTTTAGATTCTGATCGGAGCGAGGAAGCTAGTGGTTTTGCGTAATGGTGTTTATTTTTTTATCCTGTATACAAAATTTCTACCAGAAGCAATGCTTCGATTTCAACACATATAGTACCTTATATTTTAGCAAATCGGATGAAAATGGTACTTTAGAAAGGTCATTTTTCGATTTTCTCAATAGTTAATTAATGCCATAGGAAAACTACCGATAAATTACGAAAAACCGCTAAAAATGGGATTTTAATTTCTAACGCTTTGTTTATCACCATAGCAACGAATAAAAAATAATAATATTATAATATTAATTCAACTTACAGGCTATAATAAATTATAACAATATAAAAATCCAGACTGACAAACTGTCTCCGTTCAGAATCGTTTTTCTTATTATACAATGATATTATATCA
Source organism: Acyrthosiphon pisum (assembly GCF_005508785.2). Classification (NCBI taxonomy): domain Eukaryota; kingdom Metazoa; phylum Arthropoda; class Insecta; order Hemiptera; family Aphididae; genus Acyrthosiphon; species Acyrthosiphon pisum. The sequence goes on from NC_042493.1 coordinate 14,877,678, forward strand.
TTGAATTCAAGTTTAATACAATCCATTGTACCTACATTGAACCACTTATAACCTACTGTACAGCAGAGTGACATCCACTTACACTTTTAATACACTTTTTCTGTATTGACACACACGCTGTTGCACTGTTGTAAGGTTGTGTGCGGAGTGCCAACGAAATAAAACGTCTTGATACGCCCGATACAATATTGGGTTTTAGGTTTACCAGGTTAGGTAAGGTGGTACACACTGTATTTATTATTATATTGGCCATATACTGCGATAAGTATAATATTATGTTTAAGGCAAATATATTTCGTTCAAATGAATAGTATACAAAACAATCACTGCAGCGGCGCCGAACATTCATCCGGTTCAATGGAAAAATCATGGGTTGGAATAATTAACTTTATTGTTGATAATAATAATTATTGTGAGTTGTAATAATATGATGAATATATTATGCTATTTAGTGGAATATACTATTTTTGTGGTTATTATTTTATAAATTGAACCAGTTGGTAAAATATGGTACATTAGGCACCATTGCATCAATAAATGTATGAATGACATATTATAATATAGTTTTTATACGAATCCACCTTAGATATTTGTGTATACATTTATTACCCATACAAATAAAAATGTTTTATATTAATAATGTGATGATAATGATCATACACCAATGTAGTTGGTTATCTACTTATCTACAAAATTATATTATACAGACAGCTATTACAACTATTACATAATTTGAATATTATATACCTACCTAATTATTATGAATAACTAAATTTTATTTCATTTTTATTTATTTATAAAATACTTCGGTCGTCTAATGATTACAGAACCTAAACAGGATATTTAATATTGTTAAATATTATTATATTAATAAAAACATGATTATTCAACATATTTTTTGAATATTTTATATTACAATATTTATCATCCAGGTAAGCGGTTCTCAACCTCCTTATATCCCAGTACAACCTACACATTTTTAAAACGTTCGCATAGCCAACCACTTAAAATAAAATCCTGATCTTCATAGATATAAAATAAATATATACGGGCTTCACACCTTTGGTAGTGTTATAACTGGGCCAAGTTATTATCGTACTCGTGTCGCAAAACGTAATATCTTAAATCTGAATACATAATTTAAATTGTACCATTTATGAGATTTTCGCGTACCATCGATTGAGAACCACTGGTCTAGGTGAAGATTTCAGGGAAGCGATAGGAAACTAGTGCCCCCCGTTGACTTCGGTTAAAAAAGGGGGGTGAAAGTGCAAATCCTGCAGCGACGAAAAACAGGATCTGAAGAATAAAGGCTGGGTGTTATAATTAATAAAAAGTTTTTTGTTGAATAATTAATAATTATAAAACCAAAGTAATATAACTTTGTTATTAATAACATAAAATATAATTAATGTTATTCATTCTATTATTATAACCGAGAAATAAATATTGAAAAATATGTATCTTTTACTTTTAAATAAAAAAGACACAAGGTACAATATGTATCCAAGATATGTATAGGTACTGCCAGACCAACCCAACTGATCTATGGATCCACATTATTACGTAAATTGATTATTTTCTTACGTTTTTCAGACGTGAAAATATATACCCATTTTAGATATTAGCACTAAGGCACCTGCAGGATGCAGACCAGATTTTAGGTAAAGTATCTTTTGATACTTTCATGATGTGGTACTGAACCTTTTTTAAATCACTGGGGTAAATTCTTTTTTTGGGCACCTACCCACTCACCTTAAGAGATGAGGTTTTTATTTTAAATAGTTGTAAATTAAATACAGGAGTGATCGTAAGGTTTAATTTTAGGGGGGTTAGGAGTGCATTTTTCCGATTTCCGAGTACAAAATTTGTGACTGTACACACTGCGTAGTCAGTGATGACTGGTATTTTGCAGTGGTTCCTGCTCAATGTAATCATTATGGTGCTGGACAAAACGTATAACATAAACCGACTGGTAAATCGATGAATGTATTGATTTTACAATGATTTGTGTGTGTTTTTTTTGTGTGTCTTGTGTACACGATAAATAGTGTAAATCATCCTTCGATTTTCTACCTCAATATCTTTTCTGGTGGGTAAGTGAGTCTAGTTGGTGCATATGGGAGGTTAGATTTTAATTAGCAGTAGTTTTCAAATGGGAATTTTTACGCAAAACCAGTTTTAGACAAAATCGATTTTGGTTTTTGGTGTAACTTTAAAAAAATGACAGTAGATGCGTGCAATTTTTACTAAATATTTATATTAGCATTATCTATAGGTACACCAAACAATTTTCAAAAATGTTTGACTCATACTCATGTTGAGTTATTTATGAGCATAATATGACATTTTCGATTTTATGAGTTTTTTTTAAAATTTTTAATGTCAAAAAACTTAAAAATGCAATACAAGGTTCCTCATAAATTTTTTTTAGGGAAAAATAAAAAAAAGTTAAGCGCAATTCAACAATAACTTTCGAGCGTCTGAAATAAGAATTTTGAAAATTTGAAAATCATTTTGAATTAAAAATTCATAAAAAATAATATTTTCTATCTAAGATTTTAAAATTGAATGCAAGATTCCTCAAAAGTTTATCTATTTTTAATAAAAAAAAATGTTTATCGGAAAGTCAAATTACATTTTTACGAGCGTTTAAAGTTCAAATTGTTATGACATTGCAGGATATTTGCTCGATTTTTCATAGAACAGTTTTTTTATTTTGTTGTGATTCAAAAACGAATTATCATATAGATCCTTGAAATGTATATTAAATGTTTGTCTTATATTTTTTTTATACTTGAAAACATTTTCAAAATAATTAGACTCGTTTTTGATCCTTGAAATGTATATTAAATGTTTGTCTTATATTTTTTTTATACTTGAAAACATTTTCAAAATATTTAGACTCGTTTTTGAGTTGTTTACCAATATTTTCAATTTTCAATTTTTTCTTTTTTTTTCTTTAGGTAATTGACAATAAAATTTTAATTGTTGGGTCAAAAAGCTTGCACATTTAATATTGGCTACTGATATAGTTTTACAACAGCAGTTGAAAAATATTAAAAATACATGGACATCATTTTTTGTTATAAACATTTAAAGTACAGATTTTAATAAAATGTATCAAATTGAAAATTAACAAATTATTTAGTAGTTTTAACATTTATAAAATGTTAGACTTTTATAGTTAAGGATTGAAAATTTATTGAAACCATGTTTTTTCCAGGGAACGGCTTATTTATATACAATTATGGCTTTATATTATGGCGACAAGAAGTTCTTATTGTCAATTTTGTTTTATTTTCGATGATAGATCAAGAAAAAGTCGTATTACAATTTAAAATAATAAAAAATAATTTAATTAACAATATATACCTATTTATTGATGTATTTTGTTTTTTTTTTTTTTTAAACATTTGAATATGGAAGGGCTGCAAATGTCCCGATTGTAGGCGGAAAATTGCTTAATTCACCACTGTAGTACTGTACAATGATATTATATCCTTGAATTCAAATCTAATAAGATCCACTACAGTGACTCACTTGTAACCTTCTGTACAACAGAGCGTCACCCAATTACCCGATTTTTACTTTTATATTTTACTGAACCTATAAGTACATCATTCATCATAATCTTAAGGTAAAAAATATATATTTGCATCCACTGATAGATAGCAAAATAAAAATAACACTTTACTTTGTTCGCATTACATTTATGATTTTTTATTTTGTTCAACAATGCTCGAATTACTGAAAGCAAGTATTCGAAAATATTGGGAAGTTACAATAAATTTTAAGACTTGAAATAAATACACTGAATAAAATGAACATGTGTATACAAATAGAAACTACTCGACGATTGTGTAGTGTTACAACGAGTTTTATTACTTGAAATATATTTAGGAATTAATATTGTGCATAATATTATATATTATTGTATAATAATAATACAAATAACACAGCTCGTGTTTATTATATCGTACCGGCAGACATAATTTAATTAATTTATTTGGAACAGTAGTTATTTGCAGCCAAAACTGCTATAAGGCGCATAGTTCACTCAATGATTTATTATAAACTGGCTAAAATGAGTACAGGATTAATATATTTAAGATGTACAAAACTGTTGGAAAGATATTAAATATATATTTATAACATTTTATTTTTTATTAATTATATGATCATTCAGGTACCGAATGCTATATTTTATTAATTTATGTTAATAAATGGCTGTGGCCAATAGTTCAAAATGGTGAACCACCATTACAGTATTTATATTATATGATTATAATGTACATATATTATAATATATTATATATTATTATGTATCAATACCTACATAAAACATAAATGGTGGAGGTGCCGGGCATGCGCTGGTATTTTACTCATACTATAATATAGTATATAATATATATATATTATAGTCATTGGCGCAAATAGGTGGGGGCGTGGGAGGACTTAGTCCCCCCACATTTCTGCCAAGTCCCCCTAGTTCAAAAGCAAGTAATTAGTACTGAGCATATATAATTTTTAGAAAATATTATGGGAGGGGCTTTTGTCTCCCCAAAATAATTTGTCTATTTGCGCATATATGACTATTATAATACTATAATACAACTTAGGTAAATTTTTTTAATATTGTATAGTAATATGTGTCAGATACTCAATACTTAACAAACGTTTATTAATTAATGAACTATAAATATATATCAATACAATAACAATATTACAATTATAATATTACAATAACAATTATAGTATATCTACGTATAAGTCTTAAGGTAAGTATTAACCTTGACCCTGGTCGGCTGGTCCCCATATCGATTACGTGTGCTGCAAGTCCTTCAAAACACTGAATTTTGTCTTTGGGCAGGCTAAAGCCTTTTGTTTTAGAAGGTCCGTTAATAATTGCTATTTTGTGCTCTTATCAGACCCATACTTCGAATACGAGGAGACGTTGGAGATTCCTATTCAACTGCAGTTGAATATATATCACCATGGTGATTTTAGGTAACTTAAGCCCAGTTCAACGATTCCAACCAAGTTATTTCGGTTTGAAAGTAATTTTCTCCATATTTCTTGCGTATTTGACCGGACGTAGGCATGCTGCATATATTCTTAATGGGCTGTTGGAAGTACCTTTGATTTGCCCATCCTTCTATCATTACTATTATTTAAACCTTAAGAGTTAAGGTACTTCAAGTCATCTGCTACATTTTATGCTCCACTAATTATTAATTAGCCAATGAGCCGCTTATTTGTGTAGACGCCTTCACCATTTAACTTTATGTTATCTTGTACGTTTTGTTTATATTCTTCTATACCTACTTGTTATGTTTTTTCTTGTGATTGTATGCACATTTTTATATTATTAATTTTAAAATTGTTAATATTATTATATGACATATAATAATCATTCATATTTCATATGATTTGAAAAAAGACTAATAATAAAACAATACAATTAGACAGTTTAATATAAACAACATTAGCCCCTATACCTGTCTTAATTAATTTGATATTCTGACAAACAAAAAATAATCAAAAAGAATTAGGGCGTATATTTTAGGAGCAATATAGATCAAAAACAAGTAGAAGATTGTTTTACCTTTAACAAAAATGTTAAATTACCAATACAATTTTAAAATACTCCCTTACTAAATATTGCGACATTATAGTCGACAAGCTAAAAAGTAAAAACAAAAATTTTTTTTCATCCCAATTATTAATAAAATAACTGGTAATTTTTTACCTTTCACCTTCCAAGGCTCCAAAGTACCAACTAATATTTCCTACCTACTTAAAATATATTCAAGTTAAATATTGGAGCATTTTTACATTAAAGACGATTTCAGACAAAGAAACACACATCTTTCTAAAACTGATACGCGTTTGGCGCCACTTAGAATTAAAAATAGTTCTATACTCCTATATAAATAAACACAACAATATTATGTATCCACTGGATGCTTATAGTTGATTTTAGAATGTCGGATATGTTATTTTATGATTTTTTTTTATTAATAATCTAGTTAGGTCCCCCTGCGGGTGCCGTTGTTTAGGAGTAGGTGTAAGTGTGTAACACATGCGATAAAAATAACACGCTAAGGATATGATAAATACCAATTATCACTAAAATCGTCAGTCATGGATCCGTTTATTATTTGTGTGTTTACTACACCGAATTGAGAAGCCCGGGCGTTATTATTATAAATTTATAACATTCCGATCTTGCGGCTTGTTGAGTGACGGCGCGTGTACGAAGGACCCAATTAACGATGAGAATATCGTGGGCCAAATAACATTTAAAAAGAAAACGGGTTTTACAAAATTACGAAAAGTGACTTATAAACACTAACCCTTGAGAAAATGCTTGATTGGTGGTTTACACGTGTATCTCAAAAGGAGTTTATAAAAACCGTAATCATCCGCGTAACAACCACTAACCAATATACCTATATTTACCTATACCTATATTTATTTATTTAAAACGGGATAAGCCCAATACAAATTTTGGATGATAATAATCTTACATTTAGCTTACATAAAATAAAGTTATATTAAAACAACAATTAACAGATAATATAGAATACATAAGAAGTAATTGATTTAGTCCACTATTAAGGATGATGGACGCTTGTTCGCATTCTCATAATTGATGAAATAAGACTGTTTGATACATTATTCTAATTATCTTGTAGTAGAATAAAATTCCAGTGTTTAGCTTGTTTAACTTATCGTGCAATTTGACATCACTCTGCAACTTAGCACTAAAAATGCAAACTGAAGGATATTTGCATACAAACGGAGTCCAAGAGCGTCCGCAGGGGGTAAAGTAGGGGCAGTTACCCCTCCTTTGGCTTTTTCTGGGTTCATTATCATATATTATTATTGATGATTATAATCTTCTAAAAAACTTTAAAAAATGCCCTAACAATTCTAATTAGTGCACTAAATTATTTTACATTCTGAGTAGAACGATGATTGATGAATGTATTGATTTTACAATGATGTGTGTTTTTTTTAAATTTTATTATTTATTTTTCATTTTTTTTTTGTATATAATGTTTAATAATAATAGTCAGGGTTAAATATATTGCAATACAAAATGCTCCTTCTTTTTGTTACTGTATCGGGAGTCGGGACACAAGAAACAAGATTCAATTGTATTTAAAATACTGTCCAACCCTGAAAATATATATATATTAAAGGAAAAGTTATTTTTAAGTATAACATAACCTAAAGAATGCATTAAAAATGTCAAGTATCTTTATACGGTTATTAAAGTATCTAAAAAAATTTATTTAGATAGAAAGTTGGTAAAACTGAAAGTACCTACTCTATATCTCTATATCAAGATTCAAGATACTCTTTTTGTGGTATCTTGCTGAGTCCTGACAACATTATAAGTTGTACCTCTGTAGTACAGATTTTTCATGCTTTTATGCAAAATACATAATGTTCAATTTTAACTTTATCGTATTAAAAATTGACAAGACATCACTATTTTTATGACATTATTGTCTTATACTCAGTTAAACTAATTAATTACTATACTTAAATCAACGAGAGAACGCAAGTCAGCGGTGCCTAAAACTCGGCTATTGCTACGCATTCCTATCTAGTGCTCAGCTAGGAGAGGGGGGGGGGGGGTAATTTAAATACAGTAATTTCCTATGTCTTATGTTAACTTATTATTTTTATTTTAGATTCTGAGCGACTGAATGGATGATGAATGTATTGATTATTATACAATGATGTAGTTTTTTTTTATGTCTGTCATTACCTTTTAGGACTAAAAGGTTAGGTTAAGTGCTTGGATTTTCTTCAACAGTATCTTTTCTGATAGGAAAGTGAATCTAGTTGGTACATTGGGGATCAAAAGTAAAAATGTCCCAGTAGTTTTCAAAAGCGCCGTGAAAAACAAAAAAAAAATTAAGAGCAAACTAGAAATTTTACGCAAAATCGATTTTGGCTTTTGGTGTAACTCTAAAACAAATAACCATAGATAAATGAAATTTTGACTGAATGTTTATATTAGTACTTTTTATATACCATTACATTTTCAAAATATTTTGAGCTGTTTACGGACATTTTCAGTTTCCAATTTTTTTAGTTTTTAATTCTATAATTGTCAATAAAATGTTACTTGTTGGGTAAATTAGGCAAACCCACTTGCCCACCTTTTAGATTCTGAGTGGAACGATGAATGTATTGATTTTACAATGATGTGTGTTTTTTTTTTTTTTTTTTATTTTTTTTTGTGTCTGTCATCACCTTTTAGGACAGTAAAAGGGCTTGGATTTTCTTCAACAGTATCTTTTCTGATAGGAAAGTGAATCTAGTTGGTACTTTGGGGGGTCAAAATTCTAAGAAATACATAAGCACAATTTATTTTTATAGTCATTTTAAGTTCAAATTTGGACGAAATTGCATATTAAAAAACCTGGAATAACTATTTTAGTTATTTTGTTGTTATTGTGGGTACTTGAAACTTCTAAAGTATACTATTATATATCTATGATAATAGAACCACGGTTTTTTGTTGATGTATAACTCGTTACCTAATGGATATTATGATATAATTAATTTGAAAATTATTAATAATACTATAGATAAGTATACCTAAATATGTATGTCTAATATCTAGACTGACATACCGTCTCCGCTCAGAATCGTTTTTCTTATACAATGATATTATATCATTGAATTCAAATTTAATACTATCCATTATACAGTGACCCACTTGTAACCTACCGTATAGCAGAGCGACATCCACTTACCCACCTTTTTTTTATATGATTTTAAAAGCGATATTAGGAGTTGTGGGGGCAAGTGATGAGTATTGAGGATGCTCTTTTTTTAAAAGTAAACAGAGTCCCCTTACTTAAATTTGGCCAAGTTGAACACTGTTGTGGGAACGGAAAGTGGTGGGCACTTTACTAGTGCAAGCGCCTCCGCCGCCGCTAGACTGCGCAGAATCACTGTTGTATACACGTAAAACTTAGATTTTCTTCAACAGTATCTTTTCTGATAGGATAGTGAATCTAGTTGGTACTTTGGGGGGTAAAAAGTAAAAATTTCCCAGTAGTTTTCAAAATCGCCGTGAAAAACAAAAGAAAAATTAAGGAAAAACGAGAATTTTTACGCAAAATCTGTTTTCGAGAAAATTGATTTTGGTTTTTGGTGTAACTTTAAAACGAATGAGTGTTGATACATGAAATTTTCAATGGTTGTTTATATTTCCATTTTCTATACATGATAAAATTTTCAAAATATTTTGATTTGTTTTGAGCTGTTTACGGACAATTTCAGTTACCAATTTAATTAGCTTTATTTTCTATGAATGTCAATAAAACTTTATTTGTTGAGTAAAAATACTTGAAAATTTAATACAAGGCTCCTACTATATTGTTACAATGAGATTTGAAAAATATTAAAAATCCTTAGTCACAGTTTTTGTTTATTAGCATTTAAAGTTCAAAAATTGACAAAATATGTAAAAATCACGAAAATTTGCAAATTATTTTGAGTTAATAATTCGTAAAAATTTTTCTTTTTAAATCTAAAATTTGAAAATTTAATGCAAGATTTTAAAACTATCTTTATCAAAAAAAAAATGTCTTCAAGCAAATCAAATTACATTTTTATGAGCGTTTGAAGTTCATATTTTTACAATATTGGATATTCACTCGATTTCTTGCATAAATAAATTAAAAATAAACATTTTTTTTTTTTTTTTACAGAGTGATTTTTATTATACTTGATTCAGAGTTAGAACTAAGAACGTTGCTTTTATAGATTATGAGATGTAGTGGTGGGACTAAGTGCAATACTACAGTGTCAACCAAGTTTTTACTTTTTTGACAAAAAACTTAAATGTCATAGATGGCATATATATCTATTATCTACAATAGATACAACTTTTTAAGTTTATGGTATCGATGACTGAATAAGGTAGAAATATTTAATTTTATATAAATTACCTAAAATTATAAAATCAACGGTAACATTTTATCTATAAAAATAATGTATTTGATAATTTAAAATTACATAACAATTAATTAAAATGAATGCTGTAAGATTAAGTCTTAACTAACTATGTACGTATAATTTATAAATATTTTTATATTCCTTGTCTATATGACAGAAAATATGTCACAAAAATACTTTAAAACTACCTAATAGACAAAAAATGTAAAAAAGAAAATATTTTGCCTCCCCTTGACAAATACCTGCGGACGCTGTTGACGAAGTCATTAACATAAGTCGAGACCTTTTCACGTAAATTACTGTTTAACATTGAAGATAATATTTCACTTAGCTTCATAGAAGCAGGGATCGACATTTTAAGTATGAACTCAATGAAAATTCGTTTACATATTTACCGACAAATAATCGTATTCATCATTTATTGCGATTTTGGACGAGCGGACTGGAATTATAACGCCTACTATCTAGAATTTAGGCAACTTAATAGACATACAGTATATGTGTAGCGCATAGTAACCAAAGAAGACACCAGCTGTTGTGTGACTATAGTACTATACATGCACAAGTAAATAAGTTCAATACTTCAATGTCTGGATTCCAAAAAATCATTCAGAGTTCAGAGACTTGGCATTATACCTATGATTTCACTATTTCAGGATACGTGAGTAATAAGGAGCTTATACAATTACTTTAAACGACTATTAATACTAATAAAGAGCATTAAAATAAATATCGAAACATAAGAAATAATGTTATTTTGACTACTATATGATACAATAAACATTGTGGATTGTAAAATATTTACTTCAAAAAATGTTTTTAATTTTTAATTTCTCTTTCAACTTAATTATTTTTATTTGTTATGCAATTTATTGCATAAATTGTGATTAATTAATTAGGTAAATATTATTATTACAACTTAAATTAATAATACATTTTAAATTGTAGGTGTTCATTTTCAGTATAGTAGAGACTAGATATTATTATAATAATTGATAAGTAAATATAGACATATAGTACATACCTAGATACCTAATTATAATGTATAGGTTATGAGAAGAATCAATTATTTTAACAATTAATCCTAAAAATGCAACAAAAAAAATTAATAGACTATGCATCAGAGCGTAAGTAGCGCTGGAGGTTCGAAATATCATAGCAACTACAATAATTAAACTATATAATATATTAATATTACGTCTTCCTAATTACGTACCTATAATGTATTATTATACATAGAGTTCAATGGAAAATATTGGCAACTATAGGCACTCAATTAATTTAATCATTTTGTCTCCTTTCATTCCGTATCGAGTACTTACTTACTTCTCACTCAATCTCAGTACCTACACTTAGTAGGTATCTACATATAGTATACCTATGTATTAATTTATGTCTGTAACTCGTCCATTAAAGCAATAATTTATTTATTTCAAAATAATTTCTTTATTTAATTAATTCATTGTCTTCGACAATAATAAACAGACGCGCATAAAATACAGAATACATGATAATGTCATTACTCGATAGTCATTATAATATTAATAATAAAAAAATACTATTTAAAAAGTAATTTTGGATGGTACGGTGTCGGTGAACGCGAACAGCAATCGTAAGTCTCGCACGACTTGTCAGCGTAGTGACATGATGCGTACCCTGATCGTACGAATATACTTGCCAGTGCCAGTTGCCTGCTTAGGTACAATATTATAATTCAAACTAAATATGGTTGGTTTCCCTACTGCGGTCGCGGTCGGCGATTTACACTTAGGCCCGTTTCACATGGACGCATGTCATACGTGGCGTACCGCGCGTTTTTAGTTTAAATGGATTAAGTTCATCCGTGGTATACCGGCAAGGCAAACGCGCCATCGTCGGAGTGGCGATTATGAATTTAACCAATGTAAATGAAAACGCGCGCGTACGGTACGTCGCGTATGAAACGGGCCTTAAACCGCTCGTCGATAGTGACCACTGATCGCGTTCGCCCCATAGGCGCAATTTGGAGAAGTAATTTGGGGGGGGGCTACATTTATATAATCAATACAGAACCGCATCATTTTTTTATTGGGTGGTTTTAAGAATGAATATATTTAAAAACTTAGGGGGGGCTTAAATAAAACTAGAGGGGGCTAAGCCCTCCCCCCCCAAATGCGCCTATGCTTCGCCCAACGAACGACCAGTTGTTTTGTGTTTGGAAGAACGTTTCACGTTAAATTAATTTTACACATTTGACATTTCATTCATGGTTCATCCATAACCAATCATTGGTGAAACAATCAGTGATGCAAACAGAATTTGTCGGTCGGACTTAGTTTCAAAGTTATACACGAGCTTCCATCTGAAGTTAAGATATTGTTTTTCATTGTTATAACTTAGTGGCCGAAAAATTTTAATAAATAACCCATCGAATCACAATTTTTTGATAATTTGACGCTTCTACCATCATCCTATCCTGTCACCACCTCCTACAAGCTAGATGCACGCAACAGGGGTGAATGGGAACGATTTTAGATGTTATTTGATTGTAAAAATGCCAATTTTTTAGATAGAGTTTTTCTGAAAATTGTTTTAGATAGACTACACACAGACTCGTTATTTTAAAGTGAAAATTTTAATTTAGGTCTGTTAGTTTTTTTTTATATTTTTTTTCAAAAACGTGTTCATATTATTTCCACGTTGATGGAGTGAACCGGAACATACGTACAATTTTCTCAATTTTTCTGATTCAGGTCAACTGGAGGTTGATACGAGCACATATTATTATTTAAAAAAGGTTATAGGACATACCTACCTTATTAATTTCAAAAAAAAAATATATATAAAAATACATAATATGTAACTACATAATTAATTAAAAACAAATTAAAATAATAACTTATTAAATCAGGTATATTTAAAACAAGTTAATTAGTTTCATATCTTTTTTAAATAACTTAATAATTATTATTATTTTTGTTATGCACTTAAGTTTATAGCAATTATATATGTAGGTAATAGACATTTTTAATAAATGTGGTAGGTATGGAAATTTGTTAATATTTTCGAGTGTTCCTGTTCACTCAATGACACAGATTAGAAGTATTTAACTTCGAAGAATATTTTCTACTTGAAAAATTTTAATAATCGCAACAATTGCTTTCCTCAACTCCGTGTATGACTTTCCTATGAAGTTTTACGTAAACTTAAATTTCACAAAAAAAAATTAAAATGATTATAGCTTATCAGTGGCAACGAAATGGTGCTACGCCAAATGCCATTTAGTCAATATAACCTAAATGTTGTTTGAAGCGAAGTGCCGGTGTTATCATTAATATTTGTTAACTTTTGTATCAGCGTAAACAATTCAAAACAAATTTTTCTCATTTTGTTCAGAGTTCCTATTCACCTATTAAATATAATATCATATTTAAAAAAAAATGAATAACCGATTAAGGTCGTATGTTCTTAAGAAATTCACCAAAGAACAAGATGAACAATTGGTAGAATGCGTTGCCAAATATCCATCAATTTATAATCCACAAAATAAGGATTATAAATTATTATATATTAGAGAGGCAATATGGAAGGAAATAAGTGAATTAGTTGGCAGAAACAGTGAGTTACAAATGTTAATACCTAAAGATTATTTAATATGTTGCTTACCTACTTCTTTTTTTCATGTACTTCAAAATATTGTATTTACAATTTGATATAGGTACCTATCTAATTTTTTTTAAATAGTTTCCTTGCCATGGGTATTCACATATAATTCTTTAAATATAGTTAGGTACCTACCTGTACAAAATACAAATTATAAAACAAATATTCAAAATTATAGGTAATATTCTTAAAAGACTAAAATGATTAATGATTATACATTTGTATTACGTCTTATAACTTATACTTATATTTTTACAAGTAAAATACCTAAAACAACATTGTTGTTCCAACTTGTTCTGCTGAGATTTAAATTAGTTTTTTTTTTTTATATTAGAGGAAGACTGCAAAAAAAGATATAAAAATATAAAAGACACATATTTGAAAATTAAAAGATCAAGAAAAATGAAAACAGGGTTGAAAATGTCAAGAGTTTCTTTAAAATCAACCAAATGGAACTTAGCACCGCATTTAAAATTTTTAGATGTTCTACCAGAGAAAGAGTAAGTAATATTATGCAATTCTAATTTATTTGTACTACCATTCATAAGATATTATTACCAAACTCCGTTCTAGTTACCCATATTTGGTTTAACTTATTTATGTCAACATTATGTAACATATAAAAAAAAATTGCCTCCACATAATTGAAAGTACAAATTTCACAATTTGTAATGTGTTTTAAGATTATGATAACTCATTGTAGTGAACGTTAACATAAGAAAACTAGTAACTTGTTATTTTACTTGATAAATGATTAACTTACCACTCTTAAATATTACAATACTACACAATATAGGCACTATTAATAATGCTTGTAGGTTACTTGTATACTTTTCAATTAATTACTTACCAATTTTTTTTATTACCTATATAATACATTATACATCTAACTTTTTAATTATATTCCAACAGTCTTACATCACATATTAATGATATGGATTACGATGAAAATTCCAACTCTGAGCAAAATGAAGACGAAGAAGGCACTGATACTCAAGCTACCCAACCATTACCTCTACAACAGAAAGATAAAATAAAAGAAGCACACATTATAATGAAACAATTAGAAAAAAAGGTAAAAGAAAGATCAGAGATATTAACAAAGCCAGAATCATATAATTATGAGGAATACGACGATGTAGATTTTTTTTTAAAAAGTCTAGGCATTACAATCAAAAAACTTCCACCTCAATTAATTATTCAAGCAAAAGTTAAAATGTTATCTATTATAATGGATTTGGAACTTCAAGCATCTAGTGATGTTTGACACAAATCATGCATACAAATAATTATACTGGGAATTTACTTCAAATTCCTTACATATACCTAATATACATAATATTTGATATTCCTACTCCATATACTGATATATACGATATTATATACAAAGACATATAAATACAAGATGATATCTATTTATTTAGTTTTATGATAAATATTGTTATTTTTTAAAATTTAGTACCTAATTGGATACTAATTTAACCATTAATGTAAATAGGTATAAGTTCTTTTTAAATACAATTTATTTTAATTATATTTATACTCTATACTATGTACAATTTACTTAGAAATACTTACTACATGTACATGTTCACAGTGACATATCCAGAATTTTTTTTTTTTTGGGAGGGGGGGCTTGTAAATGAATTGTTGATGAAGTTTTTTGAAAAATTATTATTAATGAAAAATATGTTGTTATTATTTAACAATTTTCGGGAGGGGAGGGAGGTTACTTTGGTGCACATTCCACGTTGGAGGAGGGAATTGAGGAGGAAGTCAACGAAACCTAATACTTAAATCGTTATCAGTTCCTGTTCGTCACAAAGGACCACTGACATAATTCATAAACTGAATCAAAATAATTTACTAAGTCCTCCGCGCCTTGAGGAACAATAGTTTTATTATAATTCATTCATTCCTTGACGTGACTTATTGGGAGCTAAGCTAAGCTATCTAACATAGCACAAAAATGACTGAAATCCTAGTCTGTACGATATTTAGTCTAAACAAATTTTTGTATACACCTATGAGTGCTTTGGCATAAATGATATGTAAAGAATTGTACTTAGTAAAGAATTGATATGTGCAAAATAATAATAATACACTAGTCATTACAGTTTAAGCTTCTGCTCACTGAATTCTCAGCATAGGGATTTTTTTTTAAAAATGTTTTAATAGCTATAATAGACAACTTAGAGAATCAATTTAGTAATATAGTTTCCCTTATATAAGTATCTATTCTGAAAATTTTCTTTCGCTAGATGTGGAACTTATTGGAATAGAAAGTGATAAATATAGCATTTTATATACATTTGGAACAATACTATAGATTTTTGAATAATACTCCTTAGTCATTTTAAATTACCCTGGTGATTGTTAAATGATAATAATGATAATACAATTAAATGATTAATAATTTGTTATCCAACCAACATTCATGATTTTGATTTAGTTCCATTTATTTTATATTTATTTAAGCCAAAAAACAAATGAAAACAAAATTTGACTAATTTATTATAATAATAATAACAATGTTGACCAGAATACAAACCATCAGATAATCATTGTACTTATGAAGTATTATATTATATAGTACTTATGATAAATGATATTTTAATAATATAATATAAAATTGGATTCTGTTGTTAGCGGTCTGCAGGAGCTGCCATTTTTGTCTGCTTAGTCGTTATTTGTATAAACATTTATACATTAATGTTACAAAAATAAAATCCTAAATCTATTATTCTGGGTGAAGACTATTTTTGTGTTAAATTTATTGAAAACATCTATTTAGTATGTAATAAAATCTATACCACACTTTATATAAAAAAAAAATATAAAATTTTAAATTAGAATTTGTAAATTTAGTTACCATTCGTGGAAGTATAGGAGTAGAAGTATATGACAGGGGGACTAAAATATACTAGTTACGCCTCTCATTATAATATTATACTTGCCTACTTAATTACTTAATCATACACTAACATAATATTTATATATATTTAAATTTTCAACCATATATTTATAGCAAATATATTTGCAATTTAATTATAATTAACAATGCCTTCATCAGGTCAAGTATTCAATTTTAATATTAGGTTAGTTTGATTTTTCCTTTATACCTTTGTAATTAAATACATTTATTCATATATAAGCATTATATTTTTTGTAAGACAGTGTTGACAGCAATTTAATTATTAATTACATCATTAAAATCTTATTTCTAAGGATTTTTTATACTAAACACTGACACTAATACTTAATGCTACGATAAGATTAATCATTATTGCACTGAATGGGAATTGTAAAAGCTTAAAATAAATAAGATCTATTTATAAATAATAATGGGTTCATAACATTTAAATAGGAATTCCATAAGAAATGGATTTTTTTTTCATTTTGCATTAAATATAGGTACCTAGGTATAATATTAATAATTTTTATTTTCAATTGTTGAATATCAAATGAAAAAATTAATTAATTAGGATAAATAACTTAATAAAACTAATTTATATATTTTTCTTAGTTTTGAATATGCATAGATTTATGCTATTTACTACTGTTTGTAAATTAATAATAAAAACTAATTTTGTAAATATACTCTAAAAAAAAAAACTATAAAATAATTAAGATCCTGTATAAAGTAATCTTAAAATTGTTTTTTAAGTATTAGTTGATTCAAATTTACATAATTATTAAAGAGCTTAATTTTTTTTCTGGATTTTTACTATGCTATTAAAATATTATATTAACTGATTCATTGGAGACAAATCCCTATTTGGGAATGTTATATTTTAGTTTATATATATATTTTATAATAAATAGTTTAAGTGTCTTAAAATTTTAAAATTTTAAATATAAAGAAAATTCTTAATAATGTTATTAAATCTTATTTTTAATGTTATCTGTAATCTATTATGACATTATGTTCTAAAACTATAATAGTATTTTTTCTGAAAAAAATGTAGCCCCCCACCATCTCAGATTTCTGGACCCATGCATGATTCATTATCAATATTCAAACATTGATACTTTTATATAGTAACTACTTGGCCACTTATTATTCTGAACTACATACAGTAAAGACGAAGACAAAACTTTTTAATAAGTTTAAAGTTCAAATTATAAGCCTCTCTTTTTTTTCCCAATATATTCAAACATATCCTCTGGGGAATCTAAATATTCTGATAGAACAACAACTCCAGTACAAAGGTAAGTGTTAAGATCAAGATCGGTCAGATCTTTCACTGCATCTCTTATACATTCTTCCATGTCAACAAGTTCTTCTGCTGTAAATGGTTCAGGTACTCTAGCATTCACATTATTTAAATGTTCTGTTAAAGTTATGTACACTTTGCCTGGTTTATCATTTAAAAAATGAATATCTTCCTGGATATCTTTTAGAAGTTCATAAAAGAAGAATTGCTCCTTGTTGTATCTGTGAATGTTATCCATGATATCTGTTAACATTTAAATTGTGCAATATTAATAACAGATTCATTTATTGGCATGACTATAAGATAATATCTGTTTTAGTGTAATAAACTCTTTGGTTACTAAAATGTGATATAATTAATAGTTCTCAAATGTTAGTAATAAATTCAAAATTATATTGTTATAACACCACATTATTCTTATGTACTCCGGTAGTCATATTAATTTATTTTTGCTATCAATTATATGTAAATAAATAGGTATGTTTATATAAATCACATATTTTTAATCATAAAATATAAAATAAGAACCTATGCCAGTACCTAAATGTTATTTTGTATTTTTTTTAATGATTTTATAGACAGTATAATTAATTATAAATATTGGTTAGAAATTGTGTAATTCTTTCATTTTAATCATAACACATATTATGCTAATTTAGATTTTATATTTGGTGTCAAAAAATTTTTCATTCATTTATACTTCATTACTTCTTCACTAGTATACTGGTATTATCATAATTAATCACAAATAGGCCACAAAGAAAACAATGTGCAAAAAGTATACTAGTTAAATAATAATATAGTCTCCTATATAGTATACAGCAGTGGTTCCCAATTAGTATGAAGACATGGTACCCTATCTAAAACCAGTACCGGAAATAGGGGGGCGATATAGGGCCATGCCCCGGGCGCTAATCATAGAGGGGCACAAATTTCAAATTTTATACTCATAAAGCATATAGCATAGGGCCACTAATATGATGTTGTGCGCCGAATTACATAATTTGTAGATCCAGTACTGGCTAAAACTTAAATATTTTCAATTTGAATAAATTAAGTATCTGCCTTTTTCAAGGTAAATCGAGTTTTAATAGTCCAAAAATACCCTGAATTTCACGGCTACGAATTTAATAATTTCACTAAATTAAAATAAAAATAAAAAAATCTAATCAAAAATATATATGTGTCCTGTACGCAATGTAAATAGTTTATAAAATAAAAGAACAAATAATATCATATTGAATCAATTTGTAACGTTTATAGTGTCCAGACAAATTTTCCAAAGGCACACCCACATGTTTGGTAATTAGTAATAATTGACAAATATATTTTGTAAGAACAATCCCTGATAAGAAAAAATTGAAGATTTGCTTATGACTTCTTCGGAAATCGTGATATGAAGCCTGATTCGTCATAACGAGTTCTAGATAGCAGTGTACCAGGAAAATATCTCTATCATAACTAATCAATAATATATCTATATCATATTATTATAATAAATAGAGTTTGGATTTAAAGGCAATATAATCAGTAAAAAAAGCATTTAAAATGTCAATAAAGGCAAAAAAATCATTTAATTATTTAAAAAAGCAATTACAAAAAAAATTGACTCAAAAATTAAATAGATTGTATATTGTATATTTATGTGTGTATTAAAAAAATTACTATAATGTACTCAGATAAACTGTCTTTAGTAAACCATTAACGGTTTGGGTTTAAAATATTTTTTAAGGGGGTGCTGGGGAAACGTTTCTCCAGCACCACCCCAGTTTTTTGTTTGTGGGGCGAAAACTAAACTCGTACAAATTTGAAAAATGGTCATACTAATTCATACTAATTGCATACTAAATATTAGCACAAAAAAAAATATGAAAATCGTATTTTGGGGGGGGGGGGGGGTGCTGGGGTAACATACGTTAAATTACCTGCTCACACCAAATACTTGATAAAAGTATTTAGCGATATCGGTAAATATCGCCGATAATAAAGCCCATTAAAAATAATTAACAGCCGACAATATGCACAGTCTTCAGAAAATCTTATCGATCTGTAGGTACTGTTTATACGTATGTCGTGTATAAAACTATTAAATCAATTGAACATTAAACACATAGGAACACAAAGGAATTTATAAGTGAAAAAGGCAAAAAAAAGGCAAAAAAAAATACGTTCATCACCTTGCATATTAAATGACACGCATTTTTATATAAAAATGATTTCTCTATTATTATTAAAAAAAGGCTTTTGCCTTAAAATCTGAACCTTTATAATAAACAAACCTAATATTATATAAAATTATGAAATGCATAGGTGCGTCGCGGGCGCACAGTTTGGTGTTTCACAATGGAGTGCCGGTGCGCACGAGTATATAGTGAAAAGGTTCATGAAACACAGCACACAAACAGTTGGAATATTTTTTACGGAATGTAAATAGTACATTTTTAATAAGGCAATTAAATCTATTTAAAAAAAACTTAATTTATTTATAAACATAATTATATAGGTAAAAGAAAATAATAAAATGTAATTTTTTGAGAATATAGCAATTATCTGAAAATAATATAACTACATAAATTAATTTAAAAATAAAATAAAATATAGGGATCCAGACAGATCCTAAATATGGCTGAGAGAACTGCAGTTATAAAAGTTGGGGGTTTTATAGAATTCTGATATTACAAAAGTAATAATGGAAGATACTAATATGTAAATTTAGTTCTGAATAATTATTAGGTATTTATGTTAAGAGAGCAATTAAATATTAATTCTTACCTAATTATAATTTCTTGAAGAAAAACCAATAATTCAAATTGGCGATGTATTTGTACTTCTGGTTGGCAGAAATGAAACAATGACTGTTAGAACTTTAACTACATGAAAAAAATAAAACAGCTTTATTATTTTTAATTTATGACTATTATATTAACCAATTATAAATTATATCAAAATATGTTAGACCTTCCGACCGTGTCAACGCATTATTGAGTCTACGATATTGGTAGCAACCTTTTGCACTCCACTCCATAAGAGATGATACACGGTTTTACGTCCATCGCTGCACATCTCCCACCACTTTTGCCCGTTAGGTTACGATCGTCAAAAGTTCGATAATTTGGCAGGGGTCGTGGTAAGGAGTGGAATAAATTGGGACTCCGTGCTACGCCGGGCGTCGGCGTCAGTCGGATGCACGGAGCGTATAACTTCTCTCATGGAGCGGGGTATATGCTCAAATCACCTTGGGAACGCAAGTCACTTGCGCAACCAAATGAACGCGATCCGCTTTTTCGAGGTTTAAATGTTACCACTACGGGGTAGCTTAAAGCTTTACGTGTATACAACAGCGATTCTGCGCAGTCTAACGGCGGGGGGAGGCTCTCGCACTGGTAGTGCCCACCACTTTCCGTTCCCACAACAGTGTTCGACTTGGCAAAATTTAAGGGGACTGTGTTTACTTTTAAAAAAAGAGCATCCTCAATCCTTATCACTTGCCCCCACACCTCCTAATATCGCTTTTAAAATCATATAAAAAATATTTATAAATAATCAATTAAAAAAAGGTGGGCAAACCCACTTGCCTAATTTACCCAACAAATAACATTTTATTGACAATTATAGAATTAAAAACTAAAAAAATTGGAAACAGAAAATGTCCGTAAACAGCTCAATATATTTTGAAAATGTAATGGTGTATATAAAGTACTAATATAAACATTCAGTCAAAATTTCATTTATCTATGGTTATTTGTTTTAGAGTTACATCAAAAGCCAAAATCGATTGTGCGTAAAATTTCTAATTTGCTCTTAATTTTTTTTTGTTTTCCACGGCGCTTTTGAAAACTACTGGGACATTTTTAATTTTGATCCCCAATGTACCAACTAGATTCACTTTCCTATCAGAAAAGATACTGTTGAAGTAAATCCAAGCACTTCACCTAATTGTCCTAAAAGGTAATGACAGACATAAAAAAAAACACATCATTGTATAATCAATACATTCATCATCCATCGCTCCGTTCAGTCGCTCAGAATCTAAAATAAAAATAATAAGTTAATATAAGACATAGGAAATTACTGTATTTAAATTACCCCCCCCCCTCTCCTAGCTGAGCACTAGATAGGAATGCGTAGCAATAGCCGAGTTTTAGGCACCGCTGACTTGCGTTCTCTCGTTGATTTAAGTATAGTAATTAATTAGTTTAACTGAGTATAAGACAATAATGTCATAAAAATAGTGATGTCTTGTCAATTTTTAATACGATAAAGTTAAAACTGAACATTATGTATTTTGCATAAAAGCATGAAAAATCTGTACTACAGAGGTACAACTTATAATGTTGTCAGGACTCAGCAAGATACCACAAAAAGAGTATCTTGATACAAGATATAGAGTAGGTACTTTAAGTTTTACCAACTTCCTATCTAAATAAAATTTTTTAGATACTAACTTGACATACATTTTTAATGCATTTCTTTAAGTTATGTTATATTTAAAAATAACTTTACCTTTAATATATATATATTTTTAGGGTTGGGCAGTATCTTTAATACAATTGAATGTTGTTTCTTGTGTTCCGACTCCCGATACAGTAATAAAAAGAAGGAGCATTTTGTATTGCAATACATTTAACCCTGACTATTATTATTATACATTATAATAAAACATAAATAACATACCAAAATTACTATAGTACATAAAGTATTATTATGATTAGTCTTCTAAAAAATATCTGCTTTTTAAAAGTATTCAATTACAGTTACAGTTACAGACTCTTATTTTGTAAAATATTTAAAATATATACTTCAATACTCAGTAAAAAAAAGTATTTGTAGATACTTTCAATTCAACTATTTATTGAATATTTTTTTTTACCTTTTACATCAACTTATCCAATTTTCATATTTATTGTTAATTTAAAGAGTATTTAACACTGTATCATTCCGTTTAACTATAAAATCCTCTTTTTTGTCAAAGAATTTAAATTAAAATTAATATAGAAAATTGATAAACCAAAAGGAATAAATATTTGAAAATTAGTATTTGATTTTAAATACAGATCCTTTAAGCAAGTATTTGAAATACTATATATTAAACATACGTATTGAGTACCTACCTAAAAATTATTTGAATTTTGAATACTTTTACTCGAGTACTACACAAGAATGATTAATATAATACTAATATAATAATTATGTTATTGACTGTAGGTCATGATGACTATCTAAACAATTATGTACATAAATAACAATTATTAATTGAGTTTTAGAATATTATTATTATTATTTAGTATTAACTGTATCTACTTAAAGTAATTAACAATTAAAAATATATATTAGGTATGTGTATAAATATAAGTTCTAATATACCTGTGATTAATTTTATTCAAATGCAGTGACTATCAAATATTGAGTACCTAGTATTGTAATTCACGATACTCATTTTTAAGTATCTTGCCCATAGCCCATCATTGTATATTGTAATATACGTATACCTATTACACAAGTAACCAGTAAGTAAAAAAGCTACCTAGTTAGTAATAATAACATTTATATGCCACAAAGTTAAAAATGTTTAAATAACATAAATGTTACAAATAAGATACATTAATTGGTTCTCTTTTCAAAAGCAAAGCTTATGCTGAAAAGAGGGACAACTCTAAAAAGAGAGCTAAGTGTAGTTAGAAAACAATAAATCAAGCATACATTTACAACAAACAATGTTACCATTTATAATTATTGATTACCTGTGATCAATTCATTTAATATGCAGTTAATCAAAATCAAAAAATACATACCAAATCTTAACCATCAATGTTTAATGTTCATTCATTTATGAAAATTGAATAATAATAATTATTATGATAAAATAATAATCAGTTTTAAATAATATTTTTGTTCCTTAGCAATATTATTATTTAAATATCATAAAATCTATTATGTATACTGTTTATAGTATGGCTAAATTAAATTTTATTTTTTCCAATAAAAACAAAACTTTAGTCTTTTAATAATAATTTATAGGTATAAATACATTTTTTTTTACAAATTATTATCAATTTTAATTTCCATAGGCTATATTGGCTTATAAATAAAGTTTGGGTTTTGTAGCTCTATAAAACAATAAAAATAATAACTTAAAATAACGCAAAAAGCACCTAAACTATTTTTAATAAACCTACAAAATTTGTAAAATAGACTTGTACAAATTAGTTTTATTATTATTATTTAAAACAGGTTAGTTTAAAATCCTGAATTGTAATTAAATACATGCTAAATAAAAATAATTGTAAAAATGTTTAAAAAAGTAGTGGACACTTACAGTTGACAACTTGTGGATGTTTTGTTAATATAGAAAATAATGTACAATTGTTATTTAAATTCTGCATCCCACCTGACTAATTTTAACTGTGTTATAACATTGAAGTGTTGCATTAAACAGTTAATAATTTTATAATATTTAAAATAAGAATTAATGTCACTGGTGAGTCATCCAAGATATATTGATTACATCAAACATATAACGAGATAAAATCAACGAGCCAAGTCCTTGGAACACATTAAAATGTGTAATGATATAAAAGTAAATTTTGAACTTTCAAATACATTGATTCAGATTACATTTTGAAAATGTTTTCAAACACAAAACAAAAAACTTAAACATTAAAACGTAAAAAAGCACAAAAAATAGATAAAAAAGCAAAATAAAATTTAAAGAATTTTATTCTAAGTAGTAAGTGGTATAAATCAAATGTATAACTGATATACAGTGTTTTAGTCCAATAAAAAAAAAAATCAAATGCCTACAAAATTCAAACTTTACTTATGAGTAAACTGTTGTCTATGATACTTAGTACCTAATTTTGCACTATAGTCAATATTCAATACTATATGAGATTAAAAAGTGATACAATTTGTTTATAAGCTAATGAATTACATATAAATTATTTATAATATTTTCTAGCAAGCATATT